>NC_056744.1:1161208868-1161416368 GCF_019279795.1 Protopterus annectens
TCTATAGTTGACTTGCTGTGTGTGTGAGGGGTGGGTATGGGACCCCCAAACTGACATCCATGCCTGTGACCTATGATTCCCCAGTTAGTTGTCCCCACACATATACTGCAATGGGATTTGCCACCTTGGGTACTACTGCATAATGTGTGGGGGCCAGTTTTGGCCAGACATTTCCTGGTGTCCCACATAGCTGTCAGTTGTGTGCTGCTATCCCAGTAGTCCACTCCATTCCCTTGCATGCATGCAGCATTACCACAGATATGCTAGCAAAACATACTAATCCATTAATTTATTATTAAGAAGACTGACTTACCTTGTGCTTGCGGCAGTTGTGAGGATGGTGCTTGAGGGCCGCCTATGTTGGATGCACATAGTACACTGCCCATACATGGTAAGTTACAGGTAATGTGATGTGTACGTCATCCATTTTACTGTGTGCGCGAGTCAGAGAGGAGTGTCAGTCCCTGGGGTCCCTACAGTGTCAGTATGTGTGCTATGTCTTGCCTCTTTGCCAAGGCCTGAGCACACTGGGTGCACCTCCATCTGCCTACAGAGGCAGGCTCAGGGGCCTCCTCCTCTGAGTACATCTGTGCCTGTGGGGACCTTGGCAATGGTGGTGGGCTGTGTGGCTCCTCCCCATGCTGTTCCTGCTGCAGATGTTTCTGCAGGATTATATTGTGTAGCATGGCACATACTATGAACATGTGTGCACATGTGGCTGGAGAGTACTGCAAGGCTCCACCAAATATGTCAAGGCAGTGGAACCATGACTTGAGCATCCCAAACACATGATCTATAATGATCCTGGTTTGTGCGTGTGCCTCATTATGGCATTCTTGTGTGGGTGTGTGTGCATTTCTGATGGGTGTCATCATGCATGGCTCCAGTGCATAGCCAGCATCCCCCACCAGATGGCCATACGGGATGCCTCTACTGGCAAATGCCTGGCACAGCTGTGACAAATGCCAGATGTCAGAGTCTTGATAGCTTCCAGGACTGCCAGCACACACATTCATGATAATGCCCTGGGCATTGCACAAGACCGGGCAGTTGATGGAGGGGGAATCCCTTACAATTTATGTACACCCTACCCTGTTCACTGGGTGATGCTTTGATGTGGATGTGCGTGCAGTCTATGGCACCCAGTACCGCCAGGTATTCTGCTACACAGTGGAAGAGATGCATATTGCTGGTCCTCTCCTCATAGGTGTTGGGGAAGTAAATGCGCTCACTGACATGTGGTAGCATGGCATCCAGGAACTGGTGGAGTACCCTTGATGTAGATGCCTGTTAGACCCCCATAATGTCCCCAGTATGACTTTGAAAAGTACCTGTAACTAGAATTTGTAAGGATATACATACCTTGGTATCCACTGGGATGGGTTCCCCTTTGTTGGTTCTAGGTCTGAGTTGAGGCTGGCACAGCTCAGTGATTTGCTGAAGTATGTCGCTGTCCACCCTGTAGTGCTTTACTATCTCCAGATCATGTAGCCCCTGGTAAGTTGCCCTGGGTCTGAACATTCTTCTCTTACTCCTCCTAGGTCTCTGGCAGTTGTCGGCATTATCCTTGTCTCTGCCCTCAGCCTCTAGCACATACTGATGGATCAAAGCAATGGCAGCCCCTAACATTTTTCCAGTTAAAATTCCCCCTTATGTGTACACCAATGGTGCAGAGTTTGTGGGAAAAACAGACTGTAAGGTGTTTCCATAGTTTATACTGTTGTGCTGCAGATGCTGCCTGCATGATTGGCTAACTATGATGCATTCCACCTGCTGGCTATATAATTTGTTCTTTATTGCTTTTATTTTGCTATTTTCCTTTTTTTCCCTTCCCATTTCCTCCCCTTTTAAGCTCCGAGGCACGCCGTGCAAACTGATGCCCAAATGTAAACAGTCCTACTATTTCCATTTTTTTTTTGTTTTGTTTTGTTTTAGACCCAGTGCATGCTGCACAAACCCATTTAGCTAATGTAAACATGAAGAAATGTCCCTCCCCTGGATGCGAAGATGCTCCTCATTTCATGGAATAAGTCAATACAGCCTCAGACACACCCCCTTGCTTAGCTGTGCTTAGCTAAGCTTATCTCTGCACCATAGGGCTCCAATGTGTTTACAACATGCCTGACACACACCCTTTTCATGTCTGTTGCTCCTCCTACTTACACAATCGTGCTACAACACCTACATGGTTAGGTGCAGTTTGACACTTAGAAGATTTTTGTGATTCAGTAAATTTCACCTCATTTGCATAGCCCACTGCCTTAGTCCATAGTTGCTGCACTAACACAGAGCCTTTCCCCTTGACAACCACTGTTCCCTGGTATTGTTTTCATTCTGCATGCCATAGACTATAATGACAAAATGCAGATTTCCCTTAAAATTGAGTTTTCACATTTTTTTATTTTTAGCATGATCCCATTTGAGCGCCCTTGCCCTATGTATGATTAAATGGCTGAGATTGGCCAAAAAAAATAAAAAGAAGTTATGTACTCACCATAACGTTCCATCTGAGTAGGTACTTCATTTGTCTGCAACCTGTGGGTATTGGATCCAACCTCGAATCCGAGCCAGCAGCTTACTAGCTAAAAGATCCGAGCTCCTGGCTCCTCCCCTTTACCCACAATCCCCTACTACATGCTCCCTTTCCTCAGATCGAGTTTGCTTAATCTAACAACTAAGACCCTTGACAGAGGACCAGGTAATGCCTAAACACATGAAACAATCTCAGTCATGATCAGGAACCACGATAATGGTTAGGGGGCATGGAGGGGGGTCAGTTGCAGACAAATGAAGTACCTACTCAGATGGAAGTTATGGTGAGTACATAACTTCTTTATCTGAAGTAGTTACTTCATTTGCTCTGCAACCTGTGGGACAGAGTCCCCAGCTACCTAAAACCTTGGGAGGCCCTCAAGGAAGGATATTCCGAAGCACCGCGGAGCCAAAGGAAGCCCTACTCCTGGATATCATGTCCAATTTATAATGAGAAATGAATGTATGGGAAGAGGACCAAGTAGCTGCTGAACATATGTCGTCCAGGGGAACCCTGGACCAGAAGGCTGCTGATGTGGCTATGGATCGGGTTGAGTGGGCATGGACTCTGATAGGAGCAGGTTTACCTGAAGCTACATACGCATGAATGATGCATTGTGAAATCCAATTTGCTAAGGTAACTTTGGTAATTGCTCTACCCAGAGCAGATTTGGCAAAAGACACAAACAATTGATCAGCCTTGCGAGTATCCTTCGTCCTGTGCAAGTAAAAAACATAGTTGTCTATGTACATCCAACTTGTGTAACTTGTATTCCCCTTTGTTCTGAAAGGTGGGAAAGAACACTGGTAAATTATTTGACTGATTAATATTTGACTCCAAAGCCACCTTTGGTAAGAAGGAAGGGTTAGTCCTGAGAGACACTCTATCCCTATGAAAGATTAGATAGGGGGGTTTCATGCAAAAGGCTTGAAGTTCCAAAACCCTCCTGGCTGAAGTAATAGCAACTAGAAAGGCTGTTTTCCATGATAAGAACTTTAATGGAACTGAGGCGGCAGGCTCAAAAGGTGGGCTTGTCAATGCTTGTAAAACCAAAGTTAGGTCCCATGGTGGGACCGCAGTCTTAACTGGTGGTTTCAATAGAAAAATACCTTTCAAGAAGGTTTTGCATATCTTCGCAGAAGCTAAAGATCCCAGCCCATCCCCTACATGAAAATGGGAAATGGCTGTCAATTGTACTTTAACTGTAGATGCACTGGCTCCTTGATGAAAAATGTGTGACAGAAAATCAAGAACCGCTGGGATAGGGACGATAATGGGATCTAAGCCCTTGTCCTTAGCCCAGACAGAAAAAAGCTTCCATTTACTACTGTAAATTTTCCTGGTAGCAGGCTTGTGAGCCGCTACCAGAATGGACTTTACTGGTGATGAGATGCCGGGAGTCCTTGCCATCAGTGGAACTGGATCAACCAAGCAGCGAGCTTGAGGTTTACCAGGTTCGGGGGTTGCAATCCCACAGGATGCAAAATCAGATCCGGAATGGGATCTAAGATCAATGGAGGAACTACACTGTGAGACTGCAGAGAAGGGAACCAGATCTGGCGAGGCCAGAATGGGGCTATGAGGATAATTCTGCTCCCCAACCGACTTGCTTTCTGAATGAACTTCATCATAAGTGGAAGGGGGGGATAAGCATAGAGGAGACCGGGTGGCCAAGCATGAACCAGAGCGTCCCTGGGGCTCTCCCCTGGTGGGGGAAGTATCACGAAAAACTTGCTGCACTTTGTGTTTGACGGAGAAGCGAAAAGATCGCAGCAAGGTAGACTCCATTTGAGGAAGATCTGTTTCGCAACTGATGGTTTCAGAGAACACTCGTATGGTGTGAGGATCACGCGACTCAGTTTGTCCGCCAGAATGTTGGACCGACCCGGAATGTGCGTTGCTACCAGAACGCGGTTGGTGGATATTGCCCACTCCCAAACTCTCATAGCCTCCTGACAAAGGGGGTAAGATCTGGTCCATCACTGTTTGTTTATGTACCAGACTACCGCCATGTTGTCTGTTTGAACCACAATAGTCCCTAGAGGAAGAAGGTCGTGGAGAGTGTGCAACACCAGAAGCACCGCCCTCTTCTCTAGGACATTGATATGCAAAGCGGTCTCTAAGGGGGTGCACGTGCCTTGGATAGTTCTGCCCAAAGAATGCCCCCCCCACCCGAGGCAAGAATCATCCGTGGTCAACGTGACTTGGGGCGGAGATATCACGAAGGGTCTCCCTTCCCGCAGCTCCCATAAGCGAAGCCACCAGAGGAGGGAGTCCCTGCAAGCCCTGCTCAGGGGAATAGGGGTGTTCAACGGATGTAGCAATAGAGACCATTGGACTTGAAGGGTCCATTGCAGAATCCTCATTCGTAGACGCGCGTGTAGGCAAAGACTGATTGCCGCCACCATATAGCCTAGTGCTCTCAGGACTAACTCTGCCGATGGAGCTGGGTTCTGAAGGAGAGCTATAACCTGACATGACAAACTGTTCACCCTGTCTGAAGTTAGTAGGGCCCAAGAGAGGCGAGTGTCCAATTTGGCCCCTATAAATTCCAGAACCTGCACAGGATGAAGAAAGGACTTTTGAAGGTTTACCAAAATGCCCAAACTCTGGGCAAGAGTTAGAGCATAATCCCTGGCAACACACAGTTGATGCCTGTTGGAGGCGGTGAAGAGCCAGTCGTCCAGGTATGGAAAGACCTTAATGCCCTGGAGTCTCAGGTGGGCTGCAACCACTGCCATGACCTTGGTGAACACCCTGGGGGCTGAGGTGAGGCCAAACGGAAGAACCCTGAATTGATAATGACTGGCTCCTAGCTGGAAGCAGAGAAAACTCCTGGATCATCTGTCCATCAAAATGTGGTAGTACGCATCCTTGAGGTCTATGGAGCACATCCAGTCGTTCTCCCAAAGGAGGGGGAGAATTGATTGAAGAGTGACCATCCTTAATCTCTCTTTTGGAATGAACAGGCTCAGGGAAGAAATATCTAGAATCGGTCTTAAGTCCGCCGTCTTTTTTGGCACTAAAAAAAACCTGGAGTAATTGCCCAATCTGAACTGGCCTGGGGGGACGTGCTGGATGGCTCTTTTCTAGCAGCTTTGAAACCTCCAAAGCTGCAGTCTCCCTTTGATCGGGTGGGACATCGGGGAGGCGCTTCTTAGGAGGGGGAAGACTTAGAAAGGGAATGGTGTAACCTCTGGATATGATTCGAAGCACCCACCGATCCGTCATAACGGACTCCCAATTTTGGAGGTGCTCCGACAAATGCCCCCCGACTGCCTCCAGAGAGGGACAGCTGGGTAAGCCCTCAGGGCTGTTGCGCGGGCCTGTCTGAGAACGGTTCTCTAGACCCGAAGTTACGCGGGCCCCCCCCCTCTGCCTCTGGGCCGGCGTCCACCTTGTCCTCCTCTGCCTCTGAAGGATGAGGGGTCTGAAGCTGGGCGGGACTGCTGAGACTTCTGGAACCACATCTTCTTTTGTCCCCTTTGATTCCTGGAAAAGGATCGCTGGGGATTAGAGAAGCGGATCCCGACGGCAGACAGCATCTTACCGTCCTTTTCGCTTTGGACCAGCATCTCGAAGACAATCTTGCCGAAGAACGAAGAACTGTCAAAGGGTGCATTCGCGAAGGACACCTTAAAGGATTCTGCAAAATCGCAAAAGCAGAGCCAGGCGTGACGCCGCAAGACGACCCCTGCTCCGCTAGCTCTAGCGGCTCCCTCCATAGCATGGGAGAGTAGCCACATAGACGTGTTAGATATAGACTTTAGGGTGGCCATACGAGTCGAGAAAGTCCTCTTATCCTCGACCATCATGGACTCCAGTGGAGCTGCAGCGTACTCCTTTATTAGGTCTCGATGGAGTCTGATGATGTTGCCATGTAGTTCAGCACCCTTACAGAGAAGGTGGCTGAAGCAAACATCCGCTTCCCAATGCGGTCCAAATTCTGAGATTCCTTATCTGGTAGGTGGACCGAGGAACTCTCCTGCGTGAGTTTCTTCTTTGTGGCAGCCACCACCAACATGGCATCCACAGGTGAACCCTTAGACCAGGCCTGTCTATCAGAGGGAGGGCTAAGAATTTTGTCAGGCCGTCTTGGAATTGGTTCCATGGTGTCGGGCTCCTTCCACGCCCTGGTAGTAATTAAGTCTACCAGGGGGTCAGCCAGGGGGGGGACACCCAGGAGGTAGACGGGCCTGCCTCAAATGCCTCCAGAAACATGGAATCGTCCGAGGAAGGTTTTTGGGCAGACCACCCCCCTCTAATTCACAACATTTCCATGATGTCTCCAAAGGAGACATCCTCAGGGGGTGACCTTGGGGAACCTTCCCCTTCATCCAAATCCGTGTCTGTCGTGAGGGACTCAGGGGAGTCCAGGTGCCTCCTTTTACACTTCCGTTTGCGAGGAACCTCCTTGGTGGGACTATCCGAGGAGGGCTCACCTACGGGGTCCTGCTCCTCTAAGGGAACTAACTGGAGGGTTTGAGCAAGCTGTCCCAGTGGTCGGATGATGGAGGATAGACCCAAATGCATAGGGGGAATGGAAGGATCCAACGCCCGGATCGGGGATCTGGAAGACCTCAACATAACCCTCTCCACTACCTCAAAAGCCAAAGGAGAGCCGCTTTCCTCAGGCTCCGAAAGCAGTCTCCTCGGCTCCAAAGCAGGGATCGGTGTCGGAGCTGAAGCAGTCAGATCTGAGAGGGAAGTGTGCTCCGACCTGAAGGGTGCCGAAGACACACCAACCCCTACAGATGCGACACTTGGCTCTTGGCCCCGAGACCTAGGATCTGACACACTCGAGGGTACAGTCGGCGTCAAAGCTACCGGAACTATCAGCGCCGACAAATCCCAGGCTCCGAAAGGGCCCAGATCCGATGACTCCAAAACCCAAAAATGGGTTGGAGAAGGAGTGATTGGGGCAAAAAGGGGGACTGCACTCCCCCCCAGAGGGGGGGAGGCAGGAGCACCCCCATCTGCATCTGAGTCTGCAGAAATCGATGCATCATCCGATCCATGTCCGCGTCGGTCAGGCTTCTTGTAGACCTAGAAGAGGTTGTCGAGGCGGGCCGGGAGGGCTGCCTCAACGACCTCGAGGGAGACCGGTACTCCTCCTCTGGCTCCGTCGAGAAAGAAGGCAAATGGAGCCAAGAAGGAGAGGATCTGAAGGCCCTCGCAGAAGGGCTAGTAACTTTAGATGGAGGGGCTGAGGGATGAGTCTCAGCCCGCCTCTTATGACTTTTGTGTTTCTCTCTATCCTTTTCCTTATGCCTCTTCTCTCTTGAAGAGGCAGAAGAGTCCCCTGAACACTGCACAGCAGAGGGAGGTTGAGTCCCTGGCAGAGTCGGGGGACCTAAAGGCATGGGGGCTGTAGTAGCAGCTTGTGCCTTAGAGGGAGAGGAAGAAGAAGTGTCCTGCGGTAACAAGCCCACCAGGATCAACTTGTTCTTCCTATCGCTGATGGCCTGGGGGTTAAACGCTACACATATCTGGCAGCTAGTGGATAAGTGGGCCACCCCCAGACACAAAACGCACTGAGTGTGGCCATCAGCCGGGGAAAGCTTATGGCCACACTCAGTGCACTTAGAAAAGACGGATTTGGGCCCCTCAGTCATCACGCTAACACACCCACACACTAAGGGGAGGGGACAAAAAAAAAATTATATAAGCTAAAATTACCACAAAAAAATAAAACTAAGGCTATCACTCAACGAAAAGGGGCTAAACCACTCACACACTAACAAAATTTAAACTTTTTTTCTAACTTTTTGACAAAGATTCACTGAAAAGATCTCACCCAAGCCTAAGGAGCTCTTCACTAGAAGCTTCTTTCAGCCGCGGCAAACTCGATCTGAGGAAAGGGAGCATGTAGCAGGGGAATATGGGTAAAGGGGAGGAGCCAGGAGCTCAGATCTTTTAGCTAGTAAAGCTGCCAGCATGGATCCGAGGTCGGATCCGATACCCACAGGTTGCAGAGCAAATGAAGTAACTACTTCAGATCTTTGATTTTTATAAAAAATAAGCACTTTTCCATGCCAATGGCCATATATTTGGTCATCGGCATGCCCACAGACTATAATACATGCTTTTTTGGAAGCTGTCATGCCTCCGTTTTATTTGCAGAAATGTATTCAGTTTGTAACCTAATACATTTCTGCAACTAACACTGTTCTTGCACAGATACCTGCCTGCTTGCTGAATCACTAATTCACCTCATTTGCATGGATTTCACCAGCAAATGAGGTAATTAGCATTCTGCAGTCATGTCCGTGCAGGAACAGTGTAGGCACACTTGTGCACGTCAGATCAGCTGTTTGCTGGATCGCTCGGCAGGCCATATTCTGTGCAGGAACGGCTACACTGTTCCTGCATGGAATTTAGGGCTTCATGAATCCCGGGGAATGATTTAATAGTTAGAGAAATTTTAGACTGTTTATAGAGAAATTAAAAATAAGTTAGTATAATACAAAGAGAAACTACAATACAAAGTGAGAGAAAGGCAGGTTTATGGTATATTTAGAGGGAAAGCCAGGAGAGAGAAATTGATAGAAGTAAGGAAATGAGTGAAGAAGGGAGAATAAGGTGATGTAAGGTATGAAAAGGTATCTGTCCACATTTACGGATAAAGTTTATCCTGGTGTTGATCAACAAAAGATCCAGCTTTTAGCTAGGAAGTCTTTCAGAATGGTTTTGAAGGATGGGAGGGAGGGTATTCTCAGGATAAGGAGTTCCAGGCCTTAGCAACATGGTACGAGTACAAACAATGATCAGCAGATTTGATAGGTTTGTGGACAGACAGGACTTTTTCGTCATCGGATCATAATAACCAACTAAGAACATAGTTGTGTAAAATGTTATTTAGTGCTGGACAAGCAAATGGATTCTGGATAATTTTATAGATGGTTGGAAGGTAAGTATTGGTCAATTGATGAGGTAGTTCTAACCAGTTTAGGCTTTTTAGTGCTATACAGTGTTGGGCTTTGACAGCGGTATTTGCTGCAAATTTAGCAACTTTGTTATAGCATTGTTCAAGTTTTTATTTTTGTGAAGCCTGACCACTAGTAAGGATGGGAGTATGATAAAGAAGTGTGGGGAGGACATAAGTAGTGACGAGTGTAGCTTTAGTTGCATCAGTGAGAAAGTTTTTGGCTGTATAAAGCATCCCTAGTTTTTGATGAGTTTTTCCCATGCAGTTTTGTATATGCATGCTATTGTTCCTGATTTTCTCATTTTGTGCAATGATCACATCTGGTAGCCATCATTCGGAAGTCTACCCAATGCCATTCATAGACCTGGGTTCCTGCAGGCAGCACTCATCCAGGGCATGTTTTCAGGAGGCGGGAATGACTATAATCCCATATTTAACAGTCTGTAAATAGAGTCACTGTAGAGCCTGATTTTGTAACAGCAGACACACATATTAAGGATGGTCATGTTTCACACCTTTAAGTACCATTTATGAACCATAGTATAGACCATACCTTTGTTATCTGAGCCTGTCTGTGAGTGGCAAATGGAACACATAAAACCTGATTCAGATACCAGTTCTCAGCCATTTTCCCCCCAAGGTTCTTCAAGATGAGACATCATGGCTTGAGGATAGGGTAGTGTTCCTTTTAGAGAACAGAGGTGGTGAGTGGAGGAGATAAAAATATCTCTCCACCTCCACCATCAGGATTACAGCCAGATGCTTCTGCAAGAATGATCCAAAGGGCCTCTGTATAAGACAAAGCCTGCACTGGTTTATTGCAGGCTGGCACCCATGCAAGAGGCATCCCACACACACTGAGGAGTAATTATACAGTGCTCCTTTTATGTCTATAGACCCTGAAGATATTGAAAGGAATAGGCAGTTGCACAGGAGAAGATTGGAGTTGAGTATATATGCTTCATACTGCCTTACTTTTAATATTAACAATAAACAAGATTCATTCCAAAAATGGATAACTTTCGTAAACCTGCACCATTGCTGTCATAACTGCCATAGTTGAAAGTTATCAGTATGCCTGTCCAATGTTATTATTATGTTTGCGGGTGAATCTGCTTCTATATGTGGATAAGTGGCTCAGTATGATAAATCTTTGCTCCCACATTATGAGAATGCCTGTGGGTTCAACCACTTTGCACTTGTACTATCACAAAGGATATTTAAGGTTTATTCTTCGGTCTCATTATTAACTGCAGCATTAGACAGGACACATATGTATGATCATCATTACTGGTTGGGAGGACATTTCACTATATAAACAAGAAGTTGTTACCTTTGCATATAATCTATGAGTGAAATGTATGTCTGAGCAGCATGTTTAATATGTATATGAAAATTTTTCCTAGACATTACTGCATCTAGGAAGACAGACAGTTGTCGCTCATCAGTGTGAATCCTCTGTCAGAAGGCAGGCAATGATAGCTGTTGGTTCAATTCACCCTCTTAGTTGTATATACTAACAGCCTTGTTAAATTGAGAAGTGTTTTTTGGTCCAACAAGTATAGTATGTTTAAGTATATCATGCTGTATTATACTTGATGTATGTAGAAGTTTAAGTTTTTCATTGTATTTGTACACACCCTCCCCCTTTGTCAATATTCTCTCTCGCATAAATTGAGTTTGTTTATTAATTTATTCTTTCCATTTATTTTGCTATTATATGTTGCAGCACAGCAACCTGCATTCATACTACACTGGCAAATTCCAGTTGGCCCCCTTTGGGTGGTAGCAACAGCAGCACCACCACCAGTGACCAAAGCATCCAATGCATCTGTGTCCCAGCCTGCCACAATCACATCTGTACCTCCTTCCCTATCTGCACCATCTGCTTCAGGCAGCCTTGCACTTAATGTGGGTATTGTTCTACCCACTTGTAGCAGTGCAAGTGAAGATGATATGTTTGTCACCCACTGGCAGATGTCAGACATTGTGAGGCAGATTATAGACAGGAGGTCTGATAGCCAAACAGAAAACCTCTTCCTGTGACTCTTTGAGTTGATTCCCTGTGCAGCACTATCTCCACCATCTGAGAAATGCCCACAGGATGACAGTACCCAGGATGGAGAATAATCTCCCATTGTATTACATCTTTGAAGGTCTTCAAGGAAAAACAAATCTGCCTTTTGGACAACTGCCATTAATAGGTTGTACAATACGAGAAAGAAATTGCTGTCTAAGACTGGGAAGGAACAGTCTCAAAACTTGAAAAACTCCCTCATCAACTTAAACAAGCAAATGAGACTCCTAGTGAAGTCCTCCAAAGCTAACTATGAATCCAGATTAGCTTCCCTAACTAAGGATAGCATTCTTTAGTTACAACTGTAACCTCAAAGGTAAGGCCCAGATTTGTGCTGAACTTGTAGTTAAAGGCGCTACATATATAGAACCTATGGATATAGCAAACCTGCTGACTGACATGTTCAGTGAAAATTTTACTCCCCCTGTCCCCGTCACATATATCGTAAAACTTTCCAAACATCTGTCCCCCACCTAGTATCTCAGAGGAGCAGGTCTTAAATGCCCTCTCCAAGGCCAAAACACAACCTCTGTGGGACCAGAAAACATCCCTTTCTGCATGGGCTAAAACAGTAGTTAACATCACCACTGAGCATGCTTTTCAATCACAGCCAAATCACTGGCTTCGTCCCAGTGGAATGGAAAACAGCTACCATCATCCCTTTACACAAAGTGGATGCATCGACAGACCCCAAGAACTACAGACTCATTAGCCTGACCAGCCTTATCTGCAAGGCCATGGAACAATTCATCATGGACCTTATTAACAAAGATATAGGAAATCTCCAAATGCTCGATCCCACCCAGTTTGGCTTTGTCAAGAGGAGATCATGTCTGTTAAACTTGTCGGACTTATTCAAGACAGTCACCAAAGCCCTAGACAAGGGCAAATCTGTGCATACAGCCTACCTATACTTAGCCATGGCCTTTGACACCATCCCCCACTCAGACATACTTGATAAACTCACCCAGCTGGGTATCAACCCATATACTGTCAGGTGGGTTGCAAACTGGCTCAATGATAGAACTCATAAAATCAAAGAAACGTCAAAATAGGGGTCTCCACCTCCTTCAGCAGACACGTAACCAGTGCTGTTCCACACGGATCAGTTCTAGGACCCCTACTGTTTGGAATCTACTTCTCTGAAGTACAGGCTAAAACTAAAGGACTGTGGCTGACAAAGTTTGCTGATGACTGCAAACTGGCAACAATCACTGAAACCCCTTGTTATGTCAACATCCTGCAAGAAGGCCTTATGTAGACTAATGACTGGTGCCAAAGTCATAATCTTAAACTTAATGCAAAAAAATGCATTATCATCCCCTTCAGCAAGGATGATGTTCCTGTAATCCATCACATCAACAGCAATACCCTAAGTACGCAATTACTTGTGAGAGATCTTGGCACACAGGTTGACAACAACCTTAACTTCAATCACCATGTCTCCACAGTGGTAAGAAGGGAATTTTATATTGCTCATCTCATAAGTAAGGGCATTACCTCCAGAAAAAAGAGGTTATAACCCCCCTGTACTCCTCCCTCATCAGGCCAATAATAGGGTACAAATACCCCTTTGGTATGTTCCTTTCCAAACACCTGCAGCAATTGGAGAGACTACAAAGGTTCCTTACAAAGAAAATTCAGGGTCTTCAAGATCTGTCTTATGTGGATAGACTGAAATCATTGTCACTTCACTATGTTTGATATGAACTGTTCAAAGGTGATCTGTGCCTTGCATATAGTACAATATCTGACCCAGCTTTGATGGAAATGCTGCACATTCGCAAGTTAAATGGCACATGGGTCACTCACTCAAAGGACCTTAACTTGGTATATGACATCAACAGAACTTAACAGAGAGACAGATTTGTCTCACAGAAGTTGCTCTACCTTTGGAACAAGCTTCCCATTCATGTTAAACAAAGCCCCTTGTTGGCCCTATTTAAGTGCAATTTGGACAATTGGCTGGATAACCGGAAATTCACCCTTGGGATCCCACCTGTGTCCCTCTTGGACAGGGGTATTAGGTGCTGATTTTAGTGTCTGCTTGAACCAAATACCCTTAGGAACATAGGTTGAACTTGGCAAGGCTTGTAAGGACCCTGTGACCATTAGCCTAGTAACCTCCTATGATCTTATGATCTGACAGAGGCTGCAGCTGTGAGCATCCTATCCCAACTTTGGTGTTTCCTTAGATTTTGTAACCATGCCAACCCCATTGGTTGTTCTGGGTGGTTGCCAATTTGCCCCACCCTAGCTAAGCCACTACCTCACTGGTTTCCATGTCTGAGTCAGGAAATAAAGTGCCTGGCAGGATCCAAGTGAAGATAATTGGGGGTTTGAGTCCCCTCAGGTTTGAATGCCTTTGTTGTCTTTCATGCTTTCATTCTGTACTTGTGTACCAGTTACCTACTATGTGCTTCACTGTCACCTTTAGTGTAATTGCTTACATAGCTCAGTCTGTAATGAAGTACTTGTTAAAATCTAAGTGAAGAAAGAGGGTTGAGAGTTCAAGTCCCCTCAGGAATAAATTAAATTTGCAAGTGTGTGACAATCATCTGTTATGTGCTTCACTGACAACATTAGTGTGCCTGCTTCCATGGCAGGACCCAAGGAAAGAGGGATGAGGGTTCACGTTCTCTCAGGGTTGTATGGCTGTTTTTTATGACATTGACATTACAGAACAGGTAGAGTGACCAGACTCCACTGATGTCATAACTACTTTTGCGTGAAATATTTTGTTAGTTTTGTATATGCCACACATCAAGTGCTTTTTACATTTTTAACTTCAATTTGTTGTCTCTTATACCCTCTTCTTCTTTGCCTTTCACATCCCTGATTGGGACACCACCTCCCTTTACAGTCTTGTCTATGTTACATGTTTCGTTTTGTGGCCCTACTACCTCCTCTGCCCACCTACCTTAATCATACTTCTTTACTACCTTTCACAAGCAGCTTCTCTGAAATATGTATCCTTATTAAAAAAAGGATCGGCACACAAGCCTCGTAACCAACTGTGAGTACTGGTTTATGCTGAGTACCTTTAAGGCTCATGTTTGATGGAAGAGTACTACTTCTGCTCACACTTCCCTGCAGCCACTTATTGTGCACACGTTGCCTAATTGAATAAATTTTTAAACGGCCTTGGGGTTTGTCACGCATGCTTTATAACCTTAGTCAGATCAGCTGTGGTTGTGGTGGTGATGTTTCCAAACCCCTGTGATATTATCATTAGGTAATTTTGTTTCTGTTTGGTTTCTGTCATTATGTCTGTTTTAGACCATTTTTTTCTGGATTTTTCAGAAACTTGTGACAGCTCTTTCTTTCTGTTTGCTGAAGAACTGATCTTAAGTTTTATTACCATGTTTTATAGATATGTGTTACCTGCATTACTTGATTTATTGAAACATTCATTATTCTGGTCTTAAGTATAAAATAGTGGCAGCAGAAATTCCTTTGTGGTATGTAGTTGTTATTTTCTTCCCAAAGGAAATTAAGCTCAACTGTTATTTATTTATTTTTTATCATTGTTTTATGTATTCACAAACTCTCTTTCTAATTTTGCTTTCTTTTAGAAATCCCTGGATTATATACAGTATTCTCCTTGTGTTTTCACTGGCTTGCAGAGCAGCAGTATTCCTTCAATGGTTGTACGATATTTTCATCTGACATTAGCCTGAAGACATCTTCGTTTGCTGATCTTAGAAATGCCTAACTCTGAAAATCTGGGTTTAGCTAAAGGCTTAAGCAGATGTTTCCTTAGATTTTTTAATATCTTCTTTCAGAATGTTTTGTTGCCTACAGCTCTTTTCCAGGTTACTTGACTGAGCACTTACAGATATGCAGAAAGCTATCTGAAAGTTTTACTGGAAACATGACTGACAACAATACATACAAACTATGGTGCTGCAAATTCCTTTTCCACAGTAAGCAAACAATTGTTAGCATCTTGGGTTGCTAAATTTTCCTTCAGCTTTGTTAAGACTCTTAGGTTTTTCGTTGCATTGTTGAAGGCCTACACATTACTGGGTAAATGTCATTGTTTGTTTCTGTAATATTTCTCTTGATTTCTGCTTACTTTTATGAAGTAAATACTTTTCCCCTTACAAAAGTTCAATGATATACCCGAACTGAGAGAGAACATCCACTCAGTAACTGTTAGCAACCTAAATTCAGCATTTTGTGTCATTTAATGTGAAACCTGGACTGTTATTCATCAATGTCTCTTAAAGGAACATTGTTTATATGGCAGGTTTCAAGTTTCCCAGAAAATGGCATAAATGCTGAAAAACTGCCACATAAACACAGTACTATGTTCTGAGATGATTGTGCTAGTTACCATTTAGATTACAAGAAAATCTGCTTGTTTGTTATAAAGGTAGGACAGGCACATAATGAACTCCAATATTCACTCATATGCTTCCTACATTAGATTCTGATTTATTGACCTTTCTTACAAACAACTACTACTTGTTAAATAATAAGCATATAATGCAGATGTTAAGTTGTATAAGAAGCACAAAAAGGCTGGCATGATATTTGAAGATGCAGTTGCACATCAAAATTATGCATCGTGCGATTTCTACTTTCTTTCTACTAAACCACCAGCGAAAAATAACTAGCTTAGCATGTTGGATGAAGTTAAAGCACCAGAAAGGGAAAAAATGTTATGGAAGTAAAATAACCTGGAAACAGAGCATTGGTAAAAAAAACCTTAAGGATAAATGATCTTGCAGACATCAGAGATCAGATGTATGGTTAACTGAGTTTGTCAGTGACTGCAAACTAAATGCTATTTACTGCCTGCCTTGATACAGTATCATTACAATTTCATTTTATTTTACTTTATTTTACATTTGTTTACCTGGGTAATACACTGATCACAAACTGACCATTTTCAGGTAGTGCTCATGTGAAATAATTCACAAAAAAGTAAAAGTGGAACAGAGATGCAATAAACTGTACATCACAAGAACTAATCCTTGCAAACCAATAGCGCACTGAAAAAGGGCTAACATTCTATACAAAATAGTGCAGTATTATCTCATTTAGTAAACAAAAAACGTTAAGTAGAGTCAATTCCAAATTTATACATACTAACAAATCTTGGCACCTTAGTTGATAGCCCCATCTCCTTTTACTACCATGTAACATCAGTAGATAGGAAAACCTTTGTTTAATTTCTCCAAATGTTAATTTTTTTATTACCATAGCAAGGATGTAATCACTCCTATGTTAGGGTATAATTAAAAGTTCATTAAATCAGTTTTTCTTCAATATTTGATGTTTGCCCACACACACACACATGATGTACATACTATTATATGTTTTTGTAGTTCATATAGGGTTTTGTACCGGACATTCTTTATATTATCCCAGTTGTTCCTACTGCCACTGGAACCATCTGTGTGTCCTTATTTCATACTGTTCTAGGTTTTTTTTTTGCTTGTATGTCTCGATGTTCTATAACTTTGTGTATTGCAGTTCACAAGATGCTATAGTCACTGGGTGTAGCAATTTTGATGAGCAATGCTGCTTTTGTGTTGTTCTCTTGAGTTATAATATCTGGTTTACTTACTTCTACTTCTTAGCTATTGGTATTAGATGATCCCACATGATAATGACTTTATTTTCAGTAGTCCTTTGCGATTTATCTTTCCAATATCTCTCAGCTACTTTTATATTGTAATGCTAAAACAGTCTCCATTGTCACATTCTTATGTCTTTCAGTCTACAAACCTTCAGCCATAAGCATACTGAAACTTACAACAAGATCTGCAACTGTTTCTAGTTTTGTACAGCAGAATCAAATCTGTCCATATCTTCTATCTTTTCCATTAATTTTGTGAACCACTGTTTTACTGGACTTTATATAGTCCAATATTTTGAGCTGCCAATATTAATCTTTCATCTTTTGATTTAAATTAACTTCCTGAACCACTTGTTGCCATATATTGATTGATATATGATTGTTCTATCAATTTCTGTACTTTCCACTATAATTGTGATCTTTTCAGTTCTTTTTTTCTTTTTTACTGATCATGCTTATGTGATCCTTCTGTTTAGCACAATTGATTTCTCAAGACACCTCATCCATGATAAAAGAAGTCATCATTGTTCTGTACTCTGCCCTAATTAAATCAGTTATAGTGTACAATATTCCTTTTGGTTCGTACCTATCCAGGCACAGCACAGAGTTAGAAAGGATCCAGCAATTCTTAAAGAAAAAGATGACTGGTATAAAGACCCTTGGTTACTCAGCCAGGCTTGATGCCCTATATCTATACTCAGTCTATATAGAGACTTATGTGGACATTTTTGTCATGTATTTTGAGCCATTAAGTACCCAATTCTCCTTGATCTCTTGCATCTCTGGAAGTCAAATGGCTCCACAAACACTCGAATGAAGAATTTGAATTTCCACCAACATATAATTTAAACATGTTGGAGAGATAGATTTATTACCTAATGATTAACCCACCACTGGAATCAACTGGACTTATATATTAAACAGACTGACACCTTCATATCATTCAAGATGAGCGTTGACGTTTGGAGGGACATCCACAAATTCATTCTTGGTCTGACCTGCTTTGCCCTTCTAGAAATGGAAGGTACATCATAAAGGTGAGTATCAGGAAGGTGCAAAGGGTCTCATTGCTTAATGTTTCTTGTAATTCCTATGATCCTATGGGATTAAATTAGTCTGGGCCCTTAAAGCTACTAAGCTACTGTCTGGAAACAGAAACTCTGAAGGTGAGTGAAGTTCTGGGTAAATCAGAGATAGAAAGGCAGCCCACAGGGAAATATCAGTATAGGGAATTCTATCCATCATCAACTTAACCTTTCCATTCATTTAACAGCTCAGAAGCCAGTGACATCACAAGCAGATTGGTCAAAAAGATTACAACAACAGTAATGTGCTTCCTCTTTTGAGTTCTTTTGGCAAGATTTGCCAGTTCAGCATGATTTGAGGAAGATAACCAAGGATCAACCAAAAGGGGGACAGGTTAAATACAGAAGACAGAAGGAGAAAGAGGCAAGCCTGATGGAAGTGCAACAGAAAGGTGAGGGATATCAAATGCTCAAAACAGACATAAAATGGCCTCCCTGAGGTGAAGATCTGTAAATATCTGTGCTGGTATAAATTAACCTGAGAATCGACCTTCTTGTAGAAGGTAAGTTTCAGGACAAAAGTTACACCAAGTGCCTGACACCAATTCATTTTGTCTTCTTTATGAAAAAAGTTATAATAAAATTTTATGATAGTCATACAAGATAATTAGAATTAGCTACTTTTAAACCAGCAATTATCTAAGTCCCAGGTTTTATTGAATTTATGACTGACAAAATGTATAATTAGCTTTAGTATGTGTGTGAGTATTTGTACCAGATTTCATCCTTGTGGCTCAAAAAAATCCACCTGCTTAAACAAATAAGTAAGTAAAATAAATCTGCAGAAATACATCATAATATCACAGGTCAAATAAACAGACTCAATTAGAAGTACATCTAAAAGTAGAAAGAACTTAAAAATGCATCTAGTGCAGTATAGATAGGAAAAGAAAACAGTGAATTAAGTAACCACAAATAGATGATAGACAAACTACAACACCACACTAGGCCCTACAAGATCTACTTTTTCCAGCATTTTGCAGTGTTGGAAAGGTAGAAAACAAAATTATACAGGAATCAGGGATAAGACAAGAAGGTAGATGTCTGAGAAGGTAGATGATGTGGTCCTGATATGGGCTCACCATGTGGCTGAAGGACTTGTGAGGAGGGCCGGCTAGGAAATGTAGTGTTTAGGGAGATAGGGAGGTCAGAATGGGAAATGTAGAAATTCAGGAGGTTGGTTTGGCAATGAGAATGGGAAGTGGAGCTATCCAGGAGGGTGGCCACATTGGTAAATAGTTAACAGTGTCAAACAGAGCTGGTATATCAGCAGAGGCGACCATTGCTGGAGTTAGTCCAAGAGCAACACATATAGAAGCCTTGATTATCCATACTGGGAGAGGAATGGGAACAGAAGGGAATGGCAGATATTCAGTAATGGGAAGCAAGAACTGACAGGAAAGACATGGGGTAAAGTATCCAATGGAAAAGAAGGGTTTGATAGAGCAGGGCAAACATTAAGAGAAGTAGGAAATTACTTAAAATGTGCTAGATTAATATAAATGAGGCAGTAATTTAAGATCATACTAAGACAGAAACATTGGCTTCACAAGGAAAAGTGGATTGTAGTAAAACAGGGAGAAGTTGAAGGGTGCAAAACAGCAGAATGAGGCAAAAAGAATTGCAGGAGGAGAAGCAAATAGGAGATCCAGCACTGAAGGTAAGAGGTTTAGCCAGGACTGGAATGTTAGCCCTGGGATTGTAGGCAACATACTGAAAAGTGGTAATTCTGTCACCAAGAGGATTCAAACCTTGGGAATGGGGAATAGGTCAAGTCTGGCCATAATGAAGATAATGTAAGTAGTGACTCTTGATAGGACAAGACAATGAGTATGAAGGGAAATGAAAATAGAAGCACCAGGCTGCATTTTGCCCTACATGCTGGAAGCAGTGACATGGTAGTACATGTAATGCAAAAAATAATCAGGATAGCAAAGGTGGCGGTCCATGAATGTCAGGAACTTAGAGAGTTCACATTAGTTTTCTCAGAGGTTATATCCATGCCACCAAGCAGGTCACAAAGGAAACCAATAAAAAGGAATTACAATATGTAGCAGGTGCTGCAGTGGGCAGGGGAGAAAGGATTTAGGTATATGGGCAGCTAGAGATAGGCATGGTCCAGTGAGGTGCTTTATGAAACATATAGGGTCCTCCTCAGTAAGAGAGCTGCAGCATTAATGAAAGAGAGGTTTAAACAGGTGGTTAGCACTGTGCATATACTGTGCTGAGAGGAGAAGAAAAGGAACAAGGAACCATTTAAATGAGAACAAACAAGTATGAGGACAGGGCAGAAATGGGGGAATAGAAAAGGGGAAGTAAATATGAGAGATACTCAGAAGGTAGAAAGGTGGGGGCGTGGCCAAGGATGAACACAGGATAGCAGCAGATTTCTTCAGCTCCACCAACTTAACTGCACTGACAGGAAATAATTACTTTAAAAATCAACTAATGAAATAATTTTCTTTCTAAATACGTTTGGAATATCAGTTTCTTGAATAATATCTAAAAAAGAAAGAAAATTTCAATGATTTTCCTGTCAGAAATCATCTTGGAAATTTCTCTTTCATCACCTCTGTTCAAAATGATTTCCAGTAAGGCAAACAGTCAGGATTCAAGCATCAAGAAAGAGCTTCAGTCTCTGATATCTACTATTCAGCAACTAACAACCAAAATGGACAAAATGGATACTAAAATTGATAACTTCATAGAAAAAACTACAAAACAAATGGATTTGTTACATCAAGACTTGCAACAACAGAAGACTCAGATTACAGGCATAGAAGAGACTGTTAATGATATGGAGAACAGAATCCAGGAAGAAGAAATTAACATTGAGCTTTTGCTGAAGCAGAACACACACCTACAATCCAAACTTGATGACCTGGAAAACAGATCTAGATGCAATAATATTAGGAGTTTTGGACTGCCAGAAAATATAGAAGGTAACAACATTACTTCCTTTTTAAATACTTGGCTTCCCAAAACTTTAGACTTGTCAGAAGCATTTTCTTTTGGTATTGAAAGAGCCCATAGGTCCTTATCTAATTTTAACTCTAACAAAAAGTATCCTAGATCAGTTATAGTAAGATTGTTATCATCTTATGACAAGGAGATGGTATTAAAATCTGCATGGGCTAAAGCACCTATTAAAATTAATGAGGCAACTGTGTGTTTTGACAATGACTATTCTTCCTTGGTAATAACTAAAAGAAAAGTTTTTTTGCCATTAATAAGAGAGCTTAAGAAAGCACAGTTCAAAACTTACCTTTTATTTCCTGCCAAACTAAAAATCTTTTTACCTGATGGCCCTAGAATTTTGAAGACTTGGACTCTGCTTTGCTGTATATTAAAAAAAAATAAGATATTAGATAAAATAGAAGATATGGAATGGGCAAGTCCTTCGTTAAAGAGGATGGTAACAGGAACTTCTTGGAAGACTTCAGAGAAGCAAAAAAGACTAAAAAACAAATGACATGTTCTATATATTTTTTTCCTTCTCTCTTAATCTCTTCAAATACAGTTACTGCATCTCCAGAAAGCCACAAATATTTTAAAGATTTATTCAAAGTTATTTTTCTGTGTGCAAAGAACTGTTTTTGTTTCATAAATAGTCAAAGTCTCTGAGGAACAAATAACATGCTATCAATCAACTTGTTTCTCTTTGTGATAAAGAGACCTAAGGTTAGTAATTTGATATATTTTCTTTCTCTTCTTATTTTAAATAATGGCATTCTTTTTAAACTATGCATTTAGTGAGGGGTGGGGGAGGGCAAGGAGAGAAGTATGATGAAAATATGGAAAAAGTGAAATAATAACTTATTAGTTCTTTAAAACTATATATGCTGTTTAAACACTGTTGCTAAATATTATATCATGACTTTATTGCTTATACATGATTACAAATAATATGTCATGATATAATTGCAAATAATTAGAACTAAAATAGTTGTAAGTAATATGTTTCATGTTTAACTTTATTAATACAAACAACAAGTAATATTTCTTTGTAGATACTCTTTGTAGCTTCCTTTTTTCTTTCTTCTCTCTCTCTCTTTCTTTTTTTTCTCTACTCTCTTCCTTTTCTTTTTTTTCTCTCTCTCTCTTTCTCTCTTATAAGTACAGTTATATGTTTCTGATAATACTGATATATGTATATAATAAGATTTGTATGAGAAAATGAAATGGGGCATATAAAAATAAGTTGTATAATATGTTAAATAACTGTAGGCTTGGTTTCACTGTCATAGAGACTGTAATGACTTGTAAAATACTTTGCGAAGGTTTTGCACTGTTTAGTTTCATTTGTATTACTAAATGAATGTCAGTCACTTGCATTTACTAAAATTCCCGCCAGAATGTTAAGGGAGACAATTTGGAATGTGGGTTACCTCGTGAATAGTGTCCTCGAGTTGTTTTAAAAGCTTCAACACTCAGAATACACGCAGAGAAGCTGAATGCAGTCATTTTGAACTTTGACCCCTGATTTCACACTGACACATCGCAGATTCAAGAAGAACACTGTTCCAGGAAGTAGAACTGCTGTAAATGCGACTTTGTGATGAAAAACAAACTTTATGACATCTAAATGTGAGTTATTCTTTATAACAACTTAAGAAACACCAACGAAGCTGCAAACAAACAAACCTCCAGAAGAAAGGCAGCAACAAGAAGGAAACGTCCACAGGGAGTACGCCAAAATACTATAAGGCACAGCTACTGACACAAAACCAGTTCCAAGCACGGTTAGACAAATATTTATTTAACGTCTCACAGTAAAAATACGTTTTCGTTGCCCATGCAACTTCATCAGAATGCAATAACAAAGAGTAAGCAGACCCTAGCGTCTTATATTACAATGAATTAATGAATTAATGTGTTAATTAATTCCATATTAAGTCTTAAAGAAAAATAGATAAATTTCATACAGAGCTGTAACATGATTTTAACACATTATATTTCACAATATAAAGGATTTTAAAACAATACTTTATACAATTGAATACAAATAAATATTAAATGTAAAAACATATAAAAATCTTCCTTATTAAAATAAAATATATTCACATTAATATTTTATTTAATCACAATGGTAATATACCCACAATGTTAAAAAAATTTTATTTAATGTAAATTCAATTATATTTGTATAATACACCGTATGCTTTTGGAGCTACTTTGTGTTCAGTCACAGCGTTTCTGCTCTAAGCTTCAAATAGGGCATAATAGAAATAAGGTCATTTAGACCTGGTGTCTTGTTTGAGGCTAACAATATCTGCCAACAAGTCTCCCTATGTGCCAATCTAGCTTGCCAATGTCCTCCCCTAGAATTTTTTACCACAGATTCCAAAACATAAAACATAAAGAAAGCTGATTGGCACACCAAAGTGTGCTTATAAAGTGCGTTGGTATTAGTCTGCTTTTGAATATCATATAGATGTTCATATATACGTCTCTTGAGCTGTCTTTCGGTCTTGCCGACATAGAATGCCTGGCAAGACCTACAGACAGCCAAGTAGACTAAACCAGCAGAATTGCAATTGTGATATTTTTGTGAATAGATCTTTCTATCCCTACTTTCCAAGTAAAGATGTTCCTGATTAATAACATACTGACACTGTTTGCAATGCCCACAACGAAAAGTACCCTTTCTAGTTAGATTGGAATTACTTTGATGTAAATTTTGTTCCAAAAGGTTTTTTATATTACGTCCTCTTTTGTAAACTGTATTGCAAGTCATATCCTTAAGATTTTCAGGTCTGTAAAATCCTGAAAGCTCTCCATTTCTTTCTGTATAATGTACCTGATATGTCCAGCGTCTTGACTAAAGGCAGTAACAAATGTCAGATTAGAACTTGAAAAATTTGAGATGGGTGGGGTGTTTTGCATCAATGTGTCAGCAGCCCCCCTTCCCAAAATCGGAAAAAATCTAGATTTTCTAGCTAGACTAATCTCTTCCCAAATAGATTTTATTAATGATAGAGGGTATCCTCTTTCAAGGAACAACAAGCACAATTTTTCACATTCGGTATTAAAGATTTTGTCTTCCGAGGTCATACGGGATACCCTCACAAACTGTCCCTTAACAATTGACTTTTTCTGAAACTTGGGATGGGAACTAGAATAATGCAAATAACTATTTGCAAAGGAGGGCTTTCTGTATACCCGGGATCCAAAGTTATTGGCATGTTTGTATAGAGTTACATCTAAATAGTTGACTTCTTGAACTGAAATTTGGTGTGTAAATTTTAAGAAGTCAGTAGTAGAATGTAAGTAGTTGACGAATTCTTCTATACATTCTTTTGGTCCTGTCCAAAAAATGCAGATGTCGTCAAGAAATCTGGTGTAATGGATCCAAAACTTGGAATATTCACAATCTAGAACAAATTTATTTTCCCATACAGACAATACCATGTCCGCATAGGTCGGAGCACAGTTAGCCCCCATAGATACACCCGATGTCTGTTGGAAATATTCCCCACCAAAATATACATAGTTATATTTCAAAACCATCTCCAATAGGTGCATAACTAGCACCACATCGTTGTTGGTAACACCTGCACATGCCCACAGAACCTCTTCAATCCATGCCAGACCTATGGTAGAGGGGATAACCGAAAAAAGATCCACCACATCTATGGTCACAAACAGTAGATCTGATCTATACAGATCATCGGTAACCCCTCGTAGGAATTCCCAAGAATCCTTTAAAAGATGTTGTTTCTTGCCCCATAGCTGCTTCAGTTTCCAATCCAGAAATTTTGAGAGATTGTGGGTCTTTGACCCCTGCGCAGCTACAATGGGTCTAAGTGGAGGGTCCAAAACATTTTTATGAATTTTTGGCACTCCAAAAATGGTAGGAACTTTTGGATGGGGATTACTAAGAAAATTAAAGAGGTCTTGTTCAATGACATCCTGATCAAGGAGATCCTTAATAACCATATCAATCTTTTTGTATGACGTATTTACCTCATTTAAGGAAACAATGGTGTACTTAGTTGTATCATTTAGTAATGTGTGCATTTTTGCCTCATACATTATTTGTTCCATAACCACAGCACCACCCCCTTTGTCCGGTTGCATGATCCGGACAGATGTGTCACAACATAAATCAGTAAGGAGGGCATTTTCTGCCTGTGTAAGGTTAGAATGTTTATTAAACCTGCCCACTTGGCTACGTATGTTATGAACAATCCTATTTTCCAAATTACTGATTTGTGGATGTAGCGGGGGATTATATGTACTAGATTTTCTTAACATCATACAGGGGGCCATACTATCAGATCCAAGAATGTGCTGGAGATTTAATTTACGCATAAAAAGTTTAACATCAAGAATAGTATTGACCATATTATAGCTTCTACTAGGTACAAACTTGAAACCTTTCGTAAGCAAAGAAAACCAGAGTTCAGTTATAACTGCATCACTGTAGTTGTAAATGTGGTATCCATTGAATGTATGTTTGGAAAAGTTTCCAAGTTCACTAATCTCAATGTTCCTATCTTTTACCATTCCTGGTTCTGATCCCTTCTCCACCCCCTGTTTTTGCCTCCTCCGCCATTGCGGGGAGAGCGTGGTGCTGGATAATGCTGTTGACCCTGTTGTTTGTGAATCTGTTGGCGAAGACGTTCTGATCTCCTGGGTAAAAAATCAGGGTCAGAATATGTCTCATCATCAAAAGGATGTAATGGTGGGGGAGAGGAAAATTCCTGTCTAGGGGACTGTATATCTCGTGTGTTGGTAGTATCCCTATAGGTTGACTGATGTAATATTCCACCCCTGGAATTGGGTGGATGTGGATATTGCCTGCCTTCCTGGTATTCCCTAATATCTCTGTTAAGCTTCCTATATTTTCGATTGAGTACTGTATTACATTGTTGATCTACCTGTGCCCTAAGAGCATAGTATTTACGTTTTTCAGTTTCAATAGTAAATTTTAAATCTGAGGTAACATTTTCATTGAGTTTAAATATCTCTGTTTGTAAAACCTTTGTTTCAGCTTCATTTCTTTTAATAATAGCTTTAACAATGCCAAAACCACAATCATCGAAAACCTTGATTAATTCAGCATGAAATTCACTCCCAAAAACAACATTGTTGGGATATTTGTGCACACGCAAACCCTTAGGCACTATCTGTTTTTTAAGACATTCATTCAGATATAAATTATCTAACTGCAGTGTCTTGTACCTGTATAATTTGTTCTCAAGGGTCCGCATGTTATCAGCAAAAGAAATGCCAGTATTTGAACGATTTTCAAAATTTTCGTTGTTTTCATTAAACTCAAAAGCAGGTTGGTGCTTCACCCACTCAGAAAAAGTTGAAGCTGGATGTATAGCAGGGTCCATTGAAGAATGTCCAGAACTATTGGCAGCACAATCGTCAGCTTGTCGGAAAACAGCCGGAGTTTTAAAGAAATTACTGATGTCCACATTGTCATTAATTTCCGAATGGCCGGATACTTCTTTGGAAATACCTGATGATCCCAAACCCGCCGAACGCGGTTTAAACACTTTCAAAAATTCACGCTGTTCAGTTAAAACAGACTGTAGCCCTTGGCTGAGCGGTGTAAGAAGCTGGACTAACAAAGTAAGTTGGCCCGTAAGTTGGCGTGTGTCGGCGGAAGCCGTTACACCCTCCTCCGTACTGGTGCCGGAAGCACCAGCTGTAACAGTTCCCAAACTTGTCTCCATAAACACAAGAAACACCAACGAAGCTGCAAACAAACAAACCTCCAGAAGAAAGGCAGCAACAAGAAGGAAACGTCCACAGGGAGTACGCCAAAATACTATAAGGCACAGCTACTGACACAAAACCAGTTCCAAGCACGGTTAGACAAATATTTATTTAACTTCTCACAGTAAAAATACGTTTTCGTTGCCCATGCAACTTCATCAGAATGCAATAACAAAGAGTAAGCAGACCCTAGCGTCTTATATTACAATGAATTAATGAATTAATGTGTTAATTAATTCCATATTAAGTCTTAAAGAAAAATAGATAAATTTCATACAGAGCTGTAACATGATTTTAACACATTATATTTCACAATATAAAGGATTTTAAAACAATACTTTATACAATTGAATACAAATAAATATTAAATGTAAAAACATATAAAAATCTTCCTTATTAAAATAAAATATATTCACATTAATATTTTATTTAATCACAATGGTAATATACCCACAATGTTAAAAAAATTTTATTTAATGTAAATTCAATTATATTTGTATAATACACCGAATGCTTTTGGAGCTACTTTGTGTTCAAGTCACAGCGTTTCTGCTCTAAGCTTCAAATAGGGCATAATAGAAATAAGGTCATTTAGACCTGGTGTCTTGTTTGAGGCTAACAATATCTGCCAACAAGTCTCCCTATGTGCCAATCTAGCTTGCCAATGTCCTCCCCTAGAATTTTTTACCACAGATTCCAAAACATAAAACATAAAGAAAGCTGATTGGCACACCAAAGTGTGCTTATAAAGTGCGTTGGTATTAGTCTGCTTTTGAATATCATATAGATGTTCATATATACGTCTCTTGAGCTGTCTTTCGGTCTTGCCGACATAGAATGCCTGGCAAGACCTACAGACAGCCAAGTAGACTAAACCAGCAGAATTGCAATTGTGATATTTTTGTGAATAGATCTTTCTATCCCTACTTTCCAAGTAAAGATGTTCCTGATTAATAACATACTGACACTGTTTGCAATGCCCACAACGAAAAGTACCCTTTCTAGTTAGATTGGAATTACTTTGATGTAAATTTTGTTCCAAAAGGTTTTTTATATTACGTCCTCTTTTGTAAACTGTATTGCAAGTCATATCCTTAAGATTTTTCAGGTCTGTAAAATCCTGAAAGCTCTCCATTTCTTTCTGTATAATGTACCTGATATGTCCAGCGTCTTGACTAAAGGCAGTAACAAATGTCAGATTAGAACTTGAAAAATTTGAGATGGGTGGGGTGTTTTGCATCAATGTGTCAGCAGCCCCCCTTCCCAAAATCGGAAAAAATCTAGATTTTCTAGCTAGACTAATCTCTTCCCAAATAGATTTTATTAATGATAGAGGGTATCCTCTTTCAAGGAACAACAAGCACAATTTTTCACATTCGGTATTAAAGATTTTGTCTTCCGAGGTCATACGGGATACCCTCACAAACTGTCCCTTAACAATTGACTTTTTCTGAAACTTGGGATGGGAACTAGAATAATGCAAATAACTATTTGCAAAGGAGGGCTTTCTGTATACCGGGATCCAAAGTTATTGGCATGTTTGTATAGAGTTACATCTAAATAGTTGACTTCTTGAACTGAAATTTGGTGTGTAAATTTTAAGAAGTCAGTAGTAGAATGTAAGTAGTTGACGAATTCTTCTATACATTCTTTTGGTCCTGTCCAAAAAATGCAGATGTCGTCAAGAAATCTGGTGTAATGGATCCAAAACTTGGAATATTCACAATCTAGAACAAATTTATTTTCCCATACAGACAATACCATGTCCGCATAGGTCGGAGCACAGTTAGCCCCCATAGATACACCCGATGTCTGTTGGAAATATTCCCCACCAAAATATACATAGTTATATTTCAAAACCATCTCCAATAGGTGCATAACTAGCACCACATCGTTGTTGGTAACACCTGCACATGCCCACAGAACCTCTTCAATCCATGCCAGACCTATGGTAGAGGGGATAACCGAAAAAAGATCCACCACATCTATGGTCACAAACAGTAGATCTGATCTATACAGATCATCGGTAACCCCTCGTAGGAATTCCCAAGAATCCTTTAAAAGATGTTGTTTCTTGCCCCATAGCTGCTTCAGTTTCAGAAAAAAGTTATTTTTCTGTGTGCAAAGAACTGTTTTTGTTTCATAAATAGTCAAAGTCTCTGAGGAACAAATAACATGCTATCAATCAACTTGTTTCTCTTTGTGATAAAGAGACCTAAGGTTAGTAATTTGATATATTTTCTTTCTCTTCTTATTTTAAATAATGGCATTCTTTTTAAACTATGCATTTAGTGAGGGGTGGGGGAGGGCAAGGAGAGAAGTATGATGAAAATATGGAAAAAGTGAAATAATAACTTATTAGTTCTTTAAAACTATATATGCTGTTTAAACACTGTTGCTAAATATTATATCATGACTTTATTGCTTATACATGATTACAAATAATATGTCATGATATAATTGCAAATAATTAGAACTAAAATAGTTGTAAGTAATATGTTTCATGTTAACTTTATTAATACAAACAGCAAGTAATATTTCTTTGTAGATACTCTTTGTAGCTTCCTTTTTTTCTTTCTTCTCTCTCTCTCTTTCTTTTTTTTTCTCTACTCTCTTCCTTTTCTTTTTTTCTCTCTCTCTTTCTCTCTTATAAGTACAGTTATATGTTTCTGATAATACTGATATATGTATATAATAAGATTTGTATGAGAAAATGAAATGGGGCATATAAAAATAAGTTGTATAATATGTTAAATAACTGTAGGCTTGGTTTCACTGTCATAGAGACTGTAATGACTTGTAAAATACTTTGCGAAGGTTTTGCACTGTTTAGTTTCATTTGTATTACTAAATGAATGTCAGTCACTTGCATTTACTAAAATTCCCGCCAGAATGTTAAGGGAGACAATTTGGAATGTGGGTTACCTCGTGAATAGTGTCCTCGAGTTGTTTTAAAAGCTTCAACACTCAGAATACACGCAGAGAAGCTGAATGCAGTCATTTTGAACTTTGACCCCTGATTTCACACTGACACATCGCAGATTCAAGAAGAACACTGTTCCAGGAAGTAGAACTGCTGTAAATGCGACTTTGTGATGAAAAACAAACTTTATGACATCTAAATGTGAGTTATTCTTTATAACAACTTACTTATTTAAGATGTAATTTATAAAATATGAAAGTTATAATGATTTTGAATGATTCAGTATGCCATAGTAAACAAGTGAGATATTTTAGAAGGCATAGAAGGTAAAACATATATACACATGTTTTTGAAAGCTTACATGACTGCAACATATTAATGTATATAAATACTTATGATTTAAACATATATAATGTTATAAATCATTTGACTTATCTAAATGACAAGCACAAGTATCATTATGATTATATCTTAGAAGAAACTGTCATGTGACATATTTTAAAGCAGCAGTTCAGATATATAAAATACAGATGGCTTTCTTCACAATGATGTATGCATAACTAGGAATTTACATTGCTGTGCAGTATGATTTGTAAACATATGTATGAGTATAAATATTTTATTTAACTGGCAATAATAAGTATGAGAAGAAAGCTTTGGTGCAAGTAATTTAAAGCTTTTAAAACTGTTAACTGCATTTCTATGGCAGAAAGTAGGAATACCCTAATATATGTAATGTCTGAACCATAATAGCCTAAGTTATTGAATCCAAATGAACATAAGAACTTATTTTTACAAACTTTTAATAAACTAATATATAGATATGCCCCTTTCTTTCTCTCTCTCTCTCTCTCTCTCTCTCTCTCTCTCTTCTCGGTTCCCATTATCAAGTTTATTAGAATGCTATTTTAATTATGAGTGTATTATACAAAATAGATGTACATAGTAATATGAGCTGTTTCTAAATGTTCTTATTTGTTTATATGAAGCTGATTTATAAATTGTTTAGCTTTGTCTTACTAGATAATCTAATTAAATGAGGTTAACTTTAGTTAATAATAGTTAGCATTGAATTGATAAGGTGGCAGCTGAGGTACTGCTGCTTAAGATAGGGGGATAACTTGAGTGGTATGTGCTACTCAAAGTTGGAGTTCTTAACTCCAGGCTGGGTGCAATGTTTAATCCTAATATTATTTTCACCTGTTTATTGTTGTTTGTATATAGTTCTGACATCCACAACACATTTTATAAACTCATTGTCACTACAAATAAAAGTGAAGCTTATACAAAATTCCATAAGATTTTCAATAAATACAGCTATAATTAATGGTACACCTAAAGGAGGAGGTATAATATCACTTATTTTGTTAATTGTTATTCTGATTATATATTTTATATGTTTATAAAAGCTAAATGATTTCTCTAAAAGGAATTTCTTTAAACATTAATGGACTGAATAACCCATGTAAAAGGGCAAGTTTAATGAAATACATTAATTTGCATAGGGCCAACTTAGTATTCCTTCAAGAAACACATCTCCTGAAAAAGGATATTGATAAATTAGCCACTAATAAATATACAGTCTTGGTTAGTTCAGAACACACTCAGAAAAAAGAGGAGTGGCTATTTTATGGAATAAAAGTATGCCCATACCTAAAACTATTAAGTCTTATAAAGATGATAAAGGAATGTTTTGTATGGTTACAATACAGATTAATGGAAAGACATATACATTAATCAATGTATATTGGATACCAGGAATTGGCATTAATACAGTGAAACACCATCTCAATAAGATCATATCATTTTCTATAGGAGATATTATTTTAGCAGGTGACTTTAATTGTATCCTACATGAAAAGGATACTACTACTATAGGAAAAAGGAACATTACATCTAATGCAAAACATTTAAAGGATTTTGTTAATTTATATCATTTGAATGATATTAATAATCAGATAGATTCAAAATCATTACCATACACTTTTTTCTAACAGATATAAAACTTATTCAAAAATAGATAGAGTCTTTATTTCTAACCAGATGGTAACAGACTTAATTAATTCTAAAATCATTTTGTGTCCTATATCAGATCATAATTCAATTGTCTTTGAGTTTATGATAAAAAGTACTTACAATGTTCAGATCAAAAGGATACCAGCATACTTAACTCAACTAAAAGGCTATAAAGATTATATACTTTCAGAAGTGCAACATTTTTTAGACTTAAACAATACACCTGAAGTCTCCATTGTTTATGTTTGGGATGATTTAAAATCATATTTATATGGACAAAGTATCAGATGGTATAATAATAAAAGGAAATCTTGGGACAAGGAATTACTAGATATTCAAAGCAAATTAGACTCATACAAACATAATAATAAAGAAAATATTATGGACAAAAAAGTCATTGAAGAAATAAATAAATTAAATGAGAAATACAAAGAAATTTTAACTCATAAAGTTAAAATAACATTAGAGAAATATAAGTTTTTGTCTTACTCAATAAATCCCAAATACTTACACAGACTTAAAAATAAAACAAAAAGGTTGAATAAACAAAATCATATCAAAGAAATTTTCTCTCCAAGGAAAAAGAAGAATGTTTCTAGTTTACCAGAAATATTAGATGAATTTAGAAATCACTTTCACAAAATTAATCATAATAACATTAACATGGAGCCTAAAGATAAAATAAAGAAATTTATAACTACAAACATGAACAAAAAACTTAATAAACAACAGACTAAACTAATGGATAAAAATATTTCATATACAGAGGTTATTACACAAATAAACAAGCTTAAATCAAACAAAGCACCAGGTAATGATGGTATTATACCAGAGATCTATAAAATTCTTCCCAAAAGTACTTACTCATTAATACATAAGGTTTTATTTTGGCCCAAAATGAGTTAACAACTCCCCCATCTTGGCAATACACATTTATTTCACCAATTTTAAAACCCAATAAAGACCCAACCAGATGCACTTCATATAGACCTATTTCATTACTTAATGTTGACTATAAAATGTTTATGAGTATTTTTGCTGCTAGATTAAAGACAATCATCCCAGGCATTATAGATATAGACCAGACAGGCTTTATTGTAAATAGAAATACTTTTGATAATATAAGGAGAACTTTAACGTTAATTGATTTTGCAAATAGGAAAAAGAAAGATTTAACACTTATTAGTCTCGATATAAGTTCAGCATTTGATTCAGTAAGTTGGGACTACTTGTTTATCTTACTGAAGTGCACAAACTTCTCAGATGCATTTGTAAATCTAATTGAACATCTATATAAAGAAGCATTGGCTTACATTAAGATAGGAACATATGTCTCACAAAAAATACCCATTTTAAAAGGTACAAAACAAGGGTGTCCACTCTCTCCACTATTATTTACTTTAATAATGGAGCCTTGGGCTAATTTGATCAGAAACAGTACTGATATAGAAGGATTTGATATAGATGAAAATACAATATCTAAAATTCAACTTTTTGCAGACGATGTTCTAATTACATCAGCAGGATCTAACTCTTCTATGCAGTCCTTATTTGATAAAATGATGAATTTTAAAAATATCTCTGGTTTAATATTCAATGAAGAAAAAACTAAAATATTACCAATATACACATGAAAAAATGTCCTCATTAATGATTTTAACAAATATATACCCAACTCAGGTCAGATAACTTACTTAGGTATAATATTAACTAAAGATATCAAATCTATTATACATAATAATGATAGTACCTGTCTTCTTAATATACAAAATCTTTTCAATAGCTGGAACAATATGTTTTTTACCATGGAAGAGAGACTCACAATTATTAAAATGATAGTATTCCCTAAGATATTATACTTAATACAATCAATAATACTCCCACCTACAAAAATAATTATTAAGAAATTGAACTCATTAATGTTAAATTTCTTATGGGCACCTAATAGACCTAGGATTGCATTAAAGAAACATACTAATAGCTGGTCTCAAGGGGGCATTTCATTTCCTGACTTTAATTTATATACTATTTCTTCTATTATAAAAATTATTACTTTATTAATAGATCAGTCATATGTTGCAAGATGGAAAGATTACTGGGAACTAATTAGCATTCACTTCATGAAAATCTCTTTAATACATAAAAATATTATTGTAAATAACCCCATGTTATGGTTACTAAAAGAATTTTGTACTTCATCCATTACACCAAAATATATAGTTAGTTACCCATTAAACATTATTATCAGTTATCGTAATTTTATATTCATGCATCCTAAGTATAAGGAATGGAATTTTATTCTATTCCCTATAATGTATACACAAGGTATGCTTTTGTCTACCACCTCTGAAAGAACTCTTTTAGTCACAGAGAATGATCTAAAGTATTGGTATCAGTTGCTGTCTGATAATAAAGTAAAAAATTTAGACTTCTTAAAGCAATAATTTGATTTGAGAGAAACATGTTGGTTAGAAATTCAGACTTTTAGACAACATCTTATTAATAAAATTGATGTAATGTCTTTAACAGTTAAAGAATCTGTTCCAATACTGATTGATTACTTGATATTAAATTTACAACATAGAGTTTCTGATAAAGGTAAGCTTTCATACATACATAAAATTATCAGAGAAGAAACTCATTACAGTTCAGATACCTATTGGAATTATTTCATTTCCATTAATGGTGAATCACCAAAACAACAAGATAAACAATATATATTGGAATCTGCTTATAAAACTACTTCTTCCATTAATTGGAGACTTTTTACTTGGAAATTTTTACATAGATCCTTCTATACACCTTTAATGATGTATAAAATAAATAATAAAGACAACTTATGTAAAAGATGTAATGTAGAAATAAATGCTGATTGGGCACATATGTTTTATGACTGTATAAAATTGAAGGAATATTGGAAGTTAATCAATGATTTTTTGCAGGCCCTTTTCACAGATAATTTCATTGTTTCTAAATCACTTATATTATTTAACACACCTGTTCCTAAAAGTGTTAAAAAAGTTAAACTTCCCTTATTATGGTCTATTCTAGCAGTGGCTAGAAAAATAATAACCAGAAATTGGATTTCAGATACCCCTCCTTCATTTAATGAATTTAAAAATGTTATGACTGAAGTGTGTCATATGGAATTGATGACAATAAAATCAAGAACTACTAGAAAAACATCTTATTATATTATATGGGATACTTTACAAAACCTGTTAAAAAAATCTTAGTTTCAATAGATTGACATTATAGTTTAATCAATTGATTTGATTTGTAGTGGATGTCTTTGTAAATACTTTGGTTATTTTATTGAATGTTATAACTATTTCTATTTTAATTGCTTGTATAAAATTGTTATGATATTTATTCTGTATGTTAAAAACAATAAACTTGTTTTTTAAAAAAAAAGAAGGTAGAAAGGTGGTAGAACTTGGCAAGAGCAAAAATGAGGTTGAAAAGGGATGCTGTACATTGCCAGGAACTTGGAGGAAAAGATGGAAGAAGTGCAGGCTATCCTGGAATCTGACAAGATACACATTGTACATATCACAATGATTAGGAAATATAAAAGAATTATTGTAATATAGTAGTTTCAGACTTTTGTCACCTCAGGATTGACAGAAAATGAAAAATATATAGCAGGGTGAGGTGATGGAGGCAACAGATGGAGCAGAGAACAGGGCAGAACTGTGGTGGTGAAGAACACAAATGCACATATAGTCAAAGTGCAGGCAGATTCTGGGAAGAACTGGTGGCTGGATACCATTTAGCAGCCTCTCTCTCTTTCTCTCTCTCTATATATATATATGTATGTATATATATATATATATATATATATATATATATATATATATATATATATTAGTGGAAAGGAGAGTCTGTAAGTAGACAAGTACAGGATCTAGAGACAGAAAATTGGCTGCAAGTGATGATAGATCTCAATACCCAATTTAAGGATGGGTCATTTCCTACATCTAGCATAGAAAGGAAATGATCATGACAGTGGCTCTAATTTGCAAAGCTATTTCAAGAAATCACTTAATAAAATGACAGTTCAGACTTCCTCCTTACCAGGGTAGGTGAGTCATTATGTAGAAGTAGTATATATTGTAATCTGGAGACAATCGCCTTGACGTGATTTAGCTGCTGTGCTTGGTGGCCAGTTGTCAGTGATTGCCAGGTCTACTTCTTAGGGGAAGATAGAGGTCACCCTGCTGATGGTGACTTAGGGGGGGTCACTGGTGGCTTCTCTAGCTGCTTTTGATCAGAGTTTGTGATTGTTCTTATGACAGTTGCACAAAAAGGTTTACCATCCTCTCTTGGAGCAAGTTTTAGAGGTTGATGGCACTCATGGTGTGCTGACAGCTTGATGCCCACCTTAGCACCTGTTGAGTCACTGACCAGCAGGCCAAAACCATTAGGCAGAGGTACAGCTTGCTCATGGTGGCTGGTCCAACCTGTCATATGACCATGGCCTTTGCCCTCTCTCCTTTCAGGTGTTCCCTTCCTTATTGTGCTGCTCCTCATACCATGTTCATTGTCTCATCCTCCTCATCAGCTACTGTTCACCCTTTGTCATCTGTGCCCATCCACTGGCATCTCTATTTTTGTGTGTATACCACTCCAGTCTGTCCAAGTATACATTTTATGTTTGTTTGTTTGTATACCTCTATTGCATTTCCTTCTGTCTCTCTATATCCATCCTCCAACCATTCCTCTCTACCTATCACACCACACTGTACTTATTTATGTTTAGTTCATTTTTATACTGGGGTAGAACACTGACTGATATAGACCATGTTCAGATTCTGCTCAAGGTTACAAAGAAAACAAATTTAGTCAGACAGTTAAGGAAAGCATATGTTATTACAGATAAATAATTACATTGAAAATGAGGCTCTCCACCCCACAAAAAAGATTGCCCCTTCTTCCTCAGCTATCATATCTTATGGCTACCCTTGTGTGTTTCCCTGTTTCTCCTCTGCTTGCTCTATCCCCCATTCCATCCTCATTTCAATTATGACCTGAGTTGGCACTTTGCTCTACTGACCCTCTGTAGGCTATATGTGGTAACAATTAAGTAACATCTTACTGTATTCATTTACATGCCTGAACTCCACCTTGCTAGCTTCCCTTGGCGGTGACATCTGACAGATCACTCATGTGTCCCTCTGCCATACTACTCAGCCTTTTTATGGTAGCTTAGCACCTTTCTTCCCTATAACATGGCCCTCCTGGTTTAGTAAGCAGCCTTTTGCTTGGTATCTTAGATGCTGATCATAATACTCTTGTGATTACCTTTGGGCCACACTGTGCTGCTATCTGTTACATGCTATTTTGTACCTGCTCAGTCATGATGCATTTGTCTACATACCTCACCTAATGTTTTTTACCCAGGTAGTTTAACCATGGTATAATCAACATGAATTTATTTATATCAAATCTAAAGAGTCATAAGACTTAAAAGTGGAGTTTTTTGTTATTTTCTAGTGATTCCTCATTTATTTGGTTTATGATACCACATTCTTTTTAGTAATGCAAAACAGTGAAATGTCTAAAACAGGAAAGTGTTACAAATTCAAAGGTTTATTAAAGATTGTTAAGTTAGCATTGTTAACAGATTGATGCAGTAACAAATTATTTTATGAAATCAAGCTTCATCAGGAGATTATAAACTTCTTGAATTAGTGAGCATAATATATGACAAGAATTTGGGGAAATTATGCAAAATATTTCAACAAAAGGAATTGATTTTGTCGGGGTGCCAGAACTGCTTATAAATGACTTAACTGTCGTAACAGACTAGGTGCATTTTTTGGATATAGCTCAAAGTGACTACAAATAAGTAAAAAGATTTACCACACTAGATGTATAGAAGCATATTAACTTAAGTTGTGAATGTAAAGCCTCTTTTTTGTTTTGCACCTCAGGGATTATTTAAGCTAATATTAGGGCAGGGCTGGCCTTATGCATAAGTGAACTAGATAACCACCTAGGGTGCTATACTTGCCCTGCTATTAGGAACTCTCTGTGTCTATTTATTTATTTATTTACTTATTTATTATTTTTAGAGCACTCTAGCCTAAAGAAAATGTTCTCTGTGTGCTCCGGGATATGTGTGTGTGTGTGTGTGTGTGTGTGTGTGTGTGTGTGTGTGTGTGTGTGTGTGTGTGTGTGTGTGTGTGTGTGTGTGTGTGTGTGTGTGTGTGTGTGTGTGTGCTCTAGCTGACTTGAAGCCATGCAAGTCAGCTGACGAAAGGTTAACTGTAAATGTTGTGAGGTCATTGGAGTACAGACCTCACAATGTTTGAATGTAGGTGCGAAGCCTCCTGAAGGTGGTCTTTCTTTTTTCTTTTTTTTTTTTCATTTATAGAAAAGAAAAGAAAACTACTGACCTTCCAGCTCTGCAGAGTTTTGGACAAGACAGGAAACTGTAATACCATGGTGAGTGAAGTGTTATTACTATGTTTTATGCTGCAGTGGATAACCCAGGTAGTTTTGTCTATTTCCTGCATGGAAAGTTGAGGTGAGAGGAATGATATGGTGAAATATGTGTTAATCCAATTTTAATATTGCTGGCAGTGATTAACTCTATATTTCTGGCAATATTTCTGACTTTATGCTTTATGTTTTGCAATGGTATGGTAAGAAAAGTGTTATGATTAAGTTTTACAATGATGCTACTAGTTCTCAACTAGATATTTTGGCACTGGCAATTTTTCTCTGACTTTGTGATTTGTGTGGAGTAACTTCAGTTTGAATACTTTAGTGTGTGGCAACTCGTTTTTATGGAATATGGAGGAGAAATAACATTATATAGTCATTGGATATCATGGGTAAAACTGGCAGACGTGAGTTTCAGAATTCTTATCCTTCAGAAAATGAATCCCAATCCAAAACCTATTATTCAAGCAACTTTCTAAGTTTATAAGAGCAATATTTAAAATTTGTCCCTGATTTTGGTCCTCTGAACCCCCCATTATTTTTGGATTTATACAGATTTCTTGTGCTAAGAGTTTGAGAGATATGATCTAAGTTCTATGAAAAAATCTTAAATCGACCCTGATGGTTGTTCAAATGACAGCACCTCCAAGTTGACTGTCATCTCAGTGTGCAGGAATGAGTAGTCTGATGGGCCAGGAGGAGACTAATGATTGTCAGACAGTGGGGGCAAAGAAAAGACTAAATATTATATTTCTGCACAAATTTGGAAAGTAAGAAGTATTCTTAATGACACATTATGTGATACTCAGAAGAAAGTAAAGTGAATGTTAAGCATGATAATGATTAAAAAAATTGTGCCTACTTTAAATCAAGTAGCAATGGTGACCTTAACTTACAGAATACAGAGGATCCCTATTTACTGAATGATAAAACCATGGTTAAAGCAAGGAATTTTTAGTGATTCTTACATGCCCATCAGATATTTGCTAACAATAACTGTTTTTGATTGACCTCATTCTAGAGTACTCTGGTCAAACTCCACAGGGCAAGTGACATCAAAGATTATTAGTCATTGCTGTATATACTATTTAATTAATGCCACAAAACCAAAGTGCAGTGGTATTTGGAGAAATACTCAGTGAAAGCAAAGGTCTGCAGCAGTATAGCAAGTTATTATGTAAGAATATATTAAAGAAGCTAACTGGCAAAAACAGAGCACCATGATTCTAGATGTTATTATTTCAATAATCTATGGCTGGGTGTGAGTAAATCCAGCATTACCCACACCTGGCCATGGGTTACTGCTATTATACAATGGTGTTAATTTTGTGTTGAGTTGTTTGTGTTGATGTTATTTAGGTTTTTGTTTGTTTTATTTTGTAGCCTTCCACTTTTTTACAGAAAATAATTCCAGACTTTTAGTTTGTTTATCATTTTTTTTATTTTTGTTTTAATTTAAATACAATTTATCATTACTTTTTAAGAGATGTAAGAAGACAATTATAGGAGTAAATATACTGTTTAAAGCTTTTTCTATGTTTTGCTGTTGTAGTTTCTTTTATATTTCTATAGTGCTTCTGATTTCTTCAGATCTAGGACTTTATTATAAGTAGATTTGTGTATTTATTATTTCATTTTAGAAACTGTAAATAATTTTAGATATTGGTTGGTAAAATGCCTGGGTTGTTATGGTTATTTTAAACGTTTATTGGGGCCGTTACTATTTTTCTTTGTGTTAATATTATTCAAGTATAAAGTGTGTGTGCATGCACACAGTGAAAAGGGGTTGTGGTTAGTACTGCTGTCTTTGTAGTCATGTTTTTTCTAATAGTAGCACAGAAGTTACATGTAAGCGCTTATTCAATACAAATTTGTATTTATTCATTCCTGCAAATGCACATGTATGTACAGTGCTTAAGGAGGGAAAGTAGTTTTAGTATACCATCACTCAGTTGCATCGGCTGACGTTGTGCTTGTAACTCTCACCTCTCCAGATTTGTGTACAATGTCTACATTTTTGCCTCATATTTTTGGTCTTTTCTTCATTTCTGAGAAGTCACTGGGTGATGTAAGGATTAAAGTCACTAAATAATGACATGCATTTCAGTTTCAGACTTCATATTGTTTAGAAAATATGTGCTTATATATTATATTATATTGTAATATATTATATTATATTACATTATATTATATTGTACTTCCACGGTGGTGCAGCAGTAGCATTGTTGCCTCACAGCAAGAGGTTCTCCCGTTCGATTCTCAGCTGGAGTGCAGGGAGTGCCTTCTGTGTGGTGTCTGCATGTCCTCCCTGCAGTTGGGTGGGCGTTTGAAAGACATGCATAAATGGGCATGCCTTTGTTGAAGGTTAAACGTCGAGCTGGCACCTCAGCATTCGTGAAAATCTACTGCCAATCATTAGCGGACCAGAGTTCTGCTGTGGCGACTCCTAACTGGGAAAAGCCAAAAGACAACAACATTATATTATATTATATTATATTATATTATATTATATTATATTATATTATATTATATTATATTATGTTATATTATATGTAACATATCTTGTTATTCTAGCAAACTGTTAAGTTTATAAGAGCAATATTTAAAATGTGTCCCTATTTTTGGGTGTTTGTCCCTCAGTTATGTGAAGCTTTGTCCAGATTTCATGTGCTTACAGTTTGAGAGGTATTTGGTGTTTCATGGTGTTTGTGGTTTCAGTAGTTTTACATGTTGAAGTTGCTTGAAAACTACTATGTCAGGCCCAATATTCTACATACAAGAAAAATCAGTTGCATTTTTTTTTTTTATTATTTTCTGTGTTTGGGAAGCCGTGGTGGTACAGCAGTAGCGTTGTTGCTTCACAGCAAGAGGTTCTCCTGCTCGATTCTTGGCTGGAGTGCCTTCTGTGTGGAGTCTGCATGTCCTCCCCACGGTCGAGTGGTCTCCAAAAGACATGTGTGAATGGGTGTGCCTTTGCTGAAGGTTGGGTGTCGGGCTGGCAACTCAGCACCATAAAAAATCTACTGCCAATCATTAGCGGACCGGAGTTCTGCTGTGGTGACCCCTAACCGGGAAAAGCCAAAAAGACAAACATTATTTTCTGTATTTGATTTTTTAGTAGCTTGCAAACAACTGGAACGTAAAACTATTGAGAGACGTTTTAATATGTAGCATATGTGAATAGGAAAGTTCAGCCACTCTATGATACTTTAATGGCCAGACTTTTGACGTTGGTATATGCTCCATTTACAATGGGCATGCTGGTTGGGCTGACCAATCAGCATGTTTGTTTGTGAATATTAATGGCCAGTCATTGCATAATATATTATGCTGTGGTTAAAAAAGAAAGCTGAAGCCAGTTATGACTAAACAAGATGAAACGAGACTCATTTAACAGCAAACCTGTGCCTCTTGCTAATATATGGTTCTTTACATGCATTCAAGGACCAAAGCAAACTCAAATAAAAGTAAAGAAAATACAGATACAGTCAACAGCAGTGTTTTACATAAATGCAACAGTTGCTCATCCTTTTTAGGTTTTGTAAGCTATCACATTCCATGAGAATAACACAGCAGTTTTTAAATCTAGTCCCACTTTTTTATTAGAGGCTATATCGTGGGTGCAATATTAAATATTTCAGCTCTTTAGTCTTTCAGATTCATTTAAAAAAGTGAAATTGTCCAAATGATTTACCTTAGTCAACATTTTGCCATGATATTCCACAAGGGGAGGGATGAGACTATTTTTTACATCCCCTGAATATATTTTCATATTTTGCATTGAGGTTTTGATACCTCTTGTATCTAATTGTTAATCACAAATTGGGGTTTACTTCTTTTTTAAAGAAGCAAATTGAGGTTATATTATGTTTTTGAGACCAGCATATATTAAGTTGCACAAGAGGGCTGAGGGTTGGCATAATGGTTAAGGTGTTTATCTCACAGACAAGACATAAAGAGTTTGATTCTCACTGAGAGAAACCGGCTGGGTTTAAGGCACTCCACAAGAGCAGCTAGCCTACTATTTACTTATGAACCTATGAATACAAGTGAGATTCCATGCCTCCAAAATTACCAGGGTGTAAACAGCTGGGACCCTGTAGACTGATATTTTAAGAGATCCAGTTGGAGTGGAAAATACATTTTGCAGAAATGATTTGCAGTTAGGACGGAGTTTTGTGGCATTCTCTTATAGTTGTGTATCTCATTGTTTTATTCTAGCAGGTATATTCTCATATCACTAAACCCTGACACACTGAACGCAAATAAAAGAAAATTAGTTTTGAATGTCAGTCAACAAAACAAGATGGTATTTTTGTAAAATTATTACTATACTGTTTTAAATGTAGGCTATCAATCATTATTCACTGGATTTGACTTGGAGCATAAGCATAGCAGAATGGAGCAACATATAGATGTGTTTGCTCACACAGCTGCCATCTTGCCAACTCAACCACCAGTCCCACTATTAGCAACATTAGAGTCACTGTAATTCCTAAACCCTTTACTTTCCAACCCTCCCACCCCCCAACACTTCTGCCATACTTCCGTTATTACTAAACCCTTTACTTTCCAACCCTCCCACCCCCCAACACTTCTGCCATACTTCCGTAATTCCTAAACCCTTTACTTTCCAACCCTCCCACCCCCCAACACTTCTGCCATACTTCCGTAATTCCTAAACCCTTTACTTTCCAACCCTACCACCCCCCAACACTTCTGCCATACTTCCGTTATTCCTAAACCCTTTACTTTCCAACCCTCCCACCCCCAACACTTCTGCCATACTTCCGTTATTCCTAAACCCTTTACTTTCCAACCCTCCCCCCCCCAACACTTCTGCCATACTTCCGTAATTCCTAAACCCTTTACTTTCCAACCCTCCCACCCCCTCAACACTTCTGCCATACTTCCATTATTCCTAAACCCTTTACTTTCCAACCCTCCCCCCAACACTTCTGCCATACTTCCGTTATTCCTAAACCCTTTACTTTCCAACCCTCCCACCCCCCAACACTTCTGCCATACTTCCGTTATTCCTAAACCCTTTACTTTCCAACCCTCCCACCCCCAACACTTCTGCCATACTTCCGTTATTCCTAAACCCTTTACTTTCCAACCCTCCCACCACCCAACACTTCTGCCATACTTCCACCCTCATTATCTCTTTCTCATTGCCTTCCTCTGTCTCTTCTTTCCATAGATTTATTGAATATTTTATTAGTTAACCTAGAATTCTGCTACCTTACTGTTTGGTACATCAAATGACCCAGAACAGAAGCACCATAACATACTTTATTACTAATTCCAAAATCTGTAGTGTCACCGAGGGTCCTTTATGTATTTGAATTCAGCTTGCATTTAGAAAAAAAATGCCAGTCTTACTTTTAGCATATTTGCTGTTTGTTGAATACCAGCGTCAGGACTTTGTATCAGTGTGGAGTGTAAAAACAGTTTTGGACTGCTCTTCCTATGTAAAAAGAAGCTTGGAAATGGGCAATGAATAACCTAACATGGTGACAAATGTGGAATGGGTAACAAAATTACTCTAGTAAAAGATGTTGAAGTTCTCCAAGATGGTCTACAAAATATAAACAACTGGCACACTAGTAATATATTCACTCTAAATGCCAGTAAATGTAGCACCATGATATCTGGCAAAAAGGATATAAATCAGATCAGAAAACAAGTGGCCAAATGACATTATCATTAAAGTTTTAGGGGGAATGGTATGCAATAACTTAAACTGGCACCAATGTGTATGTATACCAAAGTCAGAAGAGCTTATTTTGTAGACAATCAAATTCTAAAGGACAGTGAAGAGAAATAACAAACATTACAGTAACTATATATGTAGAAATTCTAGTTAAAGCATAGGTGTTGAAAGCAAGATTTTATAAAAACTTCAATTCGCCAAGTGCTGGGCAGCAGAGTGAAGTATCAGACAGCTTTTAAATCTGTTCTTTCATCAAAGGAACTCATCTTCTCACTGTTGCCTCTGTGCTAGTGATAAGTATTTGACAGCTTTCAAAGGTGTAAAACACTTTGCACTCCTCCATCTTTTTCAACTTGTAGTGCACTGGAGCTCCATGCACTATAAAGAATTATGACCGGGCCTTTCCAATCATAACTAAGTTGTTAAATGTTCTTGGCATGGGTGTCAGTATTCACCTTGTGATCTTTGCTTTACTCCACCCTTGATGTGAATTTCTTGACATTCATGCCTTGAACATATAACAGCTATAATCCTCTATATTATGAATGTATTAGACATTATTTTCTGATTTTCTGCCTTCCACTAATACGGCATGCTTGAAAAAGGTGATCAGACCAGTTCAGTTCATTTACTTGTTTAATAAATGCCAAAATAAAATAAATAAAGTAATAAACAAAGTTTTATGGAGATTAGCAGTCTACTGGCTAGCATGTCACAAACTAATATATATATATATATATATATATATATATATATATATATATATATATATAATATATATATGAAATAGTTTGGAGCTTCTGCTTAAGCCCTTGAAATGTTAAATTTAAACTGGAGATGTATGGTTGTGCAGAAACTACTGTTATACTGCTGAACCCATCAAGAGAGGGGTCTATATTATTTCTGCAAAACATGTCTCCATCGAATCCTTATTCATCAAAATGACTATATTGAATGCTGTATTCAGTGAACAATAACTTCACCAAAGTTTTTTCCTGGGAAAGTAACTAGCTGGCCAGCATTGTGATTTAGCCCTTTTCCTCGCTGTAGTACGATCTCAGAGTTAATATATATAAGTAGGGGAGGTGTGGGCAAAGCTCCCCACATTGTGGGATGTGGTTGGCAAAGCCCTCCACCTTTGTGAGTGTAAAATTATGTAGTTTGTATTACTGTTGCTGTGGTGGCCAAGTAGTTTCTTGCCCTAGGAAAGAAGTTTGATGACTGTAACGTTCGCTAAACAGCTGTTCGATGGGTACTGATCGATAGTAGGGATTTGATGGAGATGTCTTTCTCAGAAATAAAATACACCTCAAGAGAGATTGATTATGTTGTATAAGGTGATTTTTACACAGCTACACCATCTAGCTGCACTTCTGACAGGGTTTTAGGTGGATAGCCTATAGTGAATTAGGTAGTGCAAACTAGTGCCAGAGTCACCAGAGTACAAGGAGTGGAATTTGTGATCTGTAAGCCTAGAGGATAGTTTCTATTTAATGAAGGCATGCAGGATGCAGTCCCATACTCCTTATTTGTATGTATAGCGAATAGCATGGAATAATGCATCCTGTCTACTACCACAGCACAGATACTGAGCACTGCAGATTGATCTAAACAGTGGATGTAGACAATGAAATCATTAAATGTCCACTTCTGATTAAGATGGAAAAGCTGCCTAAGTGATATACAAATCCAGTGAAAAAGTGACAACAGTGAGGACAGTGAAAATAGTTACTCTTACTCTTAACCTTATGTTTCCACATACTGCTGTAAGGAGATCATTCACTGTAAAGTCTGTTTTATACATCTTAATGGCACCAACTCATTAATATGGCAATCTGAAGGCACTGCCACTTTTAGTCCAATCACTAAACAGTTAATGTTGTAGCTGTATGCATCTCAGTAGATAATGTTTTAACTCAACTATTATACTGTTTTATGCCTTACATATATGCTTGTACTGTTCATAGTGTGCATAAATACAAAGGCATATCTAAATTCATAAACTAAAATATCGTGGCATAAAAGGATAGACCACAAAACCAACACAAAGACAGAAGGATAGATCCAAACACAGCTGTTTTGTAAACCAACACAAAGACAGCAGGATAAATCCAAATGCAGCTGTTTTGTAAACCAACACAAAGACAGCAGGATAGATCCAAACACAGCTGTTTTGTAAACCAACACAAAGGCAGCAGGATAAATTCAAATACAGCTTCATTCCAAAAAGAAACTGGATTAGTGCTTTTGTTCAAATATTTTAACACTTCATCAGATAAAAAAGGATAGACATCAGATGGACAGACCTAATAAATCCAGGCAGGCATGCATATTACCAATAACATCTGTTAATTTTGTTTTAGGTAAATATGCTAAGAATCTCTTTTATTTTATTTTGATTCTTTGTTTTTACATTTACAGTATAGTGTTTCAATAAAAGCATAGAGCTTGATAAATCTGACTGTTTTTTTATTTGTAAATGATGTATGTAGCTAGCACTGAATAAATACAAGATGGCATTTGAATCACATTTGCATCACTTACAAATGATTATGCTTAGTTGAGTTTTTCTTGCTCTTTGAAACATCAGATCTAGGCTTTAGAAAGGGCAAGTTTCTAAAAATAACAAATGAAAGGATGCTATATCCGTGCAGTTAAATGTGAGTAAAACAACTATGTCACTCAGTATTTATTTTAATGCATATTTAAATCCAGCAACAGGCATGAACTTCTTTTAACTTCAGTAAGTCATACGGCAAAGTATGTGGATGAAACAGTTAAAAACAATCTAGGCTGTGAGTGATACTTTACCTTTCTTCTACTGCCCATATTAACACACTAATGTATTCACAATAACATAGAGGATTATGATTGGGTCTCTGAGAGTAACTGTATTATTATGTGCTTGAGACACGGATGTCGGGAAATTCATTTTGAGACAACATCAAGAGGTGAATCTTGGTATCTATTGAAAGAACACATAATAATAGGTTAGAAATGATGACCTGATCATAATTCTTGTTAGTGCCTGGATATTTATCTGCTCCATGTACTACTAGTGAAAGAAAGAAAGAATAACTTATAGTGTTTTACTGTCAAAGCCAGTACAGCACTTAGCAAGCACTGTCAGACAGATAGTGTCACACATCTTAAGTCAGGGCAAGATTTTGAGACAAAGTTAGAGACAGACTGCAGGCACATACAGCATGCAGAAAGAATGCTGTCATGAGTTAGGCTGCTCTTGTTTGCTGGCCTCTACTGTCAGTTCTTAGTACCTAGGTCCAGACCTGATGGATGTGGAGTTTCAACCAAGTTAAAGTGTTTTAGTTGTATAGGTTAGTGTTAATATTATCTCAGAAAGTCTTTCTATACTCAGGATAAGTTGAAAAGGTAAGACAGTGATGTTATTTTACTCCATTGGCTATATCTCCTGCAATATGAACATGCATTTCTTAATCATATTTTATTTTCTACTAAATCTCACAATTTTTCAAACATAAGGCTGCCACACTCCAGAAAATGTATAAAAGCCCACGCCTTATGTATCTCAGCTGAGTGTATATGCAATTTATATTAAGCTGCATACCACTTTGTCCAATGGGTACTAAGAACTGATCTATACAGTTATCTTTGCACAATCTATCACAACAAATCGTAAATACAAATGGATATCAAAGTTGGCATGCTGAAAAGATCACAAAGAAAAGTAAAGCAAGGTCTGTAGAGTATATAAGTGTTGTTTAGGAAGGGTGCATCCAGTACAGCATCTCTAACTAGATGCTGCCATCTTTGATTACATCTCATCACAAATCAAGGGGCGTGCATTCCCTCCCCATACAGTATTCTAGCACTGCACTTTCATTTATTTTATTTTATTTTATTTATTACATATAATTAACCAGATAAGTTGGCTCTTCCTATCATTGTGAAGCAGAATTCATCACATGTTGCATTCTTCACCCACTAATAGGGAACATGAGCTGGGGTTAGATCAGTGTGAGACAGGTTAGTTTTACCCTACTGATGATGCATTGTTGCGATAGTAATCCTGCTCAGTACAAGAGGAACCACAGGTTCAGACATTTGGTGTATGGACCCTTTTTAGCTACAACCCAGATCACTGAGGCAGCCACAATCTCTACTTAAAGTGTTGTATACAGAGACACATTCATTACACACGTGCTTGCTATTCATTAATGCAACTGTACAGAAATATTTCATATTCAGTGTTACAATTGTTGCAATGTGAAAATGTCATATTAAATAGAATTACCAATATCAGAAATCAGTATTTTATTAAACATTGTAAACTGACAGTTGAGAGATCAGTGACAAGTTACATTGTTTCGGGTCTGTATTATAAGAACGAAGTTTTAAATATTCAAACACCAAATGGGCGACACCAAATGGTCGAATATTTAAAACCTTGCAAGTGTGAACGGAAATCGCCGTAGGGAATTCTTCCCTTTACTTCAACATAGTGCAATCTCGGATTTGGTATATTTAAGTAGCGGGGGGTGTGGGGATTGCAGCAGGGGGTGCAGGGGGGCTTGCCCCCCTGCTCAGAGTGATCAGGTAGGTTTTTCTTTTGTTTTTATATTTTTTTATATTGGTTTCGATGTTTTACAACTTTGCCCATATGGTGTTCGAAGTTGTAAAACTTTGTTCTTATAATATAGAGCCCATTCTTTCTGACCAATAAGTAGAAGAAATTTGTTAAATTTAGAAATGTAGTTCTAGAAACCAACAATACCTCCGCAAGGTGAAAAACATAAAAAAATAGAGAATATAACAACTTAAATCCACCGACAAGCAAGACTGAGTCCAAAATTTGAAATTTATCATAACAAAACAATGACTGATTTAACACATTCAGCTTAAAACGTCTTCATCAGAATGGTTTCATTTTCACTTTCCATGCTTATATAACACTACACCACTCACATAAGTCACATGATAAGTCACATGCTAAGCATTAAAAGAGCTTTTAAAATTATTTACATCTTCTTAATCTATGACGTTTTCTTTAAAACACATTTGCAATTAATATTTCCATTCAAATTTGGAAAAAACACTAAAATTCAGTTTGATTTGATATTCCATTTTCTTATATTCTAGTTCATCATCCCTGTTAGTATTAAAAGCACTGCTAACATGATTTAATGCATAGAATATACATTTTTTAAAAACTAACATAAGTAACTGAGTGTTTAGACAATGCATTTAATGTGTCTTTTTCTTTATAGCTTAATAATGCTCATAAATACATTTGTACAGACTGTTTTACCAACACAGAATGCACTACATGTGATTCATTCTTTGTATACCACATATACTGAATTGCACATGGAATACACTAGACTTTGATAAGAAATGTTAGCTGAAATGTAAAAAAAAAAATGTGCTTTCTGAAAAGTGTTCATACATGGAACAAGAAGGAAACTTAAAGTTCCTTTCTTAACACTACTTCTGATGTCATTATTATAAAACCAGTGATTACTGTGTTAAAATAAGTTTCAAATTTTGGACTCAGTCTGGCTTCTTAGTGGATTTAAGGTGTTATTTTCTCTAAATTTAGAAATGTATAATAGTGATAGACAGATATTAAAATATTCAAATTAAAGCTACCATCAGGTTGAATTTACATCCATAGTACTGAGCAGTGTAGTATTCCAATCTTTGATGTAACACAATAGATTTTTAATACTGGGAAAACAAGAATGCGGTTCTATCATTGTCTCAGCATGAGTAAAGCCAAGCCAGCATCATTGCAATATTTGTTTGTTTAAAAATATATGGTTTAAGTTGTTGTTTTGAGCAGAGTCATGTCATTAATTTGTCTTATCTCCTTTAGGAAATCATTCCAAGAGGTTGCACTAGTTCAGAAACGGCTCTTTCAGAAGAATTAAGTTTAAAGGGTGGTCTGGCTAACACTGTTTGGACACTGTTATGTAATGAATATAGTTGTTCTGTTTCAGTTGGCTTTTTAGAGGTGGGCAATAGCTTCTATTAAGCAATTTATAGGTTAATTGTTTGGACACTGTTCTGTAATGAATATCATTGTTCTGTTTCAGATGGCTTCTTAGAGGTGGGCAATAACTTTTATTAAGCAATTTATAGGTTAATTTGTGTAATAATAGTGAAACTCTAGCCTAACCCCAAAGCCAATTACATTTTGATGTGGTAACACAGTGATATTCTCTTTGGAACATCAGATACACAGGTCTGAGTAATTTATTCTCTATGGTTCGATTAAGGAAGAGTTATGAGAAGATGGTAGAGCGACATCTGGGAACCCATATTCCAATCTGGACATTAATGTATTAATGGCAATACCATGTCTAAATTCTAAAGTTAAAACGTTAGAATGTTAGACCATTAGAAATTCTTTAGGAAGCCCTAAGCTGAGATAGCTCCATGTTAACAGTGGCTTTTTATATGTGTGTTAAAGTTTAGATCCTGACTGAGCACAAGACTTCAGTATTCATGCCATGTAGTAATGGATAGAGAGGTACCAGAGGATTAGTTATTTGATGGTCCTAGCATTTTCCAGTCATTGTAGAATATTAAAAAGCATAATGATTGTTTTAGAGGTGTTTATGATTAGTTATTATGCAGTTTCAGTTCAGGGAGAATGTTTTTTTTTTTTGTAAGTCAATGGCTATTGAAGCAGAATTTGTAATCAATATGTAATCTGTGTACAAAATGCAGGTAAGTTTAGGGATGTCCCATAGAAGTTAATTAAAGAACAGGGAAAACATAAGAGGCACTAATACTGAGCTTTGGTGGAATTCCATTTATGTTGTTCCAGTTTCAGACTGCATGTTACAGGGCATTACTCTGAAGGCTTGTACATTAAGAGAAACCATTAGCTAATCATTTTTCAAGCTGCACATTCATAGCAGGGATCACTGGCCTTGTTAATATGCCCATGTCCATAATATCATATATTTAATTTGATAATTCATAGCTAGCAGTAAGAATGCTATATTTTAACATGAAGCCAAACTGTCTGCCTGTATGTATCTCATATATTGCTATAGCCTCAATAACCGGCATATAGATACATTTTTCTAGGATTTCAGTAAGCATACACAAATTAAAATGAGTCTGTAATTAATGATGTACTCGGTGAAGGTATGCTGGGTAATGATATAATTACTGCATGTTTATAAGTATGTGGGATGCGGTTTGTTTTTAGGGACAGGCTGCATATAAAGGTTATGGTAGCAGGCATTCATTGCTCACTTCCAATATATCAGCATAGCATGATGAAACTTACCCCTTCACCTATCTAACCCTGAATTAACCATGTTGTTCAGCAAACATCATCGAAGGGAAATACTGTACCAACCAGCCTTCTCATATGATATTTCATTTTCTTATTTTATTCCAGTTTAGACTTCATTCACAGATTTCCACATATTATTGGAACACATCTACATGACATCCAGTGAATTGTGGATCTGTAAATGTATAATGCATGCTTTTAATTCAGCCACTCATTTTCACTAACCTACACAGATAGAAACAGAGACAGAAACAGAGACAGAGACCACAGAAAAGTACAGAAGGAATTATGAGTTTAATTTGGAAGGTAAAGTTATCTAAAGACACTGAGACAGAAGGAGACATCTGGGAAGCAACTGCATTTACCAGGCACTGAATATAGCAAATTATGACTGGGTCGCCAATCCTAACTGACTTATTATGTGTTTGAGATATGGATGCCAAGAAATCTACCTTGAAAACAAAGCTTGAGAGGTGAATTTCTTAGCATCCATGTTGAGAACAGTTTATTATCATTATGTCGAGTCACAGGTGGGTGACCCCACCTATATGATTCTTACATCCCGAACACTGGAATGTCGAACACCATTACCAACTGTCCAACCTTGCCTCCTTCTGGAGAACAGTTTACTATCATTACATTGAATCACAGGTGGGTGAGTCCACCTACATGATTCTTAGATCCCAAATGTTGGAATGTGGAACACCAACATTACCAACTGCCCAACCTTGCCTCCTTCTGGAGAACAGTTTACTATCAGTATGTTGAATCACAGGTGGGCAAGTCCTCCTGCACGATTCTTAAATTCCAAATGTCAGAATGTCAAGCATTGACATTACCAACTGTCCAACTTTGCCCCCTGCATGGTAACGCTTGTTCTGGATCCACAGCGGTAGGGAGTTTTTAGGTTCGATGTTTGTGTTGGGTATACTGGAATTTGGCATTCTGACTTTTGCTGAAGCACATTGACCATATGAAGACTGAACCGCTTGTGATTCAACATAATGATGTCGAGAATGCATAATAGTAAGTTAGGATCTGAGACCAAATCATAATTCTTTATAGTGCAAAAAGCTTTTTATCTGCTCCATGTTCTACAAGATAAAGTAAAAAAGAAGAAAAAAAAATGATGTGTTTTATCAGCTTTCAAAGCCATAAATCACTTAGTGAGTGCTGTTAGAAAGGCAGTGTAACTTAGTCCTTTATAGAAAGTGAGGACATGTTACTGATGAACAGCAAGCATAATGAGTATTTTATTCTGCTGTTGTCTTTTACTAGTCAGTACAGGCAGATTTTATTGCCGAGCGCTAGACCTAACCTTAACAAATTTAGCAGGGGGTGCTTAACATTTGTTAAGGTCAGGTCTCCCATCTCTCTGCAATGTAACTGATTAACTTTTTCAGAATATCAGAGGATAATCAGCACACTCCATGAACTACAAAACTGTAAACTATGGACAATATAATACAATATAACGCGAGTGCCTTGAATAATAACTCAGAGGATTTTAATACATCGTAGTTAATTATCATGCTGCTGAGAAAAGGCTCCTAAGCATTATTGATAATCTAAAACTTAATACATTTTATTCTGACACTAGCTGATTTTTTTTTTGATAACGAGGTAAATGCTTTTTTAAGATGCAATCAAAGATAACTCAAATTCAATAAGTTTTGAAATGGAGGCTGACAAACTCAGAACTATGGGATGAAGCATCTTAGTAATTCAATTTCATTAAACATCTGTTCTGAAACTAAACTTATATCAAATCATTTGGTTGATAATTAATTGGTTAATTCTGATTCCCTTATGCTGTGAGCTTTCAAGACTTGTATCTATATAGTACTGAATATGTTTGCTCCTGTTATAAGAGCTGCATATTTTTTTAATACAGGATACTGTTGTCCCAGTTGTATCATTAAGTCACAGTTACAAATTTTAATATATCAACTCTAACACATTTTAAGCAGTAATCCAATTTATCAAAATCAGTACCTGAATGTATTAGCTACTGACATTTTTATGAGGTAGGTATTGAAGTCACAAGTCTGCAAAGACATACAAAGTAAATAATCAGCATTATATGTATGTATATGTTAGTTGTTTTTCTAGAATATGCCTATAATACGCAGTTTTATTATGAACCAATGTTTTGTTTGGTTTGCTGTTTAAAGTAAATGTGCATTTTAAAAAGCAAATCTTCCAAGGTAGCCTCTACATTCTTTTACTCAATCTGTCCTCACTGGTTTGGTCTCACCATTGGGTGTGTGATGAAACATTCAGACTAGTGCTGGAAACCTATACACAGTCCATATCTCTCAACTGCATAGATTTCTGCAAAATGTCCAGATTTTTGATCCATTTTTTTCATAAAATTGCAGTTTTCTGGCAAATTAGTGGCAAATCATTAATGACTGAAGTTAAAAAATAACAGACGTTCGAGTTTTAGACTTCATACTATTCAGAAAATTCATGCTAATGTAAAATCTGGTATTCTATCAACTTTCTAAATTTGTAAGAGCAATATTTAAAAATTGTCCCTATTTTCGGGCCTTTGTCCCATTTTTATTTATAGCTTTGTCCAGATTTCTTGCTCTAACAGGTTGAGAGGTATGACAAGGTCTGCCTGAAAAACTGTAAGCATGCAGAAAGGCCCTGTAAGTTTGTAGGTAATCCACATGTCAAAATGTCCTGTAGACAGCACAAAGGATGGAAGCAGTATTGCATGAGAAATACTTATATTCAGATTAAGCATTCCAAACTAAGCTTAGAATGAAGTGAAAGAGGAGAATGTTGGTGGGACGATGCCTGTGACAGGGTCTGTGTTTTCTATCAGAGAAATGTATGTTGAAATGTAACTTTTTTCAATGATCTGGGAACAGTAAGTATTAGGAAAACAGTGTTATTAAAATGGGGGATAAACTACAAGTTGGTAATTTTTTGATAATGAGTCTAGTGAACTGAAACTGTAGCCATATCATAGAAGACAAAAAAATAGGATATAAGCAGGAATGGGTAAAGATAAGACATTGGGAGAAGATAAATGCATATATTGTCAAACATAAAACAAACAGTCTGTAGAAATCAGAAATACTGAATTAATCTAGGAATGGATTAGAAGGGAATACAAATGTGAGTATCTGGCTCATCCAAATTTACATGAGAATTAATTAAACAATGCAGTAGTATGAATATATAATATATAACTAAAGACCTGTAGACTTTGTAAAATTAAAGCTTTGATGTTCATTTACACAGAGGTAGCTTGGGACAGGGTATTATTTTATTTTTTATTAATTTATTTGTTTACCAGGTTAGTGTACTGATGCATGAGGACCCATTTCAGACCCCAAACCAGAGCATCAATCCAGTAAGACAGTGATTACAGCAATAAAAAATGTGCAAATTGTTAAGTAAAATATAAATGTTGAGTGCTTAATGCATACTAGTACAAATTACCTGAACACCATTGAAGGATTAAATATTAAACCACATAACTTATTAACTTATTGTTAGGGGACTGCAATTACCCAAGCATTGATTGGCACACTTACAATTCTTAAAATAGTTATGTTTAGCATTTCCTGGGCTTTTTACAAACCAATGCTCTCATGGAAATTGTAAAAACTACTCCATAGTGGCTGTAACATCCTTGTCCTGGTTCTTACTAACCTACTCCCTGCATTTACCCCTACCCTGCATCTCCTCATCCCTGCTTATGTCTGACCACAAAATGTAATTTTCTCTGTCAAGTCTAGTTGTTCTACCCCATAAACAAATAAACAATCTTTAAGGACTTCTCTAGGGCAAGCCCACTTCTGTTTTGTAGAAGGCTTATGAAAATTTCCCAACAATCCCTTGCAATTAGACCCGACTGAGAAGACTGCTGCAGTCACCTTTGACTTTTACCAGCACCTAAACAGCTGCATAGAAAAGTGATCTGCCCTAAATATAATGGTGGCATTTCTGCAATATCAGAAAGAAGATAATAAAAAGTTCCAAGAAACACTCATCCCCCTACCTGAAGACCACCTTGAAACATTCCAGCAAAGAAGTTAAGAGCAGTATTAGAAAATGGAAAGCAGAAAATAAACTTAAAGTTGACAACAAAAGCAATGGAAACTGCAGATCTTGCTTCAGCTAAGTCAGAACATAATGGATAATATCCAACAATGCACTGGGCTCATCCATACTAATATTACACACTTGGATACCAAAGATATACCCTATATATAAGCAGGCAAATTTAGTGCTAACTTTACCCCACTTACCTAGACTATTGCTGCCACTACCCTGAAAATTTAGTTTCTCTTGAAATAACCTTGGAATAAGTAATAGAATCTCTGGCAAACACTAAAAATACTTTCATAGGACCAGGCATCATATCAGGTTGCATTCTTATCACTGCCTAATATGTGGAAAACAGCCACTGTGACTCCTTACACAACAACGGATATTTCACAGACCCAGATAATGATAAATCCATCAACCTTATCACCCTTATATACAAAGCCATGGAACATATCATAGCAGAACTTATTTATGCAGATATAGCAACTTAACTGAACTAATCTCCACTCGGTTTGATTTATAAACAGCAGGTCCTGCTTACTGAACATAGTAAAATTATTTGATAATGTTACAGAAGCTGTGGACAGTGGTCATTTTGTGCACACTGCTTATTTTGACCTGATCAAGTCTTTTGATACTATTTCTCATGCTGGATTTATTAAGAAATTAATTAAACATTAACAATTAAACAAATTTAGTGAAAACCCCTATGTTGTCCACTGAGTTGCAAATTGGCTATCCAATATGTCACAGGTTATGAAAATTGCCAGTGCACTTACTGAATGTAAAACTGTAACAATGGGGCTGCCAGAGGGATCCATGCTAGACCCTCTCTTGTTTATCATTTATTTTGCAGACATCTAAGCAAATAACCTAGAAGGGTGGTTAACTAATTTTGTTGATGAATATAAGTAGGGTATTGCTATCTGCTCATTCAATGATACTAAAGATCTCTGGCAACAGCACAAACCTTGGTAAAATGAAAATGGTCAAAAGTGAAATGCAAAAAAGTGCAAAGTAATAGCATTCAGCAGAAAAGTTGCTCCCATATCAAATGTCATAAATGGTACTCCTCTTCAAACATAGACAGTCATAAGAGACTTCTCTTATTTGATCATGTTTCCACCACAGTAAAGAGTTTTTCTGCCTGACTCAGTTAGTTATCAAGGGAATATCTGAAAGAACCAAAGAAGTTATCCTATCTCCATATTCTTTCCTCATCAGACCCATCATCGAATATATTTCCCTCTTTGGTATGTATAAACCTGAGTATTTCGCTCAATGGGAAAAGTCAAAAAGAGTTTCAATGAAGAAAATGAAAGGTCTTGAATCCTTTAAGTTTCTCAAAAGATCTGTACAACTCTTTCTATACTCAGTAGCCTACTAGCTTCTGTGAGATGATGTGTCTAGCTTTACAAGCCATGAAATACCCAATTATATTCGACTGCCTATTTCTTTGAAAACTATTGTGTCTACAGACACTCAAACTAGCGACTGAAATCACACCTAAATGTAAACAAGACTCACTGGATAGGTAGTTTCCTAACACAGTGTATTTCCAACCTATGGAATAAGTTGCAATTACAAGTCAAACAAAGTACTACAATGACTGGATGAGTAGATACAAATGTATACCAGGTTTACCATGTAAGAACTTGCTCATTTGGGGATTTAAGCAGTGTTAAGTGGCTGCCAAGAGTGATAAGACATGTTTAAGTTTCTCCACTTAAAGGTATACATGCTGAGGCATCTTATGGTTACCATGATCTCTTGCCTGGTGTAATTCCTATGTTCCTATATTACTATGTTCCTAGTAATACATTAGTTCAATTGAGATAGAAACAATCCACAATTTGACTTACACTTAAAATAGGTATTTACAAAAAGAACCAATTTATGAGTTGCAAGAGTTCGAAACTTATGCATAACGTGGAGAAGTGTGGAGTTGGTGGGTAGTGGGACAGAAATAGAAATTGGGAGTTGTGATTAAGAGATGGTTGCAATTTCATTAAGGTAAGATGTAAAATGAAACCTTAAGTTTGACAGAGTTTGAGTTTCTGATGCTGGCGAGGGTATCCTGAGCTTTATGACCTAAGATAAAGGCATGATTACAATAGACTAAGTTATTGTCAAGCTGTTCTAAATTTAGGACTCTATCAGTGTGTGATCTTAGGGTGTAGCTTGATGGGTTGAGCTACAAGTTGAAGATAGCTATAGGGTATTTCACTTGAGGATTTTAATAAGTGTTATAAGAAAAAGATTTGCAATTTCTTTCACAGAAAGCCAGAGAGAGTGATAAAGGCTTCTAAACTTATGTTCAAATTCTGGTGATAGCAGCAGACTTTCTTGGACAGAATTTGAAATGTATAGAAATTTTTGTTGACAGAGCTGTGCAAAGAGAAAAATCTATATTCTAGTTGGGCAGGAAATTCCTCTACCAATGGTTAAGTAACCTTTGGGTGTAAGATATCAGGAGATGCTTCTACCTATAAACAGAGTTTGGTTAATCTTGGATTTAATGACATTACCATTTGAAGTCATGGAGAGGGATTGGTTGAACTGGAGACCTAAGTAATTAATTATGGAAATAAGTCAAAGTGATGCTGAGAAGGGTAAAATATATTAAATGAGGATAATTTAAAGTCTGAAAAGGTTACAAAACAGTATATTTAGCCTCATTCCTGTTTACAATGAGTTGCTTTTCCTGTAGTGAGGTAAACTACTTGAAAAGGTCCTGAGGGAATTAAGTTGTAATACTAGTAAGGAGAATCCAAAGCTGCCAAATGTGAGGTCACTGGCATATATAACAATGTAGGATAGGCCAAGGTAGGTAGGAATTAATAAAAAAGAGACATGAAGGGCCCAAAGATGGAGTCTTGGCCTACAACATAGTGAATGGGTCAGGAAAGACGTGGGATATGACCTGTATCCAGAATGATCTGTTATATATATATATATATATATATATATATATATATATATATATATATATATACATATATAGAGAGAGAGAGAATTAGTGGCTTCACTGAAGAAACTGGCAGATTGCAGGGTGTTAAGGAGAAGGTGGTGATTGACTGAATGAAAGGCTTTGTAAAGTCAATAAAGAGAGTACGTGAAAGGAGGCCTTGATCCATTGCTGACAGAATAGAATCATTTGAGTGAGAAGAGGCAGCAGTTCTGGTACTTCTTCCAGTAGTATACCTATTTTGAAATCTGGAGAGAATATGGTAGGGATTGAGAAATTCAGATACCTGTGGGCAGACAGCTTTTTTCAAGAAGTTTGGCAGGGAAGCAGAGAATTGTAATTGGGTGACAGTCAAAAGTGTTGAGGGGAATTTAATTTTAAGCAGAGGAAAATTACAGCTTACTTTCACGGACTAGGAAAGCAGCAATGGCAGAGTGATTGGTTTAGAAGATACCATTGAGTGTGAGAAATATAATCCTTATATGGCTTGGGAAACCAGGAGCAAAGTTTATCAGATCTTGGTTGACCATGGGTAAGATGTTTATCAGTCGTCTTCATGTAATGTGTATGGGAAATTTTCTTTAAGTGGAAGGGTGAGGTTTAACGGTTAGAATTGCAATGTCATTTTTTTATAGCAGGAGATGTAAAACAGAACTTAGTTCTATACATGTAAATTCAGCACACTATCTGTCTCTCTTTCTGTCTCTCTCTCTCTCTCTCTCTCTTTTATTTCTATGCATGTAGATACTGTGTTGAATGATATCATGCAAAAAATGTTATGTTTTATTGATGATTCTTGGAAATTTGTAGATTATATAAGAGGTTATCCAATAACTAGCAAATAAAAGGGCTGATATAATGGTTATTTACCTAACAGATACAAAGTACAGGGTTTGATTCTCACCTTGGGAAAATTGGTGAGGCTTAAAATGGCCCACAAGGTCAGCTGGCCTAATTCTTAATCAGAAGGAAGTTGACATAACCGTTACAATATTTGTCTTACAGACCCAAGGTGCAGGGTTTGATTCTCATATAGGGAAGGTGGCATAATGGTTAAGGTGCTTACCTTACAGACACTTAGGTGCAGGGTTTGACTCAAACATGAGGTAACAGGCTAGGCTTAAAATGGTCCCCAAAGGCAGTTAGTCTAGTACTAATCTATGAACCTCTCTATTTTTAGTGAATATTGAAACTTTATCTACTTTTGTTTTACAAGATGTTGGTATTGAGAATGTTGGGGAGTTCTTAGGTTTCCATGTAGATTATTCTACTGCAAAAGGTAACACTTTGTGTTTATTATTAGATTTAATGTTGATTTTATTCAAGAGCAGGAACTGGATAATTTCTGTAATGTTGCTTAGGTTATATGATATATAGCAATATATTTGAAGTATAATGTTTGTAAACCTGAACTTGTTAATACAGTTTGATTACTTTTACTTAAATGTAAATTTGCCTGTGTCACAAGTAATAATTTAATAAAGGTGTTAAGAAAAGGAATTCATGCAAGGGGTACTGATGGGAGTTATGTTCGCTCCTTCATATGCCAATATAATATCACTTAACTGAGGGTATGCAGTTTTAAATAATTATACTTCATGTAAACATCTAAGATTTTACAAATATTTTATTGATATTTTTTTGCATGGAATAGAGATGTTTCCTTAATTGATTATTTTATACAGGATTTGAATGACAGTACTGATTATTTATGCATTTCAGTAGAAGAGAAGGTCTAGTCAGTAAATTATTTAGATGCCCACATGAGCTTTGATATCATAGATGAGGTTTTTAACAGTGTATTATTCAGTAAACATATAACTGTAAACATATAACTGTAAATTATTATCTCCAGCTTAGTGACCAACCAGGTTACATGAAATACAATAGCATGAGGGGGAAAATTCATCAGACCCTGAATACTTTGTTACCAGACAATGTTTTTAATGAAGAGAGAAGTACTTCAATTAAACACTTCTAGAGAGAGAGGGCATTATAAACCTAAAATACAGTGTGTTGCTGATGAAATTTCTGGATGGAATACAAGTGCAGCTTAAAAAATAAGCTTTCCAGTCCATAGATGTGTGAATAGTAATTCTATAATATCTATGATTGTTTAATTGAAAAATAATCTCAGCAGTTATTTGGTTGAGGTAATATGTTCATACCTCAATGTTTTTCCAAAGGAAATAGAAATATGCAGGATATTTTGCAGTGTCAGTGGAGTATGTTCAACAACAAGTTTATCAATACATGAGGGTACTTTAGTTGTGGAGACCCCAAGTGTTAGAGTATGGGAGTAACAGGTTCAGGTGTCTAGTCAGTGAGACATTTCCCTGAGACACATTTGGTGGAGGACACATGGCTGAAGTGACGTTCAGCTGCAGAGAAATATTACTGTTGCAAATTTCCTGTGGGCAAAAAGAAGCAGACACTGTCATGTCCACAGCTTTAATAACCAAGCGCATGAGGCCAGAAGAAGTAATGAGTGTTGTGCTCAGACTACAGAACATGCTTATGTAGCTACAATATGTAGCAGTGTGCTACAGCATGGAGAAGTAGTGTATGCTGATATAGTCACACTTATGCTCCAGTATGAAATTTTAGGTAATGTTTCATAGACACTGTGAAGGGGGCAGTGGTCCACACACACCATTTACAAAGACACTGCCAATTGTCCACTGCATTTTACTGCCACTGACATGCCCAGTGGCCAGCCTGCTACACTGCCTGCTGTCTCATTTTGCCTTGGACACCCCCCCCCCCCTGTTAATTTGGTTAATGAAGTTATGGGCTTGGCACCACATTCTCCTTTCTGCCCACAGGGAATGCACAGCAGCCATATTTCTCTGCAGCCGAATGTTACTTCAACCATGTGTCCCCAACCAAATGTACCACAGGGAAATGTTTGACTGCCTAGGTGTCTGAATTTTTTTTTTTTTTATACAGGAAGGACTAAAAGGAAGATTTTTGAATGAATTTAGGTGCATGTTTATGCTGTTAAAGAGAAAGATGCAAACAATGCCTTACGTAAACATAGTTTGGTCTGTGAACATTTTTAACTTTTTTTTATTTGTAGTCCTAGATTGTGTAATTGATGATGGCTGATGGCAAGTTATGAATATCAGACTGGATGTTAAAGAACTGAAATTATAGCTGTAATTGAACACTGCTAATAGTCCAGGTTTGAATAAAAGTGCTAGTGTTAAATGCTATTTAAAGTCATTGCCTGCAAGAAAATAAGGCAGCTGATATCAACTGATTACCTTGGTGATCATTAGGCATGCAATGCTTGTGAAACAGCTATTTATTTCAGATGTAGACTGTTTTTAATCAGATCTGGTGAAGTTGATATCATGAACATTAAAAAAAGTGCTTTGAATTTAGTAAAGGCTTGTGTGTCTCTATTTCTTGAAATATTTTTGGCTTGTTTAACCTCATTTTAATTATCCTATTATCTCACATTTTTCTAAATCACATCAGTTATTTTACTTATACATTTTAATCAGTCCTCCATCCTTTAGGGTCACTTCAAATTCGTTAATGTCCTGGATTATTATCACCACCTCTTTTGTTGCAGTTTTTTTCTTCCATTTCCTAATGAAGGCTTTTTCTTTTGGCTGCTACCTTTATTAATGCCACTAATGCCTTACTATATCCTGATACTTCCATTTCTGCATCCCAGCTTAGCAGCATCAGTTAGCTTTTTAACTGTACATCTGGGATTAATATTTTCCAGCATCTCCTACAGGATCTATCTAAATTCTAAAAGCTCCATACAACTCCAGAATACATGTTGCCAATTTCCACTTTCAGCCATAGTGTTCCCCCAGTACTCTAATCAACCTATGTGAACGTTCTTTATAATTTAATAGGTGTATAAAATACCTCTGAAAGCATTTCTGTGCAAAAAATTTAAACTTTCTTCATGTATTTACATATATTGGGGCAATACATAAATCTATGCATTGTCCTTAGGTTATCTGGCATTCTAGTTCAGTCTCATCTTCTCTCCTTGGACCTCATAGTTGTCAATTAAAATTTCATATGGTCTGGTTATCATTTTTAGATTTGATGATATACTGTTTCTTGCCTGCATTGCTGTAACTTGGTTTTCTCTTTGTCTTCTTTTTGTCCTACTTGCCACTGCCAGAATTCCATTACCAATACCATATGTGCCGATATGCTCTCTTCTCTGGAGTCCAGACTCCTTTAGGACATTTTCTCATTTCTTTATTCCTCCCCTTTGTGTCACATGGTCCCAACAGCTTGTTTCATGTTTAACACCCCTCATCTTTTTGCAGTTGTTTCCTTGTTTTTGTTCTCCCTTCTATGGCCTATTTTACGCATCCCTTCATATTCTCCTTATTTTTTCCATTAAACATTTTACAAGCCTGTCCCTTTCTTTCTTTTTTTTTTTCCATTTGGAGCCAAAACTCTATTCTTATCATTTCATCCTCCTAATCCACCCCTCCTGTACTTGCATCATTTGTTTCCATATAAGAATACATACTATTTTCTCTTAATAAGCTAGCCTTACTTGTGTAGCCAAATAATTATATTTTAACTACAGGACCTCTAATTCTCCCTGACTCACCCTGGATATTAATTTTCCCAGTGTATCATGGGTATTTTATTTAAAAAAAATCCTTTATTTCCTTCACGTTCTCTTGTCCGGTTCAGCAGAATATGTCTGTCCTGTGCATAACATTGAGTACCACAAAGTTCCTCAGAGCTTGTAGTTTACTATCTTTATCCAAATGCATCATCCCCCACACTTAATTCTGCTGATTAGTTTTTGTTTGCTCTATGTTATTTTTTATTTAAATACATAAATATCTCATTTTTATGGCACCATAAAAAGTGTATGCTTGTACCAACTCATGACTCAGTCAGAGCATAATTCAACACCATCATCTTTGTGCTCTTTACAATAATTTTGTATCTTTCTATTTTTAGACATTGTTTCACCAGATAAGATATTCTAAGTATAACCTTTTGTAGGTTGAAAACATACAATAATGTATCTTCTGTAAATGTTACCATCTTTTCTTGATGCCTATATCATTCCCAGCCTTGGATTTTAAAGTTTCTTAACTTAATTGCTAATGGTTCTAAGCACACTGTGAAAAGCAAAGGGGGAGGGAGTGGGTACCCTTACCTGGTATTTCTAGATAGTTTAGACTTATTTGAAAGAGACCCCCCTCCATTAACACATGCTTCTTCTCCTGTATATATTCAGGTTAATAATTCTCCCCAGTTCATTGCAGGTCCAAGCTGTAGCATTACTTTGCTGAAGAATTCCCAGCTGACTTTGTCAAATGCCTTCTTTGCATCCAACCCAATTAATATTAAACTATATTTCAAGTGCTCTGTTTGCTTTTGTATCATTAATGTCTTGTTAGTATTACTACATGCTTGTTTCCTTCAATAAATCCACCCTGCCTATGTAACAATAATTCAGATTCCTGTTCTATGAAAATTCAGTAAAATCTTTTCAGTAAAAAATAAATCCACTTTAGTCTAAAATAATGATTTCTGGAAGTTTATTGTGACAGTCACTTTGGTAATGCCATCATAAATATTTTATAATATTGAAGTAACACTTTAATTGGCCTATATGACACAGGATCAACTAGGACTTTCATAAATTTTTGCTTATAATAAAAAATATCACAGGCTGCCTATATAGTCTGTTGAGATATGAAGCCCCTGGGACAGGGGAAATAGAATTACAAAAGAAATGTGGTGAGCTTAGAACTGATATCAGTAAGAGCATTGCTTAGACCAAACTGCTAATCAGACTACCAGCTGGGGAGAGAGAGCATTTCTCATCTGTAGGATAAAAAATAACCTCCTAATGGTAAAAACAGGAGCCAGAACTGAAAAAGGATGGTAGGAAAAAAATGCTATTAGTGACAACAGGAAGCCTTGGCTAATAGATTACCCAGAATAATTGGAAGAGATGTGAATACCTCCAAGATCTTTTCCCTGTATATTCAGGCAAAATTAACATGAGGCAGTACATACCCAAGCAGGCAGCAGGCAATAGACCACATTCTATAGTCATATGAATGATTCAGATAATGCAGAATGGGCTATTGCAGTAAGAGACATGCAATATTTCATAACGTCAAATACATTGTGATAAACATAATGAAGGTAGTCCACCAAGATAAGTTATTTTTCTGACGTTTTGCTGTTTTTAACTGATATGAAATCTGGGTGTTTGCTCTCATACAAAAGTTTGTGCCCTATATGCAATGCAATAAAATAATGTTAGCAGCAATGAGCTGAGTTGACTGTGACTGATGTTACCTACTGTACACTGAGGCTGAAAATATAGCGCTAACTGTATCCCTCTCTCCACCCAACTTGTCCCTTAAGATATACCTGAAACTGCCTCAACTCCAAGACCAAGTCCTAAAAGTGCTATGAATGCTAAAAATACTGCACCATTGGGTCCTGACAATATCCATGGATGCAAATTAAACAGCATGAAGCACTATTTAGCCACACCCCTATCAACATTGTTCAGTTTCATCCTCCATACAGGTTTTGTACCAAGTGAATAGAGAACAGCTGCTGTCATTCCCCTGCATGAGGGAGGACCTTCCACAGGCCAAGGCAATTGCAAACCCATAAGACTGACCTGCCTCATAGACAAAGGCATGGAATTAATCAATGAGGATATAAGGAACCTCCAAACACTGCACCCATCTCAGTTTGGATTCATCGAGGGCTCATCATACTTAGTCAACCGGGTGGATTTTTTTAAAAAGGTCGCCAAAGCAATGGATGATGGCAAAATGGTACACATTGAATACATCAACCTGGCCAAAGCTTTTATTTCCCACTCAAGCATAGTAGAAAAGCTACATAACCTGGGAATAACCCCCTGTGTCACCCATTGTATTGCCAACTAACCAACAAACAGGATGCAGGAAATCAAAATAGGGGAAGCTAATTACCATACCTCCCAACTGTACCGAATTACTCAGTAAAAAACGAGTTTTTGGGTTAAATAATGGGGTGCCACGATTCCCGAGTGGCACCCCTTCATTTCCGATTTATTTTTAAACATTTATTTAAAAATTTTCAGTTTCGCTGATGTCATCATGTATGCGATGACATCAGCAATGTCAGCTCTGCCAACCAGTCGGAATTCATCTCAAGCCCACGCAGGGCACGTATTTCTGGCAAACGCGAGCAAGAACTGTTTGGATTTATTTATTCTGCTGCTGCTGGCTTCTCTTTAGTGTGGAGAGCTGCTCTGCTTGGATTTAAACACGAACAGGAACTGTTTGGACGGCTTCTCTTTAGCGCCCCATAGAGAAGTACTCTGCTTGGATGTATTTATTCTGCTGCTTAGCGTGGAGATTTATTTATTCTGTCATGAGCAGATTATGCTGGCTGGAAATGGAGGTAAGTCATGTGTGTGTGTGTGTGTGTGTGTGTGTGTGTGTGTGTGTGTGTGTGTGTGTGTGTGTGTGCAGAGTCTAGGGCAAAAAAGACTAAGGGTTATTTATTGCTTTATGTGCGTGCGAGAGCTCAGAGAAACTTTTAAGATGAAAAGAGGGCTCAGTGTCTGTTATTCTAAAAGTGTATTAATTCTGGTTTAAGCACTTGGGCTTTCAGGCCAGTTATTTTACATTAAGAGGGTTCGTGGTCTGCACTCTTGTGGGAGGAGAGGCTGGACTCTGCCCTTCTGAGCTGGGAATTTCTGGTTGAAGGCTTATAGTGCATGCATATCTGAACTGCTTCTTACTGAAGTTGGTGCACCTTGTTTGCTGTGGCATAGACTGGATTCGGGCCTGCTGGATCTAGCTTTGTTTGTGTAACTTGAGCACTAATCCAGGCATTCTCTAAAGTATTCAATTGTATTTATTACTGCTTGGTAGTAACTTGATTAAAGTGTAGCTATCATTCTAAGTCTTTTGGATTAAGCACTTGGGCTTCAGACCAGTTGTTTTACATTAAGGAAGGTTTGTGGCATGCACTGTGGTGGCAGGACAGGTAGCTTTCATCCTTCTAAGTTGGGAACTGCTGATTGAGAGCCCAGTGTCTGTTATTCTTAAAGTGTATTAGTTCTGGTTTAAGCACTTGGGCTTCAGGCCAGTTATTTTACATTAAGAAGGTTTGTGGTCTGCACTCTTGTTGGAGAAGAGGCTGGACTCTGCCCTTCTGAGCTGGGAATTTCTGGTTAAAGGTTTATAGTGCCTGAATATTTGAACTGTATCTTACTGAAATTGGTACACCTTGTTTGCTGTAGCATAGACTAGATCCAGGCCTGCTGAATCTAGCTTTGTTTATATGCTTGTTGTTTGTTTGCTTGTTATTTCCCTGGAACGCTAATTCCACCTAATACGTGACTTCCCAGCGCTTCTGTGGATCACTAGTGATATCTGCATTGCTTACTGTACTTATTTCCTTGTTTCACTTGAAAGAAAGTTACTGTCTGTCGTTTTTGCATTTAAGTTACCTGTAACACATTGCACTTAAGTTACCTGGCACTTGCTCACTAAAGCAATTATATAAGTCAGCACTAAAAATTAAAAGCACTACACCCTCACTCCCCACTGGCCCTGGTTTTCAATTATTAAGGAATTTCCAATATTATTCTAGCATGTCCAAAGGTCAGTTGTCAATCTCCTCTCCAGTCCAGCTGGTGAATCTGGGAATCTTGAGGCAATGTTACAACTGCCTCATGTACACAGACAACCCTCTCCTCCTCCCAACAAATTCCAACACATGTGAGAGATGCAACCATATAGCCAAACTGGAGGCTAAGCTCTCTCAACTCAGTACTGGCATAACCAGTCAGGAGGAGAAGGAAACCACACTCACTACAATTCCAGTCTCACATAGACCTACCACGACAGCAAACCAAACACATAATCACACAAAAACATACTGAGGCTCTAAATAAAGATCTGCCGAAGCAGCAGAGACCTCCAAAGCAGACACCCAAGCAGCCGCTACCCCAAAACAAAACACGTGCAACACACATCTCACAAAGCCAGTGTGCCAAACAGTCACAGCCCTTAAGACTAAACAACACACCTGATACACTTGTAATAGGTGACTCTATCGTCAGGCACACTGACGTCCCGCTCACCAGGCTGAACAAGGAGAGGGTCACGGTGAGCAGCCTGTCGGGCGCTAGGATCCACCACATAACACAAGCACTCAGGTCACTCCAAGGCAAGTACAAATATGACTCAGTCATTTTCCATGCTGGTGTGAATGACCTGAGATGTACCTCCCTGGACTACATGAAAAGAGACATAAAGGAGCTCTCTGAGCATGTAGCCCAGGCCGGTATGACCCTGACCTTGAGTAGCATCTTACCCTCACCAAGAATGATGCCACAATATGAAGACAAGATGATCAATTTCAACAATTGGCTTAAGTACTGGTGTCATTCAAAGGGGATCCAATGCCTGTCAGCTTGGGATGATATGCTCGACAAGCCACGATGCTTCGCTAGGGACGGCTTGCACCTGTCACCCTGGGCTTTCGGATATTGGCAAAGGCTCTTGCTACCCCCATAGTGCCTTTTTTAGGCAAGGCTCAAAAGACAAACCCACTTCCATAGGTATCACAAGGGATAAGAAACTAAGAGTAATGCTACTCAACGCCAGAAGTCTAAACCTCAAGATGCACTTTTCGAAACTCTCCTTAGCATGGAGAACATCGATATCTGTGCAGTAACAGAAACCTGGTTCAGGGCTCCCGAGAGCACCCCAGCACTACCAGGTTATACCTCATACCATGCTTTTTGGCCCCAAAACTTGGACCGAACCACAAAAGGAGGGGAGTATCGATATTCATCAAAGATACCCACACCTCCTGGTTGGTGGCAAAGCACGAAGCATCAGAGACTATCCATGTGCAACTAACAGTGGGTAAAACTACCTTCCAGTTTATAGCCTGCTACAGACCACCCTCCCAAACCCAGGAACCCCACTCGGCCTTCCTGAGAACACTGGAAAATATGAAGGTCTCTCCAAACACCATTATATTGGGCGACTTCAACTACCCAAACATAGACTGGGAGCATTACTCTAGCTCCAACACCCTAGCCCAAAGGTTCCTAGAATTTATAAACTCAAATGCTATGGAACAACTTGTTACCACTCCCACAAGAGGGGAAAACATACTGGACCTGATCATCACCAACATGGGGACTCTATTCTCCAGACCAGAAGTGTATCCCTCACTGGTAAGATCAGACCATAAACTAATCTCACTGGATATTCACATCCCGACCCCACCCCCTGCCCAGAAAACCACAGTGAAAACTTCTCTAAAGCAAATTTCACACTCCTCAAAACTGAGGTGGAATCCTTCAAAGCCCCCGGGCCTGTGGAAAATACGGCCCAGACCGCAGAATCCTTTATAAACGCATTCTATGAACACCTTCAGGAATGCATGGATCATGCGATCCCAAATAAAACCAAGACCCAATCCTCCAAAGGCAGACGTCCTGTCTGGTGGACCCCAGCCATAAACAAACTATACAATAGAAGGAGGAAGCTACTAAATGATAGAGCAAAATCCCAAAAAGGGAAGGCATCACTGATCAGTATTAGCAAAAAACTACAGGCACACATAAAATTGTCTAAGGCCAGCTTCGAGAGAAAAATTGCACAGGACACTAAGGATAATCACAAGGCTTTCTTTAGTTATGTTAGGAACCTGGGTGGTAATTCCCAGATATGCTCAGAATTAGTCCAAAATGACAAAAAATACACCGAACCCACAGACATTGCCAACATCCTAGCTGACAGGTTCAGCGCAAACCCCCCCCACTAAAAGGGCAAATATCTATCCCAGGAGAGTGCTGCCCCCCTGACATCTCAGATGCTCAGGTAAGAGCCGCCCTCTGCAAAGCAAAAAACACAGCATCAATGGGACCAGATGGTGTCCCGGGCTGCGTCCTACATGAACTCCAAGAAGAGCTAAACCCAAACATAAAACTACTGTTCAACCTCAGCCTTACTACAGGATATGTGCCCAAAGAGTGGCGTACAGCAACAGTGGTCCCTCTCCATAAAGGTGGTGCCTCAATGGATCCTGGAAACTATCGCCCCATAAGCCTGACTAGCTTGGTCTGCAAAGCTATGGAAAGGATCATCATGGACCTCATAAATAAAGATATTGGGGACCTACAAACACTGGATCCTACCCAGTTCGGCTTTGTTAAGGGCAGATCCTGCCTCTTAAACCTGGTTGATTTCTTTGAAACAGTCACCAAGGCCATTGACGAGGGAAGGTGGTCCACACAGCCTACCTGGACCTCGCAAAAGCCTTCGATACAATACCCCACTCGGGCATTATAGATAAGCTCACCAGCTTAAATATAAACCCCTATGTCACTAGATGGATTGCAAACTGGCTCAAGGACAGAACCCACATGGTTAGAATTGCTGGAGCCATGTCAGACTCCAAACCAGTTACAAGTGGTGTCCCACAAGGCTCAGTCCTAGGACCTCTCTTGTTCGGTATATATTTCTCGGAGGTACAGGCCAACACGGAAGGACTGTGGCTGACCAAGTTCGCAGATGACTGCAAACTGGGCGCCATAATCGACTCTCCAGTCGACACAAGCATCCTCCAAAAGGGCCTCATAGAAACAGACAACTGGTGCCAGAGCCATGGCCTCAAGCTAAATGCCAAAAAGTGTATAGTCATCCCCTTTGGCAAAAACAAAGTGCCCACAAATTACCACGTAGGTGGTAATCCATTAAGTACAGAAGTAGTAATTAGGGACCTGGGGACCCAAGTTGATAGCAATCTCTCATTTGACAACCATGTGGCCAAAGTGGTTAGAAAAGCATTTTATATAGCCCACCCAATCATGAAGGGATTCACATCTAGATCAGGGGACGTCATTGTGCCTCTTTACTCATCCCTCATCAGGCCCATAATTGAGTACAATGCCCCTTTTGGGATGTACCTTACCAGACACCTGCAGCAACTGGAAAGACCCCAAAAGTACCTCACCAAGAGGATCAAAGGGCTCAAACAGATGCCATATGCTGCCCGGTTAAAGAAACTCCAGCTCTACTCAGTGGCATACCGCCTGTTCAGAGGCGATCTGTGCCTGATGTATAAAGCCATGTCCAACCCGGAATTAATGGACATGCTGCACCTCAGAAAATCCAAATCCCATCGAGCTACGCGCTCGAGAGACTTGAACCTCAGCACTGAAATAAATAGGACATGCTGAAGGGACAGATTCATAACCCAGAGGCTCCCTTCACTCTGGAATAAAATCCCAGTCCAGGTTAGGCAGAGTCCCTCATTGACTCTCTTCAAGAGGAATCTTGATGAGTGGATGGGAGATCGTAGGTTTACCCTGGGTATCACTTCTGTGTCACTGTTAGACAGAGGCACAGTATACTAACCTCGAAAAAGGGCATAGCAAAATAAATTTAAAATGGGTGGCGAAAGCCAAACACATTCTGGCTAGGCTTATAAATGCCCTAGGGCAGATAGCCTAGTATGAACCTATGAACCTATGAAGAGAAATGGCACGGCAGTCTGCAGACATGTATGTAATGTATTGCTTTTCTGTCAAGCTTCTAATTCTGCAGTTTCAGAAAGTGTATTGGGTATTTGTGTTTTTTCTGTTTAAGGCAAGCTGAAATGAGAAACGGGCCAACGTGGCAGTTATGTGCATGAATGGCATAGTGCAGAAGTGTTTATTTTATTTTGGGTCAGTACAAGGTATTATGAGAAAAAGACCTCCAGTTGCTTAACTTGCTTTATTGTTTTGTACTTACTACGTGATTTTTTTTAAAGTCATGCAATTATACAACGACTGCAAATGGGGCTAGCTGAAAGCCGGGTCACTGTTCTATTAAGCTTCAGTTCTAATTGAGAAACTGCAGTCTGCAGAAGTGTATTGCTTTAATGCTTTTCCTTTAAGTTAAAACAGGAAATGGCAGCCTGCAGAAGTGTACTGCTTTTCTAATAAGCTTCTAATTAAGAAACTGCAGTCTGCAGAAGTGTATTGCTTTTTCTGTTAAGCTTCTGATTTTTTGTGTGGTATTGCTTACTGCAGGGGTCAATTACTTTGTGTGTGGTATTGCTTACTACAAAAGTCAATTGCTTTGTGGTATTATTGCTTACTGCAGTTAAGATAGCTCCTACTTGTGGTATGTTCCTCTTAAAATGTGTGGTTTCTGGCAAACCAGTGAGAACTGAATTCACTAAATAATGATGGCTGTTTAAGTTTCAGTCATCCAGTCTTTCAGGAAGTGCATGGTAACACAAAACATTTTATTCTAGCAACTTTTCTAGGATTATACAAGCAATGTCTAAAGTGTCCCTGATTTTGGGCCTTTGCCCCCCCCCCCATAAATTTTGGCTTTTTTCCAGATGTCTTGTGCTGCACAGTTTTCAGGGGGATCGAACTTTAGTGCTGCTTATATGACGTCTGTTTGAGTTAGTAGCACAACAGGTAGAATGCTTGCTTTTAATGCAGAAGGCTGTGGCTTCTACTCCCACATTATGTAGCTAGATTGCTGATACTACACTGTGTACTTTTGGGGTGTGGATACTATAGTCCTAAGAATGTTTTTGGCGGAGAATGGAGATACCTAGTAACTATGAACCTGTTATCAGTTTGCCATCCATTCCCTATTGCAATATTGATAGCTTACCATTTTTAATGCAATATAGGCAATTTATTCCTCAAGGGCAACAGGCACTTTATTTTTTAGATGAAGCAATGAAATATAAAGTTGTTTGCTAGCAACAAGCTCTTTGTTACTTACAGATCTCTTTAATGTGAATTATTTAGATGACTTTTCCTTTTGCAGAGATTGTGCATATTTATGGATACTGGTGGATTGTAGAAGTTTGACTAAGGCTGTTATGATGGAAATGTTCTGAATTGGGGTACTGGGCAGTTTTGTCATTACTGGTTTGTAGATTGTGTTTCATTGCTTACTGGGAAAATGTCCAAAACAAATTTAAAACACGCTCTAACAAGTGTGCTGTATTATACGAGGAATATAGCTTTTAAGAATACAAGGAATATAATTTAATACAATCAGGAAGGTGCATCAAAAAACACATGTATGACAGCCCAAAGGTAATCTTTATCCACCACTGGCCAGATGCATTTCTTTGGATGTGGTGTAGGTTTCAATGCTGTTTCAATGAATGTGACTTTCAAGGGCAGAGAAGTTTTAATGCCAAGTCTATTTTCATGGTGAGACAGTATTGTTTTGTTTAGCATATGTTAGTGTTTGTGCATTATTGTGCTGCAAAATGTAAAAATAAAATCCAAATAATCATTGTAGAAGTTAAGCAGTATGCACATATTAGTGTTTATGGTAAATGGGGTGAAACAGCCAGGTAATGGAACATTGGAATGGCTGCAGGGGAACTCTGGTGCCATATGTTGGTTGTCTGTTCTTTAGTTTGCGTTTGAAAGTTGGTATCCCACAATTCCATTGGAGTGGGTGGGGTTACATAAATATGTATGCAAATTAGATGTTAATCAGCATACAGATTTGTACCTATTTTTCATGGGCCTTGTCTAGATTTTTGATGTTTCCAGGTTGAGAGGTATGCTACCTATACAAAGAGACCAGTCATCAGTGGAGTCCCCAAAGATTCTGTGCTGAGACCTCTCCTGTTTGGCATTTACTTTTCTGAAGTAAAAGCCAATACCAAAGGGCTCTGGCTGACTAAGTTTGCAGGTGACTGCAAGCTAGAAGCAATCACTGAATCCCAAAATAACTTAGCCATCTTGCAGGAAGGTTTATCTCAAATAAATAATGGGTGTCAAAATCATGGCCTGAAACTAAATACCAAACAGTACATTATTGTATCCTTTTGGAAATCCTCTATCCCAGGGAACAACCACATTGACAATACCCCCTTAAGAGTTGACTCAGTTGTTTGGGATTTGGGAACTTATGTGAACAGTGACCTAACTTTTTAACAACATGTTTCCATTGTTGTAAGACAGTACTTCTATTTTGCACAGCTTATCAACAAAGGGATTGCATCTAGATCTAGAGATGTCATTGTCCCCCTTTACTCAGCCTTCATAAGGCCAGGCACTGAATATAATGCTTCCTTTGGCATATATCTGTCCAGACACATGCAACAACTGGAAAGTATAAAGAGATACCTTACTAAAAGGATGCAAGGCCCGAGCAACGTGTCCTAAATGGATTGACTCAAAGCCCTGTCACTATACTCTGTATCCTATAGACTGATAAAAGGTGATCTGTGTCTGGCATACAAGGCATCCTCCAATCCACTACTTATGGATTTATTGCTCATCAGCAGGTCAGATAGTATCAGAAGCACTCAGTCTTGGGATCTAAACCTCTTCTGCAACAACAGAATGGTTGGCTAGACAGGTATATTTCACAGGTATATACCACTGTTCTAGAACAGACTCCCCATCCACATAAGACACAGTTCATCCCTGTCTACATTCAAGTACAACTTGTATTTATGGATGGGAAACAGAAAAGTTATCCCAGGACTGCCCCCCATACTACTAATGGACAGAGTAGACTCCTAAATGCTTTATCAGAAAAAAAACTCTCTGCAAGTAAGACCAGGTGCAAGGCAGGAACTAATACAAGTAGACAAAAAATGCCAGCACCAAATGCAGTAAAAAGCACCAAATAAGACTAATAAATTAAATACATAAGTATTTTATTAAAGTATAATATACATCCCAGACCTGTTTCAGCCAACAGGCTTTCCTCAGTGGGAATGAAAGTAGTTACAATTGTGAAGTAACACACAAGCATATATAACATGAACCATCCAATAGGATTCTTCCCAAAGTGTTCTTCCCAACATTCAAATTGTTTCCTATATGGAATATGAAAAGAGAATGAAAAGTTGTGCAAAAAAAACACATTATTAATATATAATGTAACAAATAAAAAATAAAAAATAAAGAATAAAAATAAAACACATAATATTATAAATGGTCATTCAAATCGGGTGAAAACAAAGCACCCAGTTTAATGATCCAATACTTCTCTTTTTTTAGTAAGGATTGAATGCCATCCTTGCTTATTGGATCTGTCACCAAGAATCCTGTCAATAACAGTGAACTGGAATCTGGCTGAATAGTGGTGTAAGCAATGTCTGTATAGAGCATTGGTCTCTCTCTTGGTTCGTATGTCACTACGATGCTTAGACATACGTAAACGAAGTGGACGTGATGTCTGTCCAACATAAAATTAGCCACATGTATATGTTGCAAGGTACACCACCCAATCATGGTTACAATTGCCAAAAAATGTAATGTCATAAATCCTGTCAGTGTTTTTACTGGTGAACTGTTTGGGTGTGAAAATAAATGGACATGATGAGCAATGACAGCAGTTGTAAGTGGCCCATAATTTGTCACCTGTCATGGTTAATTGGTGGTGTATAGCTCCAGCCGAGCTTATCCTTTTAAAATGTGAAAAAAATGACCCAAGTGTCCTACCTCTTCTATATCCATACTTACATACATCACCAATCAGAGGTGTAAGTTCATCAGTGGCAGTAAGAATGTTCCAATGTTTGGACATAACATTCCTGATTAAGTTAATATTTCATCCAAATGTTGTGATGAACCGAATAGATTCATCCTGTTCAGTATGAGTTTTACCACGATATGTAAGAAGTGAGGTTCTAGTTGAGTTGGAGGCAACTTGTTGAGCACCCCGGATGTCCGGCTCATTGTAACCCCTAGCTCTAAACCTGTTGACCAGATCCTGTTGGGATTTTTCATAGTCATTTGCTGAGGAACAAATTCTACGAATCCTGAGGAATTGAGATTTGGGTATGTTTCAGATAATGTGGTTGGGGTGCATACTGGTTGCATGTAGTAAGTTATTATGCTGGGGATATTTGCGAAATGTTTACATATTGTGGTAAAACTCATACTGAACAGGATGAATCTATTCGGCTCATCACAACATTTGGATGAAATATTAACTTAATCAGGAATGTTATGTCCAAACATTGGAACATTCTTACTGCCACTGATGAACTTACACCTCTGATTGGTGATGTATGTAAGTATGGATATAGAAGAGGTAGGACACTTGGGTCATTTTTTCACATTTTAAAAGGGTAAGCTCGGCTGGAGCTATACATTACCAATTAACCATGACAGGTGACAAATTATGGGGCACTTACAACTGCTGTCATTGCTCATCATGTCCATTTATTTCCACACCCAAACAGTTCACCAGTAAAATCACTGACAGGATTTATGACATTACATTTTTTGGCAATTGTAACCATGATTGGGTGGTGTACCTTGCAACATGTAAATGTGGCTCATTTTATGTTGGACAGACATCACAACCACTTTGTTTACGTATGTCTAAGCATCCTAGTGACATACGAACCAAGAGAGAGACCGATGCTCTATACAGACATTGCTTACACCACTATTCAGCCAGATTCCAGTTCACTGTTATTGACAGGATTCTTGGTGACAGATCCAATAAGCAAGGATGGCATTCAATCCTTACTAAAAAAAGAGAAGTATTGGATCATTAATCTGGGTGCTTTGTTTTCACCTGGTTTGAATGACCATTTATAATATTATGTGTTTTATTTTTATTCTTTATTTTTTATTTGTTACATTATATATTAATAATGTGGTTTATTGCACAACTTTTCATTCTCTTTTCATCTTCCACACAGGAAACAATTTGAATGCTGGGAAGAACACTTTGGGAAGAATCCTACTGGATGGTTCATGTTATATATGCTTGTGTGTTACTTCACAATTGTAACAACTTTCATTCCCACTGAGGAAAGCCTGTTGGCTGAAACCGGTCTGGGATGTATATTATACTTTAATAAAATACTTATGTATTTAATTTATTAGTCTTATTTGGTGCTTTTTACTGCATTTGGTGCTGGTGTTTTTTTGTCTCCTAAATGCTTTATCCCATGTATGGGTCCCTTCAAATTATCTATGGTGTGATCTCAGTTATTCTCACTAGGGGTATGAGTAAGGCCAACCTCTAACCAAATGGGACAGGTTAAATCAAGCACAAAAAGGGAACCTGACTGAGCTTAAAATGGCCCACAAGGGCAGCTAGCCTGGTACTTACCTATATATCTATAATTTTGGTAGACAAACTTGGTTATATTTTAATATTGAACTACTCCTCTTTTCCAGATGAAAGTCAAGATTCTGAATCTGAACAGGAAGATGCAGGGACAGTTTCAGGGTTTTGTCCTCAGATTTCTGATGCAGGCTCAGAGGACAGCTCAGTTTCTAATTCTCCCGTGGGGGGTTATTCTTAGACTGTCACAGTGTATTTAGTGGGAGAACAGAGATGTTTATCAGTCCCTCAGAAACTACTATGAGTTGTTAGAGAAGGGTTTTCCAGAACCTACACCTATTCTTCCTGTCCTGTCTTAGATGATGTGTTTCTTAACTGCCTGCAGTTTTGTGATAGACCATTAGCTGTCCCTAAATAGGCAGATAGACTGCATAAAGTACCGCAGTCTTTTAAATTCTATACACTATTCCCAAACCTGCCCTAGCAGCCATAGCCTTATTTGCTTCCACTACTGCTAAACACTTAGTTAATTACAATCCTACTCTTTCTAACAAGGATGGGAAAATTATTGATAGGTATGGGAAAAAAGTAAATTCTTCTGCAACTTTGATTTTCAGAATTTTGATTTGTCAGGCTCATATGTTAAAGTTTGGTTTGAAAAATTGTGAAATTATTAACAGTTTCTTCTTTTGAAGATCTATAATTTCAAAATATGCAAAACTGTGGTTTACTGAAGAATGGGGGACCCAAACCCTGTATATGAAAACAATATGCTCACTGGATTCTGATATTTTATTGGTCCTATGAACAGTTTACCTTGTTATCAAATCTCTAATTGACATACTTACATTCCAACACATGGAGTTATTTTCTCAACAGAAAAATACTGTTTTCCAATACAATTAGCAATTTTTTATCAGCATTATGTATCTCATTGGTGTAAACACATTTCTGAAAATGGCAAAGAAAACTAAAGAAAAGAAAATAACCATGCAAGCTTTTCAGCATTCCATTATTTCTGTAGAATAGCCAGTGAAAACAAGCTCGGAACTGTGGTGTAATACAGCAATAACCCACGCCTGGGTGTGGGTAATGCTGGATTTACTCACGGTTGGTGTGGTTTGGTCATGAGGGTGAAGCCCAAGTGGCCAAACAAAGCCAACTGTGGGTAAATCAGGCATTAACCACACCCAGGCGTGGGTTATTGCTATTATACAATGACATTATTTAAGAAAAAAAATAATTACTTTTCTTAAATAATGGCATTGTATAATGCCTCCTTGCTGCCCTTCCGCAGCTGTCTGGTATTCTGCGGCAGTTCTGATGTACTGCACATGCGTATGCCTATGCAGTACATCATAGCTGTGGGCAAAAGCAACGGAGAAAGCAAGATCTCCATTGCTTTTTACAAACTGTTTCAATATGTTAAATGGGTTTAACATAGCGAGACAGCTTTAAAAAAAGCAACTGAGAATCTCTGTTGCTTTCTTTAAAGCTGTCTCGCTATGTTAAACCCATTTAACATAGCAAGGCAGTTTTGAAAAAAGCAACGGAGAAAGCAAGAATCTCCGTTGCTTTTTTTAAATCTGTCTTGCTATGTTAAACTCCTTTAACATAGCGAGACAGTGTGAAGCAACGAAGATCTTGCGTTCTCCGTTGCTGTAAAAAAAGAGTTATAGTAATGGAAAAAGTCCGGGCGACCAGACCTTTTTTCATTACTATAACTCTGATTTACAATGTGCACGCTATGTTTTTGAATATTAATGGGGGGTTGTTGTTTAATATAGCAATAACCCACGGCTGGGTGTGGGTAATGTTGGATTTACCCATGGTTGGCGTGCCGACTGTGGCTAAATCCAGCATTACCCTCACCCAGCCATGGGTTATTGCTATTATACAGTGGTGTTAGTTTGTGTTGTGTTATCTTTGTGTTGCTGTTATTTAGGTTTTTGTTTGCTTTACTTTGTATTCTTCCACTTTTTGTGAGATAAAATAGTCCACATTTTCTGCTTGTGTTCAGTGTTTATTTGTGTTTTAATTTAAATACAAGTTATTATAAATTTTTTAAGAGATGTTAGGAATTAATTATATAAGTAGATATAGTTTTAAAGCTTTTGGTATGACTTCATGTTGTAATTTCTTTTATATTTCTGTATTGGTTCTGACTAGATGGTTGTCTATGCTGAGATGTTGGCTTGAGTTCTTGTTAGTGTGGTACCTGTAATGAGAGATTGTGTTTATAGTTAGTTATGTTTATATATATGACCCTATATATCTATCTATTTATATATATATATATATATATATATATATATATATATATATATATAATATGGATTTGCATCACTTCACTGAAAGACCATTTCACTGACACCCATTTCACTGAGACCAAATCACCTAAAGTTCATTTCACCTAAAACTCATTTCACTGACAAGTAGTACTCTAAGGCAAGTCAAAGGTATATGTTCTTTTCCTCACTTTAGTGTGAGCCTGCTGTTAGTATATATAGTTAGGGGGGGTGGGGGAGTTGGGTTTTACCAAATAATGTAAAAAAAAAAAAAAAAAAAAGAGAACAGAAAACCAAATTAAGAGTGGAGCTACACCCCCCCATTGTGGGGGGTTGTGCCCCCCACCCTCCTAACTATATATACTAATACTAGGATCACATTACAGTGGAGAAAAGGACATATACCTTTGACTTGCCTTAGAGTACTACTTGTCAGTGAAATGAGTTTTAGGTGAAATGAACTTTCAGTGAAATGAACTTTAGGTGATTTGGTCTTAGTGAAATGGGTGTCAGTGAAATGGTCTTTCAGTGAAGTGATATGAATCCATATATATATATATATATATATATATATACATATGGTTTTAGTTATATATAAGTATAAATTTACTTACTTATTTTGTTGGGTTTCTATGTTGTAGATGTTTATTGTTCCATGGTTTATAATTTGTTGTTTGTCTTGTGTTTTGTCTGGTTCATTTTCCAGGCATGGATGTTCTGTGTTATGGAGTTTCATTTTTTTTGTTGGTCCTTTGTCTGTTGTATTATTGATATTATCTTCGTTTATTGGATTTTTTGGTGTTTCTTGTTGTGTTTCAGATATTATTTTTCCGCATGTTTTAAATTCATCTACTGATGGTTGGTAATAGGATCGTAGTGATGTTTCACTTTTATGTCCTGTCACAGTCATTATTTGTCGTTCTTCCATCCCTGATTGTGACAGTAATGTTACTGTTGTTGCTCTTAAGGAGTGGTTTGTTTATCTCTTTCATAGGTTTGCTAGTTTGCAGATTTCTGATAACATTTTTGAAAGATAATTTATTTCCATCGGTTGTGTTGAGTACCATGTTTCCATTTTGTCAAGTACATGTTGTGGATGTCTTTTTGGGTGGAGGAACAGTTCTTTTACATTAGGTGGCCTTTTTTGTAGGTATTTTTTTTAATTTTTTACAGGACATAAAGGGTCTGTGCAGTTTTCAAACATGAATCCTCTTAGCAAATGTTTTATAACATCATCATGTTCTTTGCGTTTTTTTTTTTTTGTTCGTTAAAATTTTTTGTTACATATTCTGTGCCATTTGTATCTTTCTTTATTGTAAAACTGTCTACTGTGGGGTATCGTAGTTCTTCATTCCCATGTTGTACGAAGTGTAGCTGTATATCAAACCAGACTTTTCTTACGAGTCCGTCTACTGTGTTTGGGGAAAGTACTTGGCTGTTTCTCAGTTGCGTTATTTCTTGTATTGTGAGTGGGTGGTGATGTTTTGCTGTATCTTTTCCTTGTCTTCTGTAATTTTTAATTACTGACAAATACATTATTTGCATTTGTTAGACGTATATCTGTTATTATGTTAATCTTTCTATTTAATGGTGGGTTGGTTATATATCTGTTAAGTCCTGCACATAAGGATACAAAGGCACTTATTACATATTCTTCTCCTTTTGTGTTTCGTACTGTAGCATAGAATTCTCCAGGTATTGTGTTTAAGTTTTCTGGTGTAATAGTGTGGAAGTCTATGTTGTAGTTTTTTTGTTTTTGCCAGTTTTGATATATGTTTATAGCCCACTGTGTTTGTTTTCTTGTACTTGATTCCTCTTTTTCTAATTCTAGTGTTTCTATTTCTTTAGGAGTTTTTTCTGCATGTCTTTTGTTAGGTTTCTGTGTCCAATAGGCTTTTAATGTTTTTTTACCTTTTTGAAGTGCATGACTTGTCACACTGCTGTCTTCTTTGTGGAATGTGTTATGCTGGAGTACTTCCTGTTCTTGTAGTTGGAGAACTTCCTTGCTTGTTGATGGTTTCATCATGGTTTCTGGTATGTTGTTAAATATTTCTTCAATTTCACTATCACTTATTAGTTCAAAGTTTACTTCCATTTTTTTTTTTTTTTTTTTTATGTACGGTGTCTGGTTTTGGTGGTTTTTTCCTGTCTGATTTTGTAGTCTTTGTGTTTAAGAAGGCTCATGCAGGTTTTTGAAGGGATGTTATCAAACAGGGGTGGATGGTACTGGGTAAAATACAGTTTAAGTACTTCAGAATGTAATAACATGTGCAGTTATATTTTATTAATCTATAGTTATGTTACAATTCTGGTCTAGTTTTAATGCACAACATGTTTTAAAAAGATCCTTTAATGTAGTTTTATTAATTGGCCACAATATGGCGATGTAGTATGCGGTTTTAGAATGAATATGCTGGTTGTGGAAGTTAGTATGGTGTGTGTTTAAGCGTGTGCTCTTAGTAAAATGGTTCTTATGCTAACTGTGAGGTTTGGGATATCTAGTCATTTACTTGAGGGAATCACTCTGTGGGTATGAATAAGAGTTCTTGATTGATGCACTTTTAAGTGCAAGCAGAATGACTCTGTGTGGTAGTGGGATGAAGCACGAGTCTTTAGGGGAGAGCCTTGTTTTTTCTGTTTAGAAATGTATGGGCTGGGACACGGATCATTCGTGAATTAGTGTGTGCTCCCTTCTAAAAGCTGAGTTTTTGAGGCATTTGGGTGCTTTTGTATATTGTTTGGCTGTACTCAGCCACTGTATCTGCTTCATCTATTTTTCTTCACGCTTTCTTTGCAAATGTGCATTAGTACCGCTGTTGAGAATGTGTGTGTCATTTCAGCAGCAATACGAAAAAGGTGTAAAATATTTCTCTGATATTGCCATTTGACTTGCAACATTTTTTTTGTTTAAAACAAGGTTTGCATTTCTTGAATTGGGGCATGTTTGTTTATTAGTCGTAGTGACATTAGTGTAAGTGCATTTGCTGGCTACTGGTTTTACATTTGGGAGTTTACCGCAGATTAAGGCTACGCTTTCCTAATAAGTTCAAGCTTTTGATTTGTTTTTTTTTTATTGTGTCATTTAATTACAGAGAGAGAGTCATTCTGCTTGGCCACGAGTGCTGCTGAAAAGTACTGAAAGGAAGTTTTAATGTAGTGAGAGAATTATTATTTTGTGATAAATGTTGGTTATGAATTCTACATACTGTATTCGCGGCTGCATGATAAGTTAGCGGCCGGACTTTTTAGTTTGGTTACTTTGGATTTACAATGTGCACGCTGGTTGGATTGGCCAATCAACGTGCACGTTTCTTGGCTTTCCCGAGTTGCCATTGTAGAATATAACATTTATAATCACTGGAATACTAAAAAAAGTGTTCAATGTGAGATTCATAAAGATTAAACAATACTCATAAGCCTGCATATTATAATCAAAATCTGCAGAACTGTTAATTTGAAAAGCTGAGATTTATAAAGCAAATAATCTGATTTGTACTGTTATAGGATATGACTACATAATTTAACTGAATAAAAGAAAGTGATATTTGTTAGTACAAATGTTGAGCAGTAAATGATGACACCATCATTCTGTACACAGTTTTTAAACTCTATAAAATGTATTTATTTCACTAGAAGCTGATGCACAGCAGAAAAGATAGATTTATGCAGACAGTAGCTGTGACACACACAGTGTGACTGTCACATCAAGTAAACTACAGTGATGGACTATTCTACATGTCATTAGAATGGGTACTGCACTTTGCAATCTAGTTAAGGGAACATTCCAGCATGTCAGTCGTCATATTCTGAGAACAGTATAGTCACCATCCTCAGCGTACACAGCCTTCTCCTGTGTGCTCCAATATAGTGTGGAATAAACTTTGATTACTGCTTATGGGGTAATAAGCCACCATGTAAACATTCCACAGGGTAGTAGATTTGCAGATGGTGCTTTATACAGTACAGTTCACACATACGGCTATGTGCATCCCACTACATAATTAGATGGCATATATGAATAGCAAAAGATTATTGTATATTATCATCTAGGTATAACATTATTGACAAATTTCATTCATGTATGTGGCAGGTGAGCAGCCTATGACATATATTCTCCAGTGGAGCAAACCAGCATGTGTAGCTTATTGTGAATTATTTGTGCTACAAATGCTATACAGGAATACATACCACTAAACAAGTAATATTACTGAGATGGAGAAACAGACAACCCATTATGACTGCATAACATTTTCTCTTCGCAATTCTTGTGAGATTCTACTTTTGCATTGCAGGTCAGGATAATGGCCCATATCTGACACCATTAGTGATTATCAGAAAATGTACAACTGGATAAATAGCAAAACACACACACAATACCAGAATATGTATTTGGAATCCTTAATGTATTCCTGAAATGCATAAACCCCTCTGTGGGGTATGACTGAGTACTAACCATTGAAAGCAGCACTGATGTCGCTGTCTTGTGACATGGTGCACACTCCACAGCTTTAACAGATGCTATCTCCTGGACAGCACATGACACTGCTAGAAACTGACAGTAACACAAAAGAGGATGGCAAACAGAAGATTCATAGATTCATAGATTCATAGATTCATACTAGGCTAACTGCCCTTGTGAGCCATTTTAAGCCTAGCCAATTATCCCCTGTGAGATTCAAACCCTGTACCTTGTGTTTGTAAGGCAAACACCTTAACCATTAGGCCACCCTCCCAACCAAGGATACAGAGGAATCAGCACTAGCTGCATATGTTGCACAATAGGCACAGCATATTCTTCCAGTCATGTTTCATCTGTACCTTATGGAGTATAGCTTGTAGCAAATGCCTATATAGCATGTGTCACCGCAGCATTACCCTAATGCACCTACGATTACTGCGCAGAAAATAAAGTGATATGCAAGCCTGCACTGCTGCTATGGCTAAGGGACAAGACAGTGGAAGTTGAGCACTGCAATATGTTATGTGAATTGTACACCAGGTAGGGTATCCCTTACAGCTAATATCAGACTGAGCATGTTATCATATGTGCAGAATGCAGTCAGCACAGTAGTGAAGGGCTACAGATATGCACACCAAACAGCAGCACACATCATTAGTGGGACTATCTGCCACTGAGCACATGACCTTGCATATGTTTTAGACAGAATGCACTAGACTGCAAGTTAAAGTAACATTCCAAAGTTTACTTGCATTGTCACTTGAGTACAATAGACACTTGGAGCTCAAGTGTGATCCACTCCTATCTGCCAATATGCGTTTTCTTGTTTTTTTTATATGGGAAGTATTGAAATAAAGCAAATGAACGTCAAGAAGGGCGGAGGATGCTAAAGCTACATCAATACTGAAATTAATATTTTCCTAACATGCATGTTGTAATTCTTATAGTAAGGCTACTTTACCTGCTTGTGTGGTAGAAGTCAAGGGGGAAATTATAAGAGGTCTTGGTCTTCTGCATGGCTATCAGGAGGTTAGTGGTGAATGGTTTGTTATGTTAGGATGGAAAATCTGTAGCTCCATTATCATTCTTGTGTTATTAGCCCAGGGATGAACTGAGAGTAGTTTCTTGTTATATTACTTGGTCAGGTTTGGCCTCTGAATACTTAAGTCTGTAAGTAGGTCCTCTGTGTCATGTTGATTCTGGCCAAGCATGTCCAGACTGAAATTGACCACGATCACTATAGTCATGCTCTGCTTAAAGGACGAGTACATTACCTCAAGCAAATTTAGTAGGTTAGCTGGTGTGACTATATGTACAAGCATCATTGATGGATTCAGGCACCTAGGCAGTGAGATATTCCCCTGTGGTACATTTAGTTGGGGACACATGGCTGAAATAACATTCAGATGCAGAGAAATATAGCTGTGGCTTATTCCCTGGGGGGGGAAAGAGAAGACTACAGTGCCATGCCCACTACTTCAATAACCAAATTCACAGGGGGAAAATAATGTCCATGGTCCCCAAGGCAACATGAGACAGCAAGCAGTATGGCAGGCATCAGCAGCAGGCTGGCCAATGGGTATGTCAGTAGCAGTAAAAATGTAGTGCATGACAGGCAGTGCCTTTATAACTGACATGTGAGGACCAATACCCCCTTCACAGTGTCATTGGAACATTGCCTAAAATGTGTTCTGCATTATAAATGCCACTACAGTAGTATGCAAGATTCCGTCCATGCTGTAGGTCACTTTTACATGTTGAAGTTACTTAAGCATGTACTATACACTGAACACAGCACTCATTACTACTTCTACCCCCATATACTTGGTTATTAAAGCTGTGGGCATGGAAGTGTGTGCTTCTTTTTGCCCACAGCAAATTTACAACAGTCATATTTCTCTGCATCCAAATGTCACTTCAGCCATGTCTCCCCAACCAAATGTACCACAGGGAAATGTCTCCCTGCCTAGGTGCCTGAACCCGGCTTAAAATGGTCACAGTAGGATGGTATGCAGTGTATACTAATAAATACATAATAACATGTAAATGATGAACCCCATGCAAATCAGCCATATGAGTATGTAAATGAAGAAAACCAAAGCAAGTGAATCAATTCAAAAACCTAGAAAATAGTCAGACAGCATCCTCTGACTCCATACTAACAGATCTACTGCACATAAAGGTCAGTATCAGAAATACTCAGTCCAGGGAGCTAAACCTCTTCTTCAGCATCAACAGAACAGTTTGAAGGGACAGCTATATCTCACAGAGGATCTCACTGCTCTGCAACACACTCCCCATCCATGTAAAACAAAGCTCATCCCTGTCCATGTTCAAGTGCAATTTGGATCTATGGATGGGCAATAGAAAATTTACTCTGGGATAACCCCATACTACTAATGATCAGAGGCAGCTCCTGAATGCATTATCCCATGCAATGGTCCGCTCAAATTATCTATGGTACGATTGCTGTTATTCTCTCTAGGAATAATATATAACTGTCAGCCATGGGATGGGCAACAAACAATTGCCACTTTACATCTGTGGGAAATGAAAGGATGTTCCCACCTATGAGAATTGGTGACAATGGCCAGGATTTATAGAACCTGCATAGAGTATAGCACACCCTTGTCCTTAAATCGGTGACATGTGGACTCACACTGGCATGCAAAGATTCAGAGTCCTACATTGTTCTATAATGCTACAATGCAGGAAGACTAAATGTACACAAGAAAATACATGCAAATGACTACCTAATGATATGCAAATTAAATAGGGTAGTATAATGGGGTCCTCATGGTTCTAAAATGCATGCAAGGTAAACATTGCAGTGATTATTAGTCATCCAAAGGGAAAATTGCGCAGCTTCATGTGCCTGGCTATGAAGCAGTAATGTAAGTAAATATTTCCCTGTTGCATATAGGTGTGGTCCGCATTGCTCTGTATATCTCTCGTCTCTGGCTACCTTTACTTTTGATTTGAAGCTGTTCATTTAAGGTTTGATCACTTCTATTTTGTATCTTATTCTAGTATTACATTTGTTTTGTTTTAAGTTTTCTGTTCTGTTGGAGTTTTAAGGGTTCTTGGCTAGGGTCAATTAAAAAAGTTATCAAAGAATTGCTTTGCAAACTGTGAATAGCATCAATTAATTAGTGGGGGGGGGGGGGGAGCTGAGAAACAGCATTGCTCTTTTATCTAGAAATACCTGTATTTAGCTGAAGTGTTTGTGTGGTCTGCATTGCTCTGAATATCGCTCATCTCTATCTACATTTAATTTTGATTTGAAGCTCTTCATTTAAGGTGTGATCACTTCTATTTTGTATCTTATTCTAGTATTATGGGTTCAGGCACCTAGGCAGGGAGACATATCCCTGTGGTACATTTGGTTGGGGAGACATGGCAGAAGTGACATTCGGATGCAGAGAAATATGACTGTTGTGAATTTGCTGTGGGCAAAAAGAAGCACACACTTCCATGCCCACAGCTTTAATAACCAAGTACATGGGGGTAGAAGTAGTAATGAGTGCTGTGTTCAGTGTATAGTACATGCTTAAGTAACTTCAACATGTAAAAGTGACCTACAGCATGGACGAAATCTTGCATACTACTGTAGTGGTATTTATAATGCAGAACACATTTTAGGCAATGTTCCAATGACACTGTGAAGGGGGAATTGGTCCTCACATGTCAGTTATAAAGGCACTGCCTGTCATGCACTACATTTTTACTGCTACTGACATACCCATTGGCCAGCCTGCTGCTGATGCCTGCCATACTGCTTGCTGTCTCATGTTGCCTTGGGGACCATGGACATTATTTTCCCCCTGTGAATTTGGTTATTGAAGTAGTGGGCATGGCACTGTACTCTTCTCTTTCCCCACAGGGAATAAGCCACAGCTATATTTCTCTGCATCTGAATGTCATTTCAGCCATGTGTCCCCAACTAAATGTACCACAGGGGAATATCTGACTGCCTAGGTGCCTGAACCCTTTTAAGCCAAACTGGTAGTGGCTGTGAATCTCCCACACCCTGAACATATCTGCTTCCTGCACTAATTTGTACAGCATTGTGCACTATCTATGAATCCCAGACACAGTGTGGATACTTTAGAATTTTATATCCAGATTTACTAATATGACATTCATAGGCATTTTGAAAATCTTGTATGCTGACCATTGACCACAGGGAAAAACCTTGAGCCACATATCTGTTCGGATTTTTGTTATACCACCTACCTACATTATGAATATCTAGTAATAAATATGACCATGATGTCTATTTGTGTACTTAGTCTAAAAATGTTCACAGTCTTTAGTAACTTAGCATCTTCTCAAAGAATATTTTATTGTGTAGTCAGAATGTCTCTACTGATATATAAACTGAGAGTATATGCAGTAACTAATTTGATTTTCTTACATCTGTTTCTCCTGTGATTCACATTTTATCCATCTTGATAACATTTTCTATATTAATATCCAGATATCCCTTACAGTAATTCTTAGTTACAAATATTTTTGACATACATGTAAAGTCCTTTTATTGTTAGAAAAAAAATTATCTTTTAACTTTTATAAATTGTAAGCTTGTGTTTTTTTCTATGTGGGGTTGCAGCTGTTTGCCTTCAGCAAAGTATTCCTGTCTGTCTCTTTTCAACATTTCAGTGTTTAATATGCCATCTGTGATAAGTGCTATAAATATATTCAGAAAAGGAGCTGTGGAACGCTAAAGGTAGCTATAAAATGGAGATTAGTATTAGATCCATCTAAATAGTTCATAAGCATATTAAATTCCTCCACAGGAATCAATAAAATATTGTCAGTGTACTGGTGCCATAAATCATGTGCAATACCCTTATTTGCTAACCTTTTCTCTGGCATGTAGTAACCATTTCAGAACTCTCAAACTTGCCCAAATGAATTTAGACAGTGTTTGCAATGAGTTTTAGCAGTTGCTTGTCTGGATTCCATAAGCTGATACTTAGTTTCAATGACTGAAAATTTACTTAAATCATAGTTCATTTCCCTGTCATTTGGTTCTGTATTCATTTTATGTAACATTTGACAGGTCTGCCATGAAAACCAGTGGCAGGCTTTTGCTATTGCATACTTTAACTTAAAATCATAGTCATTTTATTACAAAAAAAGTAAAAATATCACTGCTGAAGCCAGGTTTAGCAACACTTTCACAGTATCAATAACGGGTTCAGGCACCTAGGCAGGGAGACATATCCCTGTGGTACATTTGGTTGGGGACACATGGCTGAAGTGACATTAGGATGCAGAGAAATATGACTGTTGTGAATTATCTGTGGGAAAAAAGAAGCACACACTGCCATGCCCACAGTTTTAACAACCAAGTACATGGGCGTAGAAGAAGTAATGAGTGTTGTGTTTAGTGTATAGTACATGTTTAAGTAACTTCAACATGTAAAAGTGACCTACAGCATGGAGGAAATCTTGCATACTACTGTAGTGATATTTATAATGCAGAACACATTTTAGGTAATGTTCCATAGACACTGTGAAGGGGGTAGTGGTCCTCACATGTCAGTTATAAAGGCACTGCCTGTCATGCACTGCATTTTTACTGCTACTGACATGCCCATTGGCCAGCCTGCTACTGATACCTGACATACTGCTTGCTGTCTCATGTTGCCTTGGGTACCATGGACATTATTTTCCCCCTGTGCATTTGGCTATTGAAGGAGAGGGCATGGCACAGTATTCTTCTATTTCCCTATAGGGAATAAGCCACTGCTATATTTCCCTGCATCTGAATGCCATTTCAGCCATGTGTCCCCAACTAAATGTACCACATGGAAATAATTCACTGCCTAGGCGCCTGAACCCTAGTATTACATTTGTTTTGTTTCAAGTTTTCTGTTCTGTTGGAGTTTTAAGAGTTGTTGGCTAGGATCAGTTAAAAAGTTACCAAATAATTCCTTTGCTAACTATGAATAGCATCAGTTAATTAGTGTGTGTGTGGGGGGGGGGGTGGCTGAGAAACAGCATTGTTCTTTTATGTGAAATATCTGTATTTAGCTGAAGTGTTTGTGTGATCTTCATTGCTCTGAATGTTGCACATCTCTAGCTGCATTTAATCTGGGAATTGCTGGTTGAAGGCTAAGTGTCTGTTATTCTAAAAGTGTCTTAGTTCTGCTTTAAGCACTTGGGCTTCAGGTCAGTTATTTTACATTAAGAAGGTTTATGGTCCACACTCTTGTGGGGGGAGATGGTATGTTCTGCTCTTCTGAGCTGGGAATTGCTTGTTGAAGGCTTATTGTGCCAACTTACTTGAGCTGTTTCTTTCTGAAACTGGTGTGCCTTGTTTGCTGTAGCATAGACTAGATTCCAACCTACTGAATCTAGCTATGTTTGTATAATCAATTCTGAACAGAAGTATTCCAGTTTATGCAGCTTTGCAGTTAAAAGTTTTTAGGACGCCTACAATCCGAGAGAGACTAGTTCAAGACATTCAGTGCATTAAAATTCTTCAAGAAAAGGGGGATATCCCATCCACATCTGTCTGTTGTGTGCTTCCTGTTCCTTCTCTTCTCAAGTGACTTTGAAAAATTTCAGCCATCTGCAATAGCAGCCTGATCACCTGTCTTCTGTTTTGTTTGCTAACTGGTTTTCTTTTTTTTTTTTGTGTGGATGATGTTAAAACAACAGTTTGTATATTAAGAGAGTTTTTTTATATTCTTATACAGGTTGTTATATATTATATAGTTTCTTATGTTAGACAGGTTGTATATTACTAGATAGTATGGATATTATTTATATTTCATGCAGGAGTAAACCAAACAAAAATAAAACAGTTGGTATACATGGCATGTTAATAAATGTAAAAAATAATTGTAAAGGTTGATATAAGGGCAGATAGTAAGGCATTATGCAAATGTATTACAATATCAATATTTGACTGGTATCAAAAACAAATGAAAAAAAAAAAAAACAAATGTGTGTATTCAACAAAAACTGTGTTTTCATTTGTGTATTATAAAATAAAAATATTGCATCATATTGCAAAAAAATAAACTGTAAAGACAGATCTGAAGAATAAAAGAAGGGTAAGGGTTAAGTGTTTCATTTACATTCTGATGTTGAATCAGTTATGTCATGTCACAACACATAAGAAGTCAAATCAGTTACTGATAGACATTTTACATTTTTTTACAAAAAAACTCCTAAAAACCTTCCAAACGACAGACACAATGAGTTCAGGAAGGTTAATTTGAAATAATTTCTTTGTCATAGAGAAAATTTCAAACAGAGACAAACATTTTCCAAGATTTTTGTTATGTAAATTTAAAAATAAAAATGTACTTAGACATCTTTTTTACAGTCTTTGTGTACATGTAAATGCAGAAGAAAAACAAGAATGTAAAAATGTAGATAAATAAAATAAATAATTTAAAAAAAAAAAAAACAAGTTTTAAAAAATTGAAATGCATGTAAAGCAAAAAAACAAAACAGTAAACAAAAACAAGTAAGTGTAAATACATGATGTAAAGAATACAAATAATCAAGTTCAAAATATTTTTGTGTAATATCATTGGTTTTATTTACCACAGGAAAATAACTGCTTAAGTATTTATTATCTAGTTACCCAGTATGTTTAAGTCAAAGTTCAAAGAGCAGTTCCAAAGACTTATGACCATGAAATTAATGTTGTGTGTGACATGGTGTGTATTGTTTTTGCAGTAGCACATGAATAGTTGTGTCTTCACAATGGGTTCTGTCTCTTATAGTTGGTTCAAAAGTTGCAAAAAGGTTTAATGAAAAAGTTCTAAGTCATAAATGAGAATAAATTGATATAAAAAAAAAAATAATTTTAAGCAAAAAAAAGCTCATAACTGATAAAAAATATTTTTGGTTTTTGGTGAAAGTATTTAAAAGTTTTAAATACATTCAGTTTTGAGTTTAATATCATAAGTTTTGTTAAAACTATAAAAAATTCATTTTATTTTTGTTGTATCAAACTAAAGGCTTGTTTCTTGTGTTTTCTATATAAAATGTTTTTTTAATATAATAAAATTAAAATGTTTTAAAAATGTTTAAATAAATTTTTTGAAATTATAATGTTGTAAATATGCTGAAAAAAAATTATGTTGCTTAAAAAAAAAGCTTAAAAAATTGTAAAAAGAATCAAAGTAAATGTTAATGTGGACCATGGCTTGAAAGGAATCTGCTGAAAAGACCATATTCCCTTACAGACTCAAGTGAGACACACAGGCAAGCAAGCAAGCAAAAAGGAAATAATAAGAATAACAAAAGAAAAAATCTTTTCTGCATGGAAAAACAGGATATGACATAGAGAAAGATCAAAAGATCAACAAAAAAAACAACAAAACACCATTTCAAAAAAAAAGCGATCTCATGTTGTGTCAATTCTCAAAAATGTGTTTTTCTTTAAGGAAATGCTTATCAGCATTTATGATTAACAACATGTAAATTATACAAAAGATCCAAATAGAATACAGGACAAGGACAAATATCAAAATATGTTTTCTGTTTTGACAACAGGACATTGTAAACATGGACATCACTATCTTGTACAAAGCTGGTCTCTTACAAGACATTGTTAAACACATTTAAAGATTGTTAGAATCTCTTCTATATATAAATTCAAATCAGGAAATTTATAAAAAAATAACACACATTAGTTGTTTGGGGATAAAAATGTTGTATACATAAGAGGTGTGGTATAATGTGTGTTATCTGATATGGTCATCTGCACTATATGTATATACGTTTGTTAAGTTTAAACAGTAGCAACTTTTGTTATATTTCTTTATTTATTATATTGCAAATAATATTATGTTTTACTGCTCTTAAAGAGTAGTTTCTTTTTCAAGGTATTATCATCAAGCAATGTCTGCATGCTCTTCTGTGTGTGCAAATATAATCCTGAGTGTAAATAAGAACACTGCATCCATCACCATGTGCAGCAAGCAGCAGTAAGCAGAGAAAAAATAAAATTAACTTGAACACTAACCCAGGTCATCTTTTTGGAGAGGGTTCCCCTACATCATAGTGACAGAAGTGTGCAGTTAGAACTTGTCTTTGTTTAATTGGTTAGTTTGTTTAAATCAGTTTGCTCTTATTTGCTACTTTTATATTTAAGTGTGTATCTGTTCTCCTGTGTTGAATCGACCTAAACAAAGTTTAAATATATTTAGCATTTTCTGCTTACAGGTTTTGCTGTATCCAGATCTGTTTGTGTGGCTCTTGTGTTTCCTGCTACACCATCTTGTGTTGGCCAGGGCCTGCCTGCACTTAGTGGGAGTAAGTGAACTGGTGGGAACTGGTTTGGCATAGGGTGTTGAGCTAAGAGCTCAGAGACAAGGGTTGATTGGTCAGGTCCAGTGTTTCTATTTTACTTTCATTTTTGTGCTATTTAAACCCCGCATTTGCAAGGGTTTGTGCTTGTTTGCCAGTTGCACACCACTGCTGTGCAGTTTTAACCCTTTGCGAGGTATCTCAGTTACATTTTTTCCCTTACCAGCAGTCCTGTGTAAGTGAGGCCCTTGCTTGCAACTACTATTTTGTGTTTATCCAGCTCTACTCACACCTTCAGGTACTCTCCTCAGATAGTACCCACTCTACTATCCTTGACCTCTCTTCCACATATTCTGACAACCATGGATGGACCACTTCCTATGGTTTCTCCTGCTACTCTGGCTGATATGGGCAGCCTGAGACAGTGTAGAAACTGCTTATGTACACTGACAACCCTCTACTACTACCACCTAGGAACACAATATGTGAGAGATGCAATTACATTAAAAACCTAGAATCCTTGCTGTCTTAGTCACAAGCTAGTACATCTGGCACTGAGAAGGTTGTCTGCACAAACACTTTGAACACCACACCTCTAACACCACCCACACCTGTACAACACACCTCTACATATGCAGAGGTTCTCAACAAAAACATACCTAAACAAAAGAGACCTCCGAAGCAAAAACACACATGCACATCCACAGCACCATGCATCACACATAGTACACACATCTGTGCCTCATAGCCTCTAAGGCCCAGCCAGAAACCCAACATATTAGTCATAGGAGACTCTATCGTGAGACACACAGATGTGCCCCAAACCAGGCTAGACAAGGAGAAAGTCACGGTAAGTTGCTTGCCAGGAGCTAGAATCTGCCATATTATGCACGCACTCAAGTCTGTTAAAAACAGGTACTGTTATGACTCTGTTATAGTACATGTTGGTATGAATGACTTGAGATGTACCTCCCTGGATTATATGAAGAGAGACATTATTGAGCTCACTGAATATGTCTCCCAGGCAGGTATGTCCCTAGCCTTAAGCAGCATCCTACCATCACCCAGAATGATGCCTCAATACAAACAGAAAAAGACTTGACTTTAATAATTGGCTCAGTTTCTGGTGTTATTCCAAGGGGATCCAGTAACTGGCAGCCTGGGAGGACCTGATTGACAAACCACGATCCTTTGCCAGTGATGGCCTTCATCTGTCTCCCGTGGGCTTCAGGCTTCTGGCAAAGGCTCTTGCCTCCCCATACTGCCTTTTTTAGGCAAAGTCATAAGCACAAAATTATCAACATGAAAAATTCTTCTAAATGAAATTTAAAGGTCATGTTGCTAAATGCAAAGAGTCTTAGCATGAAAATGCACTCATTGCAAGCATCCCTTGTCCTGGAGGATGCTAACATTTGTGCAGTCACTGAAACCTGGTTTAAAGCTGTGGAGAGCACCGCAGCCTTACCAGGTTAGTCATCCTACCATACTTTCAGACCCCAAATGGAGGGCTACAAAGCCAAAGGAGGTGGAGTTTCAATATTTATGAAAAATATACACATCTCCAGGATGGTCAAATGGTATGACATACAAGAGACACTCCAAGTGCAGTTAACTGTTGACAAAACACATATTCAAATCATAGCTAGCTACAGGCCTCCAACCATGACTCAAGACACCCACTCCACCTATCTGGACTTACTTTAATCCATCAAGATTCAACCCTCTACCCTGATCCTGGGTGACTTAAATACCCAACCATAGAGTGGAAGACCTATTCTAGCCCAAATATGAACCCCCAGAGATTCCTCGACTTTATCAATGCCAATGCATTGGATCAGCTGGTTGACACCCCTATGAGAGGTGAAAATATCCTGGACCTGGTCCTAACCAAGATGAGCACCCCCTACAGTATCATTCTCCTTGGTAAGATCTGACCATAAAGAGATCACTTTTGAAGTCGCCATTTCCCCTGCCCCCCCTTGTCAGGATCAAACAAAAAAAAATTTCCAAAGCTGACTACAATCTCCTTAGAGCAGATATAAGCAGCTTCACAGCCACTGTCCCTTCAGTTGGAACAAGCACTAATGTCCAAACCTGCACCAAAAAAACTATATGAGCACGTACATAGTTGTATGAACTCAGGAATATCTGACAAGACCAAATAATTTTCCTCAAGGAAGAGTAAACCTGTCTGGTGGACAGCAGCAATAAACAAACTCTATAATAAAAGGAAAAATTGTTGTCCAGGGCCAAAAAGGAGCAGGTGCCAAGTTGGAAGCAATCTCTCCTTTGTCTAAACAAGCAAATAAGGCCACTGGTGAAATCCTCTAAGGCTAACTTCAAGTCCAAATTGACCACATCCAGTAAGGACAATCACAAGGCCTTCTCCACATACATCCACAATCTGGAAGGTAACACCCAAATCTGCTCTGAGCTGGTGGTCAATAAACCACATACACAAATGCCATAGATATAGCCAATCTGCTGGCAGACAGGTTAAGTGAAAACTTCACCCCCCTGTCCCCTCATCAGTAAACCAGGAAATCCCCACTACCTGCCCCCTCCCCTCATCACCATGGAGCAGGTCTTCAATGCCCTCTCAATGGCAAAAAATACAGTCTCCATGGGACCCGATAACATCCCTGACTGTATCCTACATGAACCAAGGAATGATCTCTCAGCTCCATTAGGCACCCACAGCCTGAGCACCAGCCTAGTCCCAGCCGAATGGAGGACAGCCACTGTCATCCCTCTATACAAAGGTGGATCGTCCACTGACCCAGGCAATTATAGGCCCATCAGCCTAATTAGCCTGATCTGCAAGGCCATGGAATGCATTATCATGGACCTTATTAACAAGGACATTGGCAACCTCCAAATGCTTGACCTCATACAGTCTGGTTTTGTCAAAGGGAAATCATGCCTGTTAAACTCGGTCGACTTCTTCGAATCAGTTAGAAAAGCCAGGGACGAGGGGAAGATGGTGCACACCACCTACCTTGATCTAGCCAAAGCCTTCAACACTATTCTCCATCAGGCATAATAGATAAACTCTCCCAGCTAGACATCAGCCTGAATATTACCAGATGGGTAGCTAACTGGCTCACTGATAGAACCCACTCAGTCAAAATATTGGAAGCCACCTCTAGTAGCAGACCCGTAATGAGCAGTGTACACCAAGGAATCGGTCATGGGGCCTCTACTGTTTGGGATATACTTTTCTGAGGTGCAAGCCAAAGCCAGTGTGGTCTGTGGCTGACCATGTTTGCAGATGACTGTGTGCTGTCTTAAATTCCCCTAGTGATGTGAACATCCTGAAAAAGGGCCTTACCTAAACTAATTACTGGTGCCATAAGCATGGCCTTAAACTGAATGCCAAAAAATGCATCATTACCACTTTTGGTAAAATGGCATCCCCACTAATTATCACATTAATAACAATGTACTAAGCATGCAATCAGACATGAGGGACTTGGGCACCAAAGTAGATAGCAACCTGACTTTTGACCACCACGTTGCCTCCATTGTACGGAAGGCTTTCTACATGACCCACCTCATAAATAAGGGTATTTCATCCAGGAACAAGGAGGTCATAACATCCGTGTACTCCTCCCTTATCAGACCCATTATCAAGTACTATACCCCCTTCAGCATGTACCTTGTCAAACACAAGTGGCAGCTGGGGAGACCACAGAGGTTCCTGACCAAGAAAATCCAGGGTCTCAAACACCTATCCTGTACAGATAGGCTAAAAGTCCTGTCCATCTACTCAGTCTCATACAGACTGCTCAGAAGTGACCTGTGTCTGGCATACAAGGCCATTTCAGACCCAGCCTTGATGGAGTTGTTGCATATCCGTAAGTCAAACTCCACTCATGCAACCCACACCCAAGGCCTCAACCTGGTCTGTGACATTAATAGAACTTGCTGGCAGGATAGATTTGTGTCCCAACCCCCCCCCCCCCATCTGTGGAGCAGACTCCCTCTCCATGTCAAGCAGAGTACCTCTCTAGCCCTCTTTAAGAGGAACCTGGACGACTGTATGGGCAACAGAAAATACACCCCTGGGATCCCAACTGTGTCCCTGCTGGACAGGAGAAACAGGTACTGACTTTGTGTGAATATGGGTGAAATTCTTGGCTAGGCTTATAAGGGTCTACTGGCCAATAGCCTAGTATCATCCTATGAGCTGATGAGCCTATGTGATGCTTGGAGTGACAGGAGCTATTGTGCAGCATCATCATATTCTTTTTAGCACTGCCAGTTCCCAAAGGTGTTCATTTGCAGGGGTGTTACCACAGTATTATACATCAAGGAATTATTGGTCAATTTAGAGTAGATCTGTGCATTTTATGAGTCTTGGTGGAAATATCTATGTGACAACAAGGACATTCATCTATTTCATATATTCAGCATGCAGCTCAGCTATATTGTCACTTCCTGTATACTGAGATTCCCCAGGGCCATCTAATTGGTAAGTGCCTGCACTGTGACTAATGCTTCATATGTGCAGCTACATTTATAGTCTGTCCAAATATATTAACATTCCCCAAATGTTGATCATCTGTTGCACATAGTGTTGGATATCAACTGGAGCCAGATCTCATAACTCCCCTATGTTGGAGGAATATTTCTATTTTCAGGCTTGATTTACTCCTGTATACAGTGTTCCTATTTTTAGAAGTATGCCCCTATTTTCTGTATTGCTTTTACCCTTCAAACAATATTCTAAAGCCCTCCACATCACACATGATTTTTAAGCCATCTAGTACACAGAAAACCAAGCTACATGACCAACATGCTAATGACACCAATGATTTAAAGAAAAAGGACACACATCTTACATTTTCCTTTATCAGAAGAAAAATAAATGACCTTGTGTGGTCAAATTTTGCCATACAGTTCATTAAAGCCTTTAGATTTTAAAGTCTCTTTGATAATGTGCTTATATTTTTTCATAATTTTTGTCATTCTGGTTTTAAAACATGTTTCTGAGTAGTACCCCACATTCCTAATAGAAGCATGAAGAGTTATGTAAAAATTTGGTATTCATATGTTATGCTAATTACATGTCCAGAGCATACCTCTCAACCATACCGAATTCCTAGTTTTTTTCCGGTTTTGAGGGCAAAATAATGGGGTGCCACGAATTCCCAAGTGGCCCCTTATAATTCCCGATTTTGTTTTTTTTTTTTTTTTGCATTAAAGCTTTAAATGTTTGGCTGACATCACCACGCATCACCAGCCTACAGGGCGCACGTGATGACATCAGCTAGTGCTCGTTCTAGCTCAGAGATTTAGTTTGAACCTTTTTGAAGGGAATGTCCACAGTTTAAGTTTACGCTCAGCTTCCAGGAAGTAAGGAAAGAACTGTGTAAAAAGTCCATTCAAATTCCTCCTCTAGGCTCTAATTCTGTTGTGTGTGCGATATTTTGCTGGGCCACTTCCTCCATTCAAAAATCAAAATGTGTATTTAGTCCGTGTGAACAACTGTGTAAAGTCCGTTTGAACAAACGTAAAGTCTGGTGTGTGTATTTTATATTTTGCAAGTCTTTGCTGGGTTGCTCCATTCAGAATGATTATTTATCCTGCTGCCTGTGTGTGATAGTTTGTGGAAACATTTATTTAATTTATCCTGCTGTGCAAGGTGCCTGTTTTGGGCCGCTCGATCTTCCCGTTTGAACAAACTGAAACTGTGCAAGGTGAACTGTGTATTAATTTAACTTAATTTATCTTGCTACCTGCCTGCTGCAAGGTGAACTGTGTATTTAATGTATTCCTGCTGCAAAGTGTCTGTTTGAGCATGTTGTATTGTGCTATTTTCCTGCTGCAAGGCATCCGTTTGAGCATGCTGCTGCTGCAGTGTGTGTGAAATTTTCCTGTTGCAAGGTGTCCATTGTGTGCTGCTTGCTCAGCTCACTCCATTTGAACAAACTGTGCAAGGTGAACTGTGCATTTATTTAACTTAATTTCTCCTGCTGCAAGCCAGTGCAAGGTGAATTGTGTATTTATTTAATTTATCCTGCTGCAAGGTGTCCATTCTGGGCTGCTCGCTCTGATTGAACTGTGTATTTATTTAACTTAATTTCTCCTGCTGCAAGGTGAACTGTGTATTTATTTAATTTATCTTGATTCCTGCTGCAAGGTGCCTGTTCTGGGCTGCTCACTTGCTTCTTTTGAACAAACTGACAAGTCCGGTGATGTTTGAACAAACTATGGCTCCATTTAGATGTCAGAATAAACTCAAACTGTATATTTAATTTTGTGTGCATTGTATATTTACTGTGCTGCAATGCTCCGTATGACAGAACAAACTCAAACTTTGCATGTATTTATTTGTGTGCATTTGAACCTGTCCAGTGTGTATATTTTGTATTTGATATTTGCTGTTCTGCTATGCTTCATATGAACAAACTGTGGCTATTTAATTTATCTGCCCCAATGCTCCATATGAATAAACTGTGGCTATTTAATTCTTTTGGTCTGTTCCTCTTAAAATGTGTTGTTTTCTGGCAAATCAGTGATAACTGAATTCACTAAATAATGATAGCAATCTAAGTTACATTTAAAATGCGCTCTGTCTAACAAGTGTGCTGTATTATACAAGGAATATAATTTAATAGTCAGGAAGGTGTATCAAAGAAAAGAACACATGTATGTTTCTTGTTTTATGTGCAAGGGGCCAATGATTTGAAAACAGCCCCTTTATCCACCACTGGACACTTGCATTTTCTTTGAATGTGGTGTGGGTTTCAATGCTGTTTCAATGAATGTGAGTTTCAAGGGCAGAGAAGTTTTAATGCCAAGTTCATTTTCATTGTGAGACAGTATTGCAGATGTCTATTAGTATTTGTGCATTGTGCTGTAAAATGTAAAAATGAAATCCAAATAATCATTGTAGAAGTTAAGCAGTATGCACACATTAGTGTTTATGGTAAATGGGGAGAAATAGCGAGGTAATGGGACATTGGAATGGGTGCAGGGGGACTCTGGTGCCATATTTTGGTTGACTGTTCTTCAGTTTGCATTTGAAAGTTGGTATCCCACAATTCCAGTGGAGTGGATGGGGTTACGCAAGTATATATGCAAATTAAATGTTAATCAGTGTACAGATTTGTACATATTTTTCATGGGCCTTGTCCAGATATTTGATGTTTCCAGGTTGAGAGGTATGGTCCAGAGTTTCTGATGGATTGTTCCTATATTTCAAGAGTCTCTATTCCTGTTTTTGATGTCTGCAGGGTGAAGAGGTATGACTGCAGCCATAGCTTATAACACCCTTACTGAACCCCCCCAGACATTGTCTGACCACCAGTATAGCACTCAAACTGTACAGTCTCAGTTTCACCTGTGAGTAAGGCCACAGGTACAGCCAGAATTGAGGGTGGATGCACACCCATGAAGGAGACAGTTAATGCCAATTGTGTCACTTCATCAACATCATTCTCTGCATGAGTTCCTATGGTCTTGCCCAGCCTCTACAGCTGTCACAGTGGCAATGCCCTGCCCAGTGGATATACAATGAAAGATATACTGGAGTGAGCTTGGGTACCTGTGCCAAAACTGTATCCCAGTAACACATATACTGGTGTTGTCAATGTAAGATGTAATACACAATCCCAGTTTATCTCTGCTGCTATTCTGACATGGCTGGATACATGATGCATGTGTAAAAGAATAGCCAGCATTTGCTACATTCAGTATGCAGTCTCTATGTGCAGTCCTGCTGTGTGGGAACCTGGCATGGTTCTGTCTTTATGTTGCTGTCCACTTTTCCAGGGATGATCAGATGCCAGGACCATCATCCTTCTGCAGGGCTAACAACAACTCTTCTATTCCCGTTATTCTGTTGCTCCTACATGTCCCTCTTTATCTGATTATTATCTGCTATGTAGCATGCCTTTGTCTTGTCATGGTGCAGCATATCAGTGACATGCTTACAACACTGCTGTAATGTAGAATTGTTTCCTCCCATGACATTTGTGTCATTGACCACTGTCTACTACACCTGGATACTTAATAGCTGTTCAGTACCACATGTCCTCAACATGTTCCATCTATGCATCTTAAGTGCCTCTAGCAGGACATTATTTTCTATGTGGCTGAAGTATTCCAGCCTCCATTGTCCACCTTATCCTCTAGACATGCAGACACATGTGTATATAAAACAGAGCTATAAATTGTATTACTGTGGAGAATGATAGGATGACAACTATAGATGCAAGTATTACCTTATTATACCGGGTCTATATTAGAACACCAAAGTCTTAAAACTTTGAATGTTCTAATATCGACTCCTATTCAGTGAACACTTAAAACATCAAACATGCAGAGCAGCAAATTTTTTCCCAGAGAAAAAATTTGCTGTTCCGAAACACATACACACAACACAAGCACACCAAAAAAACAGCAATCCACACACATACACTTAAAATCCTACATCTAACCCTACACTAAACTGTACATACCCTACTATCTATCCACTTACCGTAACCCAAACCCTAACCCTAAGGTCCATCACTATCGCGCACTCACCTCACCTGCGCCCTAACCCTAACTCGCCTAACCTGTGCCCTAACCCTCACGTCCACACAGTCGCACACTTCTGACCCATAACTTTCCACCACAGTGCTGAAAATAGCGAAGCCACAGAAACGGCCAACCAAATTCTTTCCCTAGGAAAAAATTTGGTGTTATGCAGCTTTGCTATTTTCAGTGTTCGTTGAATAGGGGTCGATATTAGAACATTCAAATTTTCAAGACTTCGATGTTCTAATATAGACCCTATTATACCATAATATAATCAGAGAGGCAGCTGTAGGGGAGTGGTGTCATGCAATCACAATAGGGACAGATATGAAACATATACAAAAGGCGTACTTATTGACAGGTATGTATAACATAAGACAGTTATCTCTTCTACAAATATTTTCAGTTATTTGCAGTTGATATAACCCTATCCTAGTACTTAGGGAGAAAAATCATATGTGTAGGCATATGTCAGTTGTACTCACCATGATAGACCAACATATACACAACACAGCTCTTAAAATCACTAGAAACAGTAACAGTAATATATAAGGTCATCCATATATTGTGGGCTATCTTATTGCCAGTTTAATCTGTAAACAAGACCCATGGAGGTACACATTTCCTGTTGCTACTCTTGCGTAATGTGAATAGCAGTGGAAAGGTACACATCCTTAGGAAGGCAGATGAAAAAAACTTACCACTCATTTTTGCAGCACTTTGTACCTCCACAGAGTGCCTACAAAACCGATTAGTACTGTTGTTTTACCCCCACTACTACTGCTAGCCAAATTTACAAACCTGCATGACTTGCATACACAAAGGAGACACACCAGCAAAGTTATGCAACTTTATATCTGCTTGGGCAAGACATATCCAAGTTAGGTCTCTGAACCTCTTTATTTTACTGCTCTGCATCTAAAATGTTAAACAGTTTCTTGCCTATAACTCACTCTGGATGTCTCATAATCCGAAGTACATGTTCTGCTGCTGCAAGAGTACATCTGACATGCTTGCAGAAATCATGTTTCAAGCAGGATTCTCATGCTACCATTTTGTTCCTCATGAAACAAAGGATGTTTGGAAGAATGTCAGGTTCTGGAGTGCTCACTATAGATTGCCTGCATTGTGCCCAATGAGAACAAGATGTTTTATCTCCTTCACTGCTATTTCAGAGAGTGCCTACTGGACTCCTATCATAGTACATTGAAAAAAGTGTATATTTAGTATAACACAGTTGCAGAGTTGTCCTCAGCCGTGGGTATCACCAGGACATGGGAACAGTGCAGGCATCAGTTTGATGACCTATGGCACAGGAACTCTGATGAATTCTGTGTATGAAAAAGTAGATATTTGGAAGAACACCCCAGATGGTACAGTAAGTATTTTTTTATGTTTTTTTTTTCTTATCTCGTATTATGGTTTCAAATCTGTTATTGCTACTGACAAGTAACTGTCAAGCTCATCTTGGGAATGAAGCTTAGTACTGTGTGAATCTTCCATATCAGGTCAAGATGGTGGTGGTTATGTTGGTGGTGTTGACACTGCATGTGATATGCCAATATGTTTTAGGGGTTCCTGCAAGGCTCTGTTCTGAATGGGGTTATGTTGTATCATTATGTAGAGTTATCACATTTCCCAGATATGCCCTTTCTCTTTCAGCATGAGTAAAATGTGGTGCAAACTGTGTCTCCTTCTGCAAGATGCAGAAGAGTCCTGCAGTCAGTCATGGTTAATTTCTCACACAATGGCTGACATATCTTAAAATCTGCATTCCAATATCAGGATACATTAACTTATGACTACCTTCCCATTTGCCTCTATACTGCAGGTCTGGATGATAAATTTACTCTGCAGACATCTTCATCACATCCTGCCACTGCTGTTGTGGCTGAGGTTCGTGAAGATGAAAAGGTTAGTAATGTCTCAAGTGCAGGGTGGGATCTGTTTTTTTCTCCAGCAGGCAGCTGACCTGCACAGCCTGAGGTGGCCCAGACACAGCAAGAGCAGGTGGTGTAGGCCTCAACAGGTCAAATAATGGGTAGATATATAACTCACTTGAAGAGCCTCCTGGGGTGAGTAACAGATTTGCTCCAGTAGCTGGCCCCTACCATTAGGCCATGAGTCCATGAGGGAATAGTATGGCCCATAATATTGGCCACAATGACCCATCATATGGTGATGGATCTCTCTCTAATATCACTCTGGGTCTGGATGAAGATGACACAGCGGTTGCTCATTCCTCACCCTGTCCCCAGCTATGTGTGTTCCCTTTTTTTTGGGCTCACAATTTCCTTTGCATTTTTCAACCCTAATCACCATAATTTGTCTGCCTTCTTTCTTTTTTCAGTGTGTCCCTTATCTGTCCATCCTATTGCGTATTTGTCTGTGCTGTTCTGTGTCCTGTTTCCTACTTCATGATTTCCCTTTCACCCTTTCCTTTCCCTTCTCTCTATCATTTACTAAAAAGCTTTCCCTCCTTCCTGTCCATATTGCATATTCATATGTGCTATCTTAATATGTTTCTCTGCTTGCTCTTCCCCTTCTCCACTTTTTTGTACATATGCTGTTTAGAAGTCTGCAATATATGTTGCCACCTGACGTGGAACACACTTAACACATGCTTCCTAGCTAAAACCACTAATATTATACAATGAGATCATTTATTCTGATTTCATGTTGTGTGTTATGTCAAGGTCACTCACTGTAGTGTATGACTACTCTATGGACTCTGTCTTGCACATGTATGCATGACCTTTTCTGCATGGCTCTGCGGACCTGTACAGCTTCACCACATAGGCATAGATAAATCACTTGCATATATGCTATGGAACTCATTTACATATTCTGAAGCACAGCTAGGTAGCCTTAAACACACTACAATCATGTCTTTGGATAAACAATGCTTTTTCCTATGTTAATGTACAGTCTCCCACTTAGCTAGGAAAGCCTTGCATTTAAGCGCAGTGTGTCTCTATAATTTCAGGTTATTGGGCTACTTGGTAAAGGGAACATTTTTGAATTTAGTGTTTGCAGTGTCTGAAAGTGCTTTGGTTGAATAAAGCAAGAAAATTAAACACTGATAGATGCATGGGTTTCTATTTTTACCTGGTATTTTATTCATTTATATTTGTGGAGACAAATGTATGTGTAGATATGTATCTCTATCTAATAATGTTATGTAGCTCTGTTTATAGGAGAAAATTCCTTTTTTTAGCATTTTAGGACTAAGTTCATAAAAAAAAATCTTGAGATATTTATCTGTAATACAATTACTCTGCATGGAAGAATGCAATCTGTTATTTTTGGACAGTTTGATATCCTAAAGTAATAATTTATGAGAACTGCGCATATGTATTAGTTTCATAATATCTTTAAATGTGCTGATAATGTTCCTTTGTGCTAAAAGACAGACTGGTCGCTCACTTAATTTTAAATGAATACCAGTCATACAATATCACACTTCTTTGATGCAGAAAATCAGCTAGCTGTCGCTTTATGGTACATCCTAATACAATAGTTATTTGGAGATATCTGTAATGCTGGTTTTGGCAAATTCCTACAAAGATGTACACCAGTGAAAAGGAGCTATTTCATTTTTTATTCACAGGATCACTATAAATAGCATAAGAGACATTTAACTAAGGAGAAGCCTGCAGTGGTCTATATACTATATAAATAGTAGATATCAACTGAGTAAATGAAGTCAGTCCGGGGTGTTGCTGCTGTGAAAGGCCTGTTGCAAAATTAAGGCAACAGAGAGCTGCAATGCAGATAAGAGGGCAGAAGCTCTGTAACAAATTTCTAATTTAAATCTAGATTACAATGTAAGCAATGGGCACACAGTATATAGTGATTATGTAATATATAAACATATCTTTGGGTGTATTAGACTGGTTTCAAGTAATGTGACATACCAAACTATCAGCAGAACGAAATAACTATGAGTATACCATAAATTGCAAGGGTTTAATAAGACAAGAATTCAGCAAGACGCGAATAAAAAAAAAACTGTAATTTTATTAATTAAATAAATAAATTAAATAAAATGGTTAAGTGCTTTCATCCAAGAATCATAGACTTCATCAGAACCCAGCATAAGGCGACCTAACAGTTTAAATACTCAACTCATCCAGTCACTGCACAGTATTACATTAATAAATAATTCATGACCAGTTATTCAGATAACATCATATCCTGCATATATTCAGGCAAATAAAAATAAAACTCTCAAGGTAATATAAAATATAAAAATTGTGTATAATTAAAAGTGAAAAGGAAAAAAAATGTTTTTTTTTAAAAGAGAACATTATGTAGTACAATTAATAAACTATTAAATTCCCTCAAACCCTAGCTTGTAACACTGGCTTGATGGAGATGTATTCATTAATTCCCGGTGGTATGGTAGCATTTAAAAGTATCTGCCATCTCACTTCTTTTTCACCTAGCAGTACTTTTAAATTACCTCCTCTATTAGACTGATTCAAAACTTCTAATAAGGCACATTTAAAAGTGGAACAGCCCATACTATCCCTGATATGCCTATATAGTGCATTATTAGCATTCTCTCTCCTAATAACATATAGATGATCGTATATCCTGTCTTTAAGATGCCTCCCAGTTTTACCCATGTAAAAACTGGGGCATCCTGTACACTTAACAAAATAGATGACATTTTTAGTTTGACAGTTCCCTTTCCTGAAATGAATTAAGGTTTTATTTTTATTGCCAACCACTAGGGACATATATTCCAAAATGACACAACACTGGTTACAATATCCACATTTTTTGTACCACCTTTAATATTATAAGTATGTGATCTAATACTTTGAAATTTCTTTTTCAAATTGTTCCCTATTCTATGTATAAATTGTGGCTCATCCCCCACGAAAGAAAAAACTTCCTCATCACACCTAAGAATGTTCCAATTGTTCCTGATAATCTTTTTAACTTGTCCTGTATGGTCATTATATGTCAGAATATATGCCCTATTGTACTCATTAACCACTGTAGTTGCCACTGGGGGATTATCACTCCTGATATCCACTCCTAACAGGGGCTTAAATTTCTTGCCCCACTCACTGCTGACATAAGTTATAGCATCATCCACTACAACAGGTGGGTAGCCCCTTTCCCTGAACATAGTGCCTATGTATTCAAGTTCATGTATCATATCCTGATGATCCGAGGTCATGCGTGCTGCTCGTATATTTTGTCATTTAATGATGTTTTTCTTAAGCCTAAGGAATGAGAGCTGCTGTACTCCAAATAGGAGTTACTGAGCTTATCCTTCCTAAAAATTTGGGACTTAATAATGCACTATATAGGCATATCAGGAATAGTATGAGCTGTTCTACTTTTAAATTTGCCTTATTAGAAGTTTTGACTCAGTCTAATAGAGGAGGTAATTTAAAAGTACTGCTAGGTGAAAAAAAAGTGAGATTGCAGATACTTTTAAATGCTACCATACCACCGGGAATTAATGAATACATGTCCATCAAGCCAGTGTTACAAGCTAGGGTTTGAGGGAATTTAATAATTTATCAATTGTACTACATAATGTTCCCTTTTTAAAAAACATTTTTTCCTTTAAACTTTTAATTATACACAATTTTTATATTTTATATTACCTTGAGAGTTTTATTTTTATTTGCCTGAATATATGCAGGATATGATGTTCTCTGAATAATTGGTCATGAATTAATTATTAATGTAATACTGTGTAGTGATTGGATGAGTTGAGTATTTAAACTGTTAGGGTGCCTTATGCTGGGTTCTGATGAAGTCTATGATTCTTAGATGAAAGCGCTTAACCATTTTATTTAATTTATTTATTTAATTAATAAAATTACAGTTTTTTTTTTATTCCCGTCTTGCTGAATTCTCATCTTATTAAACCCTTGTAATTCATGGTATACTCATAGTTATTCAGTTCTGCTGATAGAGTTGCACTACGAGGAACGTTTTGTTTTTTAAGACATACCAAACTAAGCAGAAGTATTGTTTGCTATTGAAAGTGGCATATTTTCATGGACCCTGTTATTGAAGAAAAGAGACAGTCTTGATAACTTTATCAATAAAGCAGTGAAGTAACCTACCAGAGATATATAAAGAAGAAAAAATGTTTTATTAGCAGATTTGAAATACATTAAAACTATGCTGTTCTCTTGCGAATGCAAATATATACTGTTGTAGAAGGTCCATTTGAAAAATGGATGACAAACTGCCATTAAAGTATGGTATGTTAGAAAAAGATAAAACAACAATAAAGGGCTCACATAATTTTAAATGAGTATGTAGTCATACAATGTACTTCAACTGAATTTTATGTAGGAAATCAAGTAGCTCTCTCTTTATGGTATATCCTAATAAAATATTTATTTGGATAAATCTGTAATGCTGGTTTGGCAAGTTCTTGCAAAGATAAATAAAATAGAAAAATGCAGCCGAGGTTATCCAAGTGCAACTAACTCTGGGCAAAACTGCAATCCAAATTGTAGCTTGCTACAGATCACCCATCATGCCCCAGGATTCCCACTCCTCTTTTCTTGATGTACTGGAAAATATTAGGGTTCAACCAAACACCCTAATAATGGATGATTTCAACTAACTCACCATTAACTGAGAAAACTACTCATGTACCAACTCCATCACTCAACGCTTTCTGTAATTCATAAACTCCAATGCCCTGGATCAACTTAACCACACCCCCACCAGGGGCAACAGTATCCTAGATCTAGTCATTACCAACATGAGTGACTGGTGCTCCACACCTGAAGTCAATGCCTCATTGGTTCGATCCGACCATAAGCTAATTACCCTAGATATCCACATCCTGCCCCCAAACCCCATTAAGGAAACCATGGTAAAACATTTCTCCAAAGCCAAATTCATGCTTCTTAAGACAGAAGTGGTGAACTTCATGACACCCATGCAGATGGACAATACAGTTATGACTACTGAATCCTACACAATTGCACTTTATAAGCACTTACATGAGTGCATGGATCATGCTATCCCTAACAGAACCAAGACGCTATCCTCCAAATAAAGGAAGCCAATCTGGTGGTCCCCTGCCATAAACAAACTGTACAACAGAAGGAAGAAACTGTTGCAAAAGAGAGTAAAATCCCATGAGTGGAGGACCACCCTGGTCAGCCTCAGTAAGAAGCTGTGATCCCTGATAAAATCCGCCAAAGCTAGTTATGAAAACAAAATTGCCATTAATTCTAAAGACAACCACAAAGCATTCTATAGCTATGTCAAGAATCTTAATGGCAACACTAAGATCTGCTCTGAGTTACAGTACAATGGCATTAAATATACAGACCCAGCTGATATTGCCAACATCCTGGCAGATACGTTCAGTGCTAACTTTACCCCCCTCTCACCCCCTAAAGAGCCCATCTCTATACCGGAAGAATGCAAACTTCCTGTAATCACGGCTGCACAGGTAAAAACCACACTCTCCAAAGCCAAGATCACAGCATCCATGGGAACAGACAACATCCCAGGCTGTGTTCTACACTCACTACAGAATGAACTGGAACCCCACCTAAGTACCATGTTCAGTCATAGCCTTACCTCAGGCTTTGTGCCTGCTGAATGGTGCACAGCAACGGTTATCCCACTCCACAAAGGGGGAGCCACCACGGACCCTGAGAACTACCACCCCATTAGCCTGACGAGCCTGGTCTGCAAGGCCACGGAACATATCATCATGGAACTTATAAACAAAGACATTGGTAATCTCCAAACTCTGGACCCCACCCAGTTCGGGTTTGTTAAAGGCAGATCATGTCTCCTAAGCCTAATAGACTTCTTTGAAGCAGTCACCAAGCCGTAGACAAGGGTAAGGTGGTTCACACAGCCTATCTACATCTTGCCAAGGCTTTAAACACCATCCTCCACTCTGGAATTATAGATAAACTCACTAAACTAGGTATAAATCCCTATGTCACAAGATGGGTTGCCAACTGGCTCACTGACAGAACCCACACTGTGAAAGTAGCAGACTCCAAATCCGACTTCAGACCAGTGACAAGTGGAGTACCACAGGGTTCAGTCATGGGTCCTCATCTGTTTGGTATCTACTTCTCTGAAGTACAGGCTAACACAAGGTCTTTGGCTAAAGAAGTTCGCAGATGATTGCAAACTAGGAGCCATAACTGAAACTCCTAATGATGTGGACATCCTACAAAAGGGCCTCATTGACACAGATGCCTGGTGTCAAAGCCATGGCCTCAAGCTCAATGCCAAAAAGTGCATTGTCATCCCCTTTAGTAAAAGCTCTGTACCCATGAACTACAACATAAGTGGTAGTATACATAACACCGAAAGTGTGATAAGAGACCTTGAGACACAGGTAGACAGTAGTCTCTCCTTTGATAATCACATCGCCACAGTAGTCAGGAAATCCTTCTTCGTGGCACACCTCATCACAAAAGGTTTCTCATCCAGAAAAAAAGAGGTCATTGTTCCCCTCTACTCATCACTCATTAGACCCATTATAGAGTACAACGCCCCTTTTGGTATGTACCTCACAAGACATCTACAACAACTGGAAAGGCCACAGAAATACCTCACAAAGAGGATTACCGGCCTCAAACAGATGCCCTACGGAGACTGTCTCAAAAAACTACAGCTTTACTCCATCGCATATCACCTACTCAGAGGTGATCTCTGCCTAACATACAAAGCTATGTCAAACCCAAAGGTGTTGGACATGCTCCACTTAAAGAAATCCCAATCCCTCTGAGCTACATGCTCTAGGGACCTAAACCTTGTCACCACAATAAACAGAATGTGCTGGAGGGATAGATTCCTGTCCCAGAGACTTCCCATACTCTGGAATAAACTACCTATCTATATCAAACAAAGCTCCTCATTAACACTCTTCAAGAAAAATCTTGATGATTGGATGGGAAATAGGAAATTCACCCTGGGGATCACCTCTGTGGCTCTGCTCGACAGTGGCACAGGAAAATAATTTTCTTGGGTGGCAAAAGCCAGGGTACCTTTTTGGCTGGGCTTGTATAGGCCCCAGGGCTGATAGCGTAGTACCTACCTATGAACCTATGAACCTATAAATACATGTATATGACAGAGGCAGTGAAGAATTCTACTCATATTGCAGTTCTTTCAGTCTGTTGTGGTAGTAAGGAGGGTGTAGTCTAAACATAAGCAAAAGCATCCCTCTTACTGGTGGAAGAGGTAGTTTATTTTGGTCTGAATGCCAGATGACAATGCCCTGAATATTCCTACTAGTCAGTAAGGATAAATTATATGTAGAGCAGTTAGATAAAAACAGTACTGTCATTATTTTCTAGACGTTTGATTTCTCCAAGTTTTTGGCTTTTTAATACCATGACAGGAATGGACCCCATTCCTAGGTCAGGGTACAAATAGACTTCATGAAACTAGTATTGTTTCAGTCTTTGATGTTAGCCAGGAGTTTTCTTCTCAGTACCTACAATGTGCACAGAATTGCCTCCTTCTCCAGGTCACAAAAAGTTATATATACTGCTACTATATGATACCATACAATTGTAAATTCATTTTTTATTAGTCTCTTGTTTTTACCAGTAATGGGGCTCTCTGTCTGTCTTTTTTCCACCTTGCTTTTGTTGTTGCCTTTAAATCCTGGTATTTTATGACTCGGTGTCTCTGTACATAAGACACTGCAATCATTGGTGTAGCAATTTTTTCGATAATATCCCTCGTCCTTCCTTCCATTCTTTTCTGTATTATTCTCATTAAAAATGATAATCTATGTTATTTAGTGTGATTGTTCTCCTTTTTATTTCATTTTTTCTCATCTTTCTTCTAAATAAATTCTAATATCCCACTATATAACTCTTTATAAACAAATGTTTCCTTCAAGCATTCATTCAGTACGTTTGCAAAATACCCTTTTTGCCAATCCATTAATTTCTTGTACATTAAATTCCCTATACCATCTCTGCCTGATACTGAATCAACATTTAGTTTCCTAAGTACTTCATCCAATTCACTAATAATAATTTCTTTTTTCAAATTCTTCTTTAACACAATTTGTTTTTCTCCCATTCTCTCATATTTTCCTTCTTTTTACTCTTATACATATTTTCCACATTTTGTACTACAATAGTGTTTTTCCTCATCTTTTACATTTTACATTTTCCTCATTATACTAATATCTTCCTTTACTATTTTACCCAAATTTGCAGATACCTCCTCCCTTCCCCCTTGTAAATAATGTATCAGCCTAAACAGTAATGCCTTTATTTTTTCTCGATTTCTTTTATATATTTCTTTTTCCATATCACAATACTCTCTTGTATTATTCTCTGAATTTTCTAACACATTTCTATACATTTTCCATAATTCACATTATCTTCCTTTCTTACATGATCTCTTTTCTCGTTAGTTATATATGCATATAATGCTATAATTCTTTAAACATGATCTCGTCACCTCACATCCACAATAGATAACCTTGCCATCCTTACCAATGTTATGCCTAGTATTTTCACTGTTTTTTTTTCAATAAAATATCCACTCGAGAACAACATTCACTATCCAAGTTCCATATTATATTTTCTGTTTACAGTTTTTCTTTACTTGTTAGGAATCTTACATCCTTATCCTCTAACACAATAACATCCACATAACATTAAGCACACTATTCAAGTATCAATTTCCTTCTTCCAGTGTTAGCAATAATTATCACATTTACTGAAAGTACTCTACGATTGTTGCTTTTCCTTCTTTTTATGTTTAGGGGAATTATTTTTACAATTTTCACTTCCTTATTTTACTCTTTCCCAAATTTAATATTCTTTCCTGGATTTATGTACAAATAATCCTTGACCCTCAGAATCAGGTTTTTCACTAGCTAGAACTTCAAAACAATATTAGTATCAATCTGTTCTTCTGACCTCTTTTCACGTATGCAGTCTCTATCATCATTTTAACCCTTCCAAATGTTTTCTTATTCTACAGTTTCTTCCTCATCTAGTTTACCCTGTCTCACAGCCTCTTGTTATCCTTGCTGTTGTGTGTTTTCTTTCCTTTTCCATTATTTTTCATCATTTACTGTTTGCTCTTGACAATCTATCCAAAAGTGTCCCTTTTTATACAACATGTATCCAGGCCCATCCCTTCTTGCTGCTTGTCCTTTCTCCTCACACAGGTTACATTGTACCTTGTCAAAATCATTAATTAAATGAGAAAAGCCCCCACAAAAGTAACACAATTTAGGCAGGCCAGCATATCTTGATGGCCCTCTATGACCAGCCACAAAAATAGCACTAGACAAGTGTTTCACCATTTTTTCACATCTCTAAGCAGCTTCCAACCTCCACACTTGATTCCATAAGGATGGCACACTGGTGCAGTGGTAGCATTGTTGCCTCACAGCAAGAGGTTCTCCAGTTCGATTCTTGGCTGAAATACCTTCTGTGTGGAGTCTGCATGCCCTCCCTGCATTCGTGTTGGTTTTCTCCGGTTACTCTGGATTCCTCCCACATCACAAAGACATGTGTCTGAAGTGTTTCTCCCCGGGTCTCCACTAAAAATTGGCTTCATTATAAGTTGCACTTTCTCAGCAAACAAATGCTAAATAAATAAGATTCTCTCATCTCTAACTTAGATAATATTATCAACAGTTTCACATAGACCCTGCATGCATTTTTTAACATTGTCTTCTACCAATTCATCAGTTCTAAACTACAAAGTAACATTTCTTTAACATTTAAGTTACTACCAGAAAACAAATAATTTGTTCCACATATAAATTTTGCTGCACAGTTACAGAAATTTCATCAGTCCCTCAGTTTGAAAGGTTAAATCACAAAAAGTCTCTGTCCCAATATATATACAAGACCACATTTCTTGAACATTATAGCCCTGATCAGTTAGCAAATTGTCCTACACATATCTATTACAGTCATTTTTCTGTTTTTTATTATTACAGTTGGTCTTCTCTTCTTTTCTTTTTAAAAACAGTTTTATTTACAGTTTGTTGCCTCTCTTGTTTTTGCCTGCTGTCACTGCTGCATATGTTTTAATTACTGCATTATCTGCTGTCTCAAAACAAGGCACCTTCTCAGTTTGTTGCTGCTTTCCTGTTTTGCTTTCCATCACTGCAGTGTAAGTTTTAACTGCTACATTTTCTGCCATGCCATCACTCATTTCCTTTTCCACATTACCATCCTCAGAACTTCTCAAAATGTTACCTGCCATCTGACCCCATGAAACACCAGAACTGTCACCTGGATCATCCTGCTCAATTATTTTTAACAGATCATCTGCAATCTCTCTTGATTCCAGTTCTGTTATCTGTACCATTTCCACAGACTGACTTCCTTCTTCATGGAAACAGCTAAACACTGTTCATTTGTGACATTCACCACAGAGAAATCTTTGTTTACATTCTGAAGCTCCATATCAAACAATTTTTTCTCCAAATTCTCATGTTCCACCTCCAAACATTCTATAGCTTTCCTGTCCTCCTCTCCATGTTGCTGCTTCCCTTGGGCCTCATCCATACTTCTGTAGGAGCCTTCTGGTGCCATCTAGCAGCTCCAAAGCGTAGGGCTTTTTTATTGATATATACATTACATATTATTGACATATTTACATTATTTAAATCTATTTACAAATCTCCATACATTATAAACTTCAATTTAAGCATTCTACCATGCTTTTATCCACAACCAAAACATTATTTTCTATAGAATATTTGTCAAAGTCCATTTTCCATTGTATTTAATTTCATTTAGTCTCTCATTCCATATAGTCCATGAAACATAAAATATTACTCTGTCCATTTTCTTCACTTCTTCCTGTTTTTAAGCACCGTAATAACCAAATTCTATTATGTCCATATTTATTTGCTCAGATTTTAAAAACACTGCTCATCCTATTATGTTTACATATTTCTTACCACAAATTAACTCTTTCACATTTCAAAAACACATGCTCAGTAGTCTCAAATTCTCCACATTTATTACATATTCTATCTTGCTTTTCTTGTATGGCATATTTGCCTTAACTGGCAATTTTCTAATAAATAATCTCCATAAAAAAATCATTACATTCTTTAATCCTTTTATAGTTATATCATATCATTATGGCTTTTTTCTTACCTATTTCTAAATCTTTCTATAGATCAATGCAATAAAATGTTTCATAATATTTAAGTACTATTCCTTTCTATTGTCTCACGTATATTATTTTTTTTTCTATAATACAATTTTGTTTTGCTACTATTTCTGCATTCACAATGCTTTTAGTTTTTTTTTTAACTTCCATTCCTTCACACAATTCTTTGTATTTATGAAACAGTAACATTTCTACCAAGTTTTTATTTTCCTTCATAATTTCTTTTAATACCTTATACAAATTAAAGATGGTACATGTACTATTGAATTTATTAAACTTAAACCTCCTTGCTCTTCTTTCATAAATAGAATCCCACTCGTGACTGAAATATATCTAGACCCCATATAAAAGAAAATGCAGTCATCATTAGTTCCTTTTTGTACTTACTAAGAATCATATAGATGTTCGCTACATAAGCAATTTTTCCTATTACCATGGTGTTTAGCAATTGTGCTTTTTTCTATATGAAAATCTATATGATTTCCAAAATATTGTCATATCCTTTACTTCTTTGAGTACATTATCCCGTTGTTGTCTGTATTTATTCCTTCCAAATATTATTCCTAATATATCTATATATTTTTCATTTAACTCAATGCCTCCTATCAAATGTTCAAAACCAAATCCTTTACTTGTCCCTTTATTTATACTTAAACCATTTTTTTTTAATTTATACTTAAATTTTAATTTACTTCTTCCATCCATACTTTATTTTTAACAATTAATACAATATCATCCACATAATTATACATTATTGGCAATTGTACTACCTTCATCATTTTGTATCCACTGCTACTTGATATTTTATTAATTTCCTTCACTATTACTTTCATAACTAATGAGAAAATTACACTACTAGCTGGACAGCCCTTCTTTATTCTGCATGTTTTTTTTATTTCTTCCTCAATCCAGCAATTTACATTTAATTTCACATAGTTCCTTTCATAAACAGATTATATTACTTGTAATATTTTTTGCTTACATTATATGCCTGCAAAATTCCCCATAATGATTTAGATTGAATATTATCATAGGTTTTACTTATATCCCCTATCATAACCTTTGCTTTTACATTTTTATTTATGACATCATCAATTATTTCTCTTATTATCCATAACTCTTGACTTCCTTTTCCTTTTTTCCAGATATATTTTGGCATATATTCTGTCTTTTTTGTAACCATTTTGTTATTATTCACATAGAAATGTTATAATCTGTATTAATTAATGTTATATGTCTCTATTTTTATTTCCTCTTTACTTCCTTTTTTAAATATAATTTTTATAACACCTACATATCTCTTTCTCTTTAATTCCATTTTCTAACTATTCATTCAGAACTTTTTGCCACTATTTCATTTCTTAATACATACCATATTCAATTCCATCCAGTCCTGTTGCAGAATTCATGTTAATATCTTTAGAATTTCATTGAATACTTTCATAGTTATTTTTTGTTATAAATACTCATTATCTTCATTATTTAATTTTTCATGTTTATAAATTTGTTCTGTTTTCTTCTCTTTTAACAAATAATTCCAATGAATATTCTTTAATTATTTCATATATTTCTTATAGCTGTTTTATTTGCTGCCTTCCTTATTTTTAAATGATCTTATTATTTTTCCTTCTTTTACTATTTTAGTCATAGTGCTACTTCTTTTTCTTGTCTTCTAAACAATATATTTGTTTATATAACACTGTTAATTTTAATTTGATTAATTTTATATATTTCTCTCTTTTTCATAAAAGGAATTTTTCTTCTGTAATAAGTCTCCAAATGTTTCTTGACTTAATATCTTATATCTCTCTTTTTCTTTTCTTCTTTTCTTCCTTTCTTCCTTATACATTCTAAAAACACTTTTTGATATTTCTCTTTAAAATTAAGCCGCCAAAAAGTCCACATCTCATAAAACTCTCTCATAGTCTTATGGATTTTCCATAATTCCATAAGTTCTTTTTTCTCTTCTAAATTTAATTCCTTTTCATTAATTCTCTTTATTCCTTTTCTTATATATTCTTCATTTTCTGTACTTTAACACATACAGCCACATGATCTGAAAATCCAACATATTTAATTTCTTTATTTTTAACTTTTAAACAATCAGATATTAAAAAAGAATCAATTTCTGTTCTAATTTCATTCTTTTTGTAGGTCTAGTGGTTATGCTCCCATACACTTCACTTTCCACTTCTCATAATTTCTTTAACAATTTTAACACCACAATTGCTCTTATTTTTTCTTAAATTGCAATTAAAATCACCCATATTCAAAAATATTTTTAAACATCATTTCTCTCTTTTTTTTGTTACATATGCATATAAAGCTTCTCTCTTTTTTTTGTTACATATGCATATAAAGCTATAATTCTATACACATATTTTCCCATCTCAAATCTATTACCATAATTTTTCCTAGTTCCACTATGGTTACATCTAATATTTTAATCCTTTCTTGACATAATATACATATACCCAAGCACATTTCTTTCCCCATGTTCTAAACTATTGCATCATTCCAAAGTTTTTCAGTTTGTATTCTTTCTTCCTCTGTTAATAATCTGAGATTTTCTAAAACAATGATAATTGTAGCTACTGCAGCACACCATTGTAATAAACATATTCTCCTCTTAAGATTTTTCATTCTGTTCACATTTAAAGATAATAATATTAATATTTTCAGATTTTAAAAACAGTTAGTATAATAAAATGTTTATCCCTTTCATTTCTTATTTTCTCTGGGTATTATATTTTATATTTTTGAATTTTATTTTCCTTTCTTTAACTCTTCCCTATCAAATTCATTTTATTGCTTACTGTACACCAGTCAGTTTCTTCCTCACTTGTCTCCTTAGTTTCTTTTTCCTAGTTACTTTCTTTAACTTCATGTACAACTTCTTTATCAGTCACATCTTTTATACATTTTCTTGTAAAACACATTCCCCCAGATTCTCAAAAGCTTGCACGGTGTGCAAGATTAGTGCAGGAGCCCAAGCAGGTAATATGTCCTCCGTGCAATCCAGAAACAGCTTGCAAGGACGTGCACAAGTGCATCTGCACTAATCTTGCATGGATAAAGCCCTTGTATGCAAATCACCCCATTTGCAGGAGAAATCCGTGCAAATGAGGTGAATTTGTGATCCAGGAAGCTTGCGACCATCTGTGCAGGACTAGTGCAATCAGCAGAAATGTACTTGGTTAGTAACTGAGTACATGTCTGCAAAATCCAAAATGGAGCTATGACAGCCGCAAATAAAGGCTGCATATCATGTAGTAAGCATGCCAATGGCCAAGTATAAGGCCACTGGCATTGCAAACAGTACAAAAAGTTTAAAAAATCAACTTTTAATTCCTATTAGCCGATCCCGGATGTTTAAGCGTAGGGCAGTGGTACGCAAACAGGATTGGGGAAAATAATGAAACGAACATAAATTAAGCATTTTAACTAAAATCAGTATTCTCCCATGCAAGTCAATGGCAGGCAGAAGACAACATGGCCAGTGAGTAGTGGTTGCTAAGGGGAGAGGCTCAGTGTGAGACATGGAACTATGCATTAGCAGGCAATCCTATGCAAATAAAGAGAAGAATAGTGAATCCCAGTTTTCTCCAGGATGTGAGGCAAGTCCCAACAGTGTAAGAGTATGAATAGCTGGGTGCAAGCCTAGGAGGTCGGTGACATCATGGGGTGGTGTGGCAGGCATACTGTCAGCAGATTGGAGCCCTGTAGCTCGGGGTTGCTCCTAGCTAAGCCCAGCTAAGCTAGGGGGTGTGGCTAAACTTACCTAGCACTCGTTTCAGAGCATAAGCGGGTGTGCGCGGCGTGCACCGGGTCATACAAGAAGAAAAAAGAGGTTAAACAAGGAAATAGCAGCAGTGTGCACATTTGAGTACTCTGTTTGCATGGCATGCACATGGGCTTAAACAGGAAGGCAATGGGAAGGGAAAACAGCAGTAGGAAGGTAATCAAGGAGAACTAGCTTAGCTTGCAGGTGAAATGTATCAGAATCAGCCAATTACACAGGCAGCAGACCAGACCAGCCCAGAACACTACTATAAACTAAGCAAACATCTTCCCCTCTGGTTTTTCCCACACTCTACGCCACCGATGTATACAAGCGGGCAACTTTTAACTAACAAACCTACAAAATGAGAAGGGCTGCAGCAGGCAACATAGAACAACATGTGCAAGAGGCTGAGGGTGGTGAGGATGTGAATGCTGCTGAACAACCCACAGTGAGGAGACTGAGAAGAGTGTACAGACCCAGGGTAACCTACCAGAGGCTACATGAGTTGGAGATAGTGGAGCGCTATAGGGTGGACACAGATCTCATGCAGCAATGTGTCGAGCTGTGCCGGCCACACCTGTCACACTACACTGACCGAGGGAAACCCATCCCAGTGGATACCAAGGTATGTGTAGGCCTAGGCATACTAGCCACAGGTACCTCCCAAAGCACAACTGGGAATATCATGGGAATCTCACAGGCATCAGCATCCAGAGTATTCCACCAGTTCCTGGATGCCATGTCAGCACATGCCAGTGAGCACGTATATTTCCTCAACACCAGTGATGTGTTGACCAGCAATATGCGTCTCTTTCACCAAATAGCAGAATACCTTGGGGTAGTGTGTGCCATAGACTGCACGCACATATGCATCAAAGCACCACCCAGTAAGCAGGGTAGGGTCTACATCAATTGCAGGGGCATCCCCTCCATCAACTGCCAGGTTGTATGTGATGCCCAGGGCATTATACTGAATGTGTGTACAGGCTGCCCTGGAAGCTATGACGATTCCCACATATGGCATCTAATGCAGCTGTACCAGAGATTTGCCAATGCGGCATCCCCTATGGCCACCTAGTGGGGGATACTGGGTACACACTGGAGCCGTGGCTGATGACACCCATCAGAAATGCACACACACCTGAACAACAATGCCATAATGAGGCACATGTACATGCCAGACAGCTTATAATAGAGCGTGTGTTTGGGATGCTCAGGTCATGGTTCCAGTGTCTGGACACATCCGGTGGAGCCTTGCAGTATTCACCAGCTACATGTACCCAAATTGTTATGGTATGTGCTATGCTGCACAATATGATCAAGTGGAAACAGCTGCAGCAGGAACAGCATGGGGAAGGGCCACACAGCCCCCAACCAATGCCAAGGCCTGCACAGACACAGAGTGACCTGGAGGAGGAACAACCTGAGCCTGCCCCAGTAGGCAAAAGGAGGCATGCCCAGTATGCCCTGGCCTTGGCAAAGAGGCAATGCATAACACATGCACAGACACAGTAGGGACCCAGGGAATGACACCTCTCTCTGACTCGCACATACAGTAAAAGGGATGCCAAACATGACGCTATCTGTGCTCAACCATATATAGGGAGTATACTATGCATCCGACATAGGCAGCCCACAAGAACCATCCGCAAGCCTGGCATGCCCACAAGGTAAGTCAATTAACTTACCAATTGCCATATGGAGTAGAATGTGTCGTTACCTGTAGCTATGGTATGGATGTGAGCATGCAAGGGAAATGAGGGGCTGGGTGTTATAGCAGCAGACAGTAGACACCCATAGTGGCACCATGACGTCTGTAACATATACTGGAGTCACCATAGTAACCAGTACTACTCAGGGTGACAAAACCCACTGCAGGAAATGTGCTGAGTGACATGTGTGTCCATATGACCTACACATGCCAGTCAGGACGGTTCACATATCCAACAAAAGTGTCAGGCAGCAGGACAGGTGCAGACAAACCCAAACAGAGCCTATGCCATGGCCCCAGAATGATGGCTATGGTTAACTTTCCCCCAGGCCTACACAGACAGACCACAGCAGGGCAGCCAGTGGGATGTTTGTTCTGAAGGGTAGGAAGTCAGACAATAATATGTAGGGCAACCAAAGCCATGATCTGTAGTACACTGTATGCCTCTAGCCAGCACGATAGGTAAGACTACAGACTGAAATGGAGTACCCGACATACCAGTACAGTCCCAGCAAATATGTACAAGTGTCAGGTGTTCCCCCCTTCCTATGTAGACATATAGTAACAGTCAGGTGTGCCCCCAATACATGTAGAAATGTAGAAATAGTCAGGTGTGCCCTCCCACCAACCTACATAGAAATATAGTAACAGTCAGGTGTGCTCCTCCCATTACTGTGTAGAGATGTAGAAACAGTCAGGTGTGTCCCTCACTATGCAGAAATGTAGTAACGGTCAATGCCAAATGATGGATGGATACGCTGCAGAGACAGCATGCTACCTGTCGGTGTACAACACAAAGGTCAGCACTGCAGTACAAACTACCCGCATACAGACGGCCATACTGGCCATGCTCATACATGTAGAGAAATGAAGGCAATGTAAGGCAACAACATACTGAAAGGTCATACTGGGCATGCTCACACACTTAAACACATGACGGCCATGTCTGCAAACATCAGTGGACCAGACATATCTGGCAGTTGCAGTTGTTAATGCAGACACCCGTCAGTATGCACAACTCATGCCTTGCACACACAGTGGATAGGAATACAGACATATATGTAAGGACAACTCACTATAATAAGCCAAATGTAGACAGGCATAGATGTGTAGAAGAGGGTGACTGTGACAAGGAGCCATCCAGGCCTATCCCACCCAGCACACAGCCAAAGGGCCCCGAACACATGAGATGCAGGTGTCACTCACTGCAGTTACTAGCCACCAGTATCTGTCAGCATTACAGACCATGTGGTGCACTTGCCAGCTGTGCAACATGACTGTACAAGGAAGTAGTCATCTATCAACTGTATACACATACCTGTGAATTATGACCCTGTGTGTGTCTGCATGTGGCGTGTCAACCCCTGCATGAATGGGTAATGGCCCATGCACACCACTGCCCTCCCTATAGCCCTACTATGACAAGCCCGCTAAAGTCATCCAATGTGAAATACACCTTTGGGAGAGTTGTAGGCTAGAAATCTCAGTGGCATGTCCCATAACTGTGTACTACTGTAGTGTGATAAGCTAGTTAGGTAGGACTTTGAATCCCACACATGACAACTGTGTGTGTGTGTGTGTGTGTGTGTGTGTGTGTGTGTGTGTGTGTGTGTGTGTGTGTGTCTGTCTCTGTAGAGAGCAATGCTTTTTAGGCCAGCCACACTACCCACAATCCAAATGCTCAACCTTTGCATGCAGCTGATGTCATCCACCTAGTAATACACCTCTTGGAAGCTATAGCCCAGTAATCTCCGTAGTGTGTCCTGTAAGTGCGTACCACTGTAGTGTGATAAACTAGTTAGGTAGGAGTTTTCTCCCCAGATATGGCAACTGTGTGTGTGTGTGTGTGTGTGTGTGTGTGTGTGTGTGTGTGTGTGTGTGTGTGTGTGTGTGTGTGTGTGTGTGTGTGTGTGTCTGTGTAGAGAGCAATGCTTTTTAGGCTAGCCACACTCCCCACAATCCAAATGTTCAACCCTTGCAAGGCAGCTGATGTCATCCACCTAGTAATACACCTCTTGGAAACTGTAGCCCAGTAATTTCCGTAGCCCATCCTGTAAGGGTGTACAACTGTAGTGTGATAAACTAGTTAGGTAGATGTTTTATCCCCAGAGATGGCAACTGTGTGTGTGTGGTGTCTGTCTGCCTGTGTAGAAAGCAATGGTTTTTAGGCTAGCCACACTCCCCACAATCCAAATGCTCAACCCTTGCAAGGCAGCTTATGTCATCCACCTAGTAATACACCTCTTGGAAGCTGTAGCCCAGTAATCTCCATAGCATGTCCTGTAAGTGTGTACCATTGTAGTGTAATAAATTAGTTAGGTAGGAGTTCTATCCCCAGACATAGCAACTGTGTGTGTGTGTCTGCTTGTGTAGAGAGCAATGGCTTTTAGGCTAGCCACACTCCCCACAATACAAATGTCCAATCTTTGCAAGGCAGCTGATGTCATCCACCTAGTAATACACCTCTGGGAAGGTTGTAGCCAGGTAATCTCTGTAGCGTGTGCAATAACTGCATACTGCTGTAATGTGATTCAGAACCCTGGTAGGGTTTTATACCCACCTATGGCAGTTCTGGATGTTTTGTGTATGTTCCACTGTCTGTGTAGGGACTAATGCATTTTAGACTAGTCACACTCAGTACATGTCAAATGCCCTACTTTGACAATCCTGCTGATGTCAGCCAATGTAATATACACCTTTGGGGAAGGAGTACTGCAGTAATCACTGTAGGGTGTGCTAGAACTGTGTAGTGCTGTAGTGTAATAAACTAGTTAGGTAGGGGTTCTACTCCCGGACATGACAGGTGTGTGTGTGTGTGTGTGTGTGTGTGTGTGTGTGTGTGTGTGTGTGTGTGTGTGTGTGTGTGCATGTGTGTTTGTACTCTGTAACCTGTGTGTAGGAGGGTGTGCAAGTGTGACACCTGGCCCAATGTGTAGCAGGTTTTGCAATCTTCCTTTATGGTGGCCCTAGTACATATCGCAATGTCCACTGTACAGGGAAAGCAGCTGTGAAATAGCCGAGAGGCTGGGGTGCATATCCATACCAATACATGCGACAACAAGGCCAGGCAGTTACAGTTAGCAACCCCTGTATTACCCAGAGCACACTGTCAACCCATGTCTCATACACACACACATGGCGAGGCAACAGCCAAGATGTGTGTAGCACACTGCGTATTAGCAACTGATAGTAACAATGGTGTGAATTCAGTGGCCTACAGAGACCATGGCACCATGTCCAGCAGTATGATAAGCACCTAATTGCAGACAGTGAGCCTTCAGTATGTTTCCTACCGGATGCCTGCAACAACTGTGGTTCCATCAAATGTGATCCATAATGGACATACTATGCCTTACACACATGCTTTGTATAGACAGATGCCACTCACACCAGGGAATACCTGTAGCATGCTACCAATGTAGGTGCAGGGTTAACCAGCTGTCCATTACCTGGCCCCTGTTACATGCTGCTCCACTGTATGTTACAGTATTTGTTTACAAGTTTGTACGGCCATACACACACATGTCCCATACCACAAACAGACAGCAGACCACACCATGTAGCAGCCCAGTATATGTAGGGTTAGTCTGTGAGTGGCACATATGAGGATGTTGTTCAACAGATAGTCCATATACTGTACTTTTATGCTAGCTTACCATATGTGGCTGTGGCTGTGTTCACATTGGATGTGGTTATGCACCTTCACACAGCTGTATCGTTCCCTGTGGTGTGGCATGCCTGCACAGCCTGTATATATGCAGGTACATGTGCATTCCCCCATAAGAGATGTTGGCCAGTGATGAGCCAGTCTGCCTGTAGCCTGCACAGTGCATTGTTACATGTCTAGCAGCTTAGTGTACTTATCCAGTGAAATGTCATATGGAGATACTTGCCGGCTGTACTGGTGCCGGGTCTTCCTTAACAGTCATGTATATCAGACAGAGCAGTGGGATGCTGAACAGATGTATGTCACTATCTAATGGGTAGTATGTGGCCATGGCATCCCTGTACCAGGGGTATTATGTGACAGGCGAGACAGGGGTGTGTGAATGCATACCCATGGTGGCATATGTATATCAGTCGTTATGTGTTGTACACATCTACATGGCTGTTGACATCCATATTGCCTTGCATGGTACAGATGTTTAGCACAAAAGGGTTCTGTCTATACCTCTGGACTGTAAGGAGTGTTTCAGAATGTCCACATATATTGGCCAATATCTGTGCTGTAGTTCACGGGGGCCTTATGTGCTAGCAGTGGTATTTTACCAGGATGTCCTTAGGATGTCTGTCAGTAGCCAATGGCACACATGTGGAAAGAAGATGTGACCTCCCACACACACACACACCATATCTGTCAAGACATTCCCAATTACAGTAGCAATAATCTACCAATATACCTGCTATACATACCTGACATCCACTTGCACTATGACGTTGGGACTATAGGGGCTGGGATAGGTCTACACTCCATGTCCAGGACATATGGTGAGGACATCTGTACATATATACATCCAGATATATATCTATGATCACTACTTGTATCCAATACGCAGATGATTCCACGTTAATATGCTCTGCCACGTCACTATCTGATCTACAGTCCCTAACCCAAAACATGTTTAACACAGTCAAGAAATTGCTTCTACATTGATGCCTCATCCTGAGTCCCAAAAAAACAAAACTACTACTGTTTACTCCCACCCGTAGGGCCTCCCCACTTAATTTTACTGTGACATCAAGCAATGATACTATTATATCTCCTGATTCTACTACTAAACTTCTTGGGGTTCTAATTGACAACAACCTCACCTTTGATTTCCATATTAACAGTACTATAAAACCAGTCAACAAAAAATTAGGATCCATATATAGGATTAAACCCTTTTTGACTCCAATAGCCAGGACCACCAATACCCATACCCATTTAATGTCTATCTTAATGGTGACTCTTTTGCTAATACTGTGGGCAAAATCTGGAACTCCCTCCCAAAAGACCTAACCAACCTTACCTCTACAACACTATTTAAAAACAAATTGAAGCCATACCTTGTCCTTGTTCTAACCCTGACTACCTCAATTTTCTCGGTACTAATCACCATACCTGTATAAACTAGTTACTTTTCTGTTAACTACTAAGAGAGTGTATAAGCTAGCTACTTTTTCTGTTAACTATAAAGAGAGTATTCTCTTATATTTAAAATTTTATTAGCTAAATATTTGAATGGCTAACCGTAGCTGAAATGTACCATGATTCTGTTTACAGAAATGCAACAAAATATAATGAATGGGATAATTATCTGTAAATTTAGCTGCATTTGTAAATGTCACATAGTATAAATGATAGTGTGTTTTTTTGTTAGAGCTTTTCTCCTCGGGCCTCTACTGAAAATGGACATATATCCAGTTGGACTAGCCTGGTCAACAAATGTAAAATAAAATAAAATCACACATATACATATCGACATATATAGATGGGTATGTATAAATACATAGATTTACATATACAGAGAAATATATATCTACACATATACAGACAGTGATACATATGCACATAAACGTATGGATATCTACAGATATATTGACAGTAGTAGGTATATTAGTATAGATATGTATGCACATATAGTCATAGATATCTATACATATACCAACATAGCTAGGCATCTGTACACATAGGATGTGCATACATATATATATCTATATACACATATCTATATGTACATATACGTATACCTACATATACACATATGTATAGATACATATATGTACAGGTATGTACACATATGTACACATATGTACATACAAAGAGGTGTACACATGGCCAGATATATGTAGCACTATAAAGATGTTTATACAGACATATGTATGTGTATACCTGTGTATGTGCATGTCATCTATACACCTATACACCTATATGTATACAACCATATACCTATCATGCGTAAACGTCACTGTTGCGTATACCCTCCCACATGTATCCCACCATATGTATCTGTGTACAGTATGATGAAACAACATATATGATGCAACAGTCATATGAATGACAAGGACTACACAATCTAGGATCTAAAGGCAAGTGTTCAATACCACTCAATTTGGGTAATGACAGCTATATTGGTAACACAACAGCTGTCCCCACAGTGGTCATGGCGTATTGGTCATGTGTTGTGACTGCAGTGTAAAGGGCCCTGAGTTCATGACCAGCAAGGGCTGAACATTTTGGTCCTGGCCAGGACAAGGACCATTGGATACAAAGTGGTTAAGGCAGTGTTTGTGCAATGTAGGCCACACATGTCAGTATCACAACATAGTTAGGTAGGGGTCTAGTCCCAGTGTTGGCAAGTAACAGTGTGCGTGTATGTGGATGGGCCTATATCAGGTTGCAGGGTATACATGCCCCAGTGGGCCACCTGTCCATGTGGCACAGGCAATACCCGGTATAGTAACCTGTGAAATGTGTCCGACTGTACCCCAGATATGTCACTGCCATGATGTCAGCACAGTGACATACCCCATTGTGCATTATGACTGCAGACCATCCTTGTGCTGACACATGTACGCCTACAGCACACCTGCATATCAGTTTACAGACCACAAACAAGCAGTATTACTAACAGCTAGAAGGTATCACTGCTGGACGGCTACACCACATGCCAATTATGCCTCACACTCTACACCCGACAACATGTTACACTGCAGGACTGTGGTACACTGGTGTACACTCACCCTGTGCATCAGAACCATATCAGCCTGTCCCTGCATTGATAGTATGGATGACAGGGAAGGGGCACAGGTATCATCATATGCACAGGATGTGGTGTTGGTCTGCCAGAGGCCGAGGGTGGACCATGCATTTGACACTATGTGTGTAGGTGAGAGGTGTATTCTGGGGAGCCGGCTGAGGTGATGTGGTGTGTGTAGGTATGAGATGCCCTAGGTGTGTTTGCATAATGTGTGGGTATTCATGCACATAGTTTTGCCTTGTAGCTGCCCTACACAGGTGCTCATGGACAGCTGCAGACCATACCTAGCAGGGTGTGCAGTTCACTGCCTCCGGCCAAGGACACATGGACTGTGCCTGCCAGGGGTTCTGTGGGCATGTGCAGGTACTGGCTTTGGAGTGCTAATCTCACCTGCTGATGACATTTGTCCACTGATACCACATCCTTCCTGGGACTGGCCAGGACCACGTGCATGTGGCCTGCTGTGATGTGGTGTGGACAGCACACCCCCTGCACTGGCAGGGCTGCTACTGCCACTACGGGAGCCCCTTGGTGTCCTAGCACACCCACACTGAGTGCCAGCTGTTGGTGTTGCTGGGCCACGTCCATGTGGACATCGCTGCATTCCAACCACATGTGGAAGCATGGACACACCATGGCTGATGAGAGCCATCAGCTCATCATGTCATATATCCACTTGCTCATTAGAAGCACTGATGGCAGCCACCACTTCACAGAGGTTGTCACCTACAGTAGCAAGTGCAGCCTTCTGCAGCCTAAGGCCCTGTCTGGTGTAACATTCAATACATGTCTGCACTGCCATTACAGCCTGGAACATGCGTCTGTTGGTTGCAGCTATGTTGCCTATGCCAGGGGCATGATGTCCAGCGGCCCTACCATGAGCACTCTGGAACATCTACCTATGTGGCAGTCTGCCAGACATCCAGCTATGCCCGCTGTGACTGGACACTATAGTCATAGTTACCACACTCTCCTGTGCAATGCCACTGAACGCCAGCTGTCAGATGTCAAATATGCATGATCTACATGTACCACTGTGGATATTTACTCAGCTGTTGTGTGGGTGACACCCACTTCCACAAATGGGTCCAGTGGTAGATGTTGTTCAGGATGGGGAGGTGCCACAAGGCTGGCCAGGAGCTCCTCCACACGTGTCGGGGGAATGGATGGCATGCCCCCCGTGGCAAGGTGGTCCCCCAGGACTGCAGCAGCATGCCGGCGGGCATTGAAAAGCAGGTCAGTGCAATGATGTCGGACCTGCTCATAACTGCAGTTATGCAGGCTGACATCATTGACCCAGTGGACGAAATCATCCCACAGGGCAGTCTGCACCTGCTGTTCCATTGCTGTCCTGTGAAACAGGACCTGGTAGTGTAGTACCAGGTGGTTGGTTATCACTTCATTCTCCTCTGCAGAATAAGTTGGTAGGCAGCTGTGTGCCATCCTGCCTGAAAAACATAAGGATGGGAACAGGCCTGAGTGAGTCATATGGCAAGGTTACCATGGTTCATAATACACATCTCTGTCACCCCCCCATAGCAGATTCAACAGACTATACACACAACTCATTAGGTATGGCTACAGCTTAACTACCATTTGGACAGATTGTGTAGTGTACCACATCTTCTGCTATGTGATTGTAGCCATATCCCCTGTGTGGACACTAACATTGCAGGCCTATTACAGACTATTCACTTGCATGCCATTGTCAGGGCCACTATGGTTACATATATGACAGTGGTATGGCTGCTATGAGATTGCTGAGCATCTGACAGTCTGTGTTATGGGGGGGGGGTTCTATGCATGCTGTTGGACATGTACTGGGATTGTGTAGACTATTACTACCTACATATGTACTATGACAGTGACACATTAACATGTATATGTTCCATTGGCCAGCTGATCCACCTCTCCACACCCATCTTACCAGGATACCTGGCCACATCACATGTGTGTGCCAACCTGGGGCCTCCTTGTGTACTGTTACAGCTATACCATCAGGTGGAACTACCCAGGGCATGTTGGCCCACCCCTTTCTGCCACACACCAACATGTCCCTGTCCCCTGACCTCATATCTGGGTCTGTTCCATACCAGGCTCCACAGACACATGAGAGATGTGCTACATCCATCTGAGGCACCCAGTACACATTCACATGGCCAACATGCTCTCCATGCTCAGCCACCAGACCTGGCACCTTCAGGACATGGACTGCTGTTGTGAGTGGGAGCTGGAGGGAGCCTTGTTCCAATTGTGGCCATATTGGGGACCATGGGGCATCCACATCACAGACTGCACATACCATCCACGGTGTTTACCCATCACATGTGTCACATACCACCCCTGTAGACTCTCCTCTATATCTACCAATCCTGACCAACTTCACATGTGCATCTGCCATACTTCCCCATATTCCTATTGCATACTTCACAAATGGGGGCATTGTGGTGCTAGGACAGGACTAACATGTGACTTACCCATTCATGGTGCACAAACTGCCAGCTGTAGATATCTGTCTGTATTGCTATGTGTGCTCCTGCCTCACACATAGCACACATCACTGTGGTAGTGATATAGGGGACATGTCTTACCATACATATCTGTTTGTGTGTGTATTTGTACAGATGTTGACATTTGCATATCGATATTTATCTATAGATGTGTAGATATATGTGACTACATATATATGTGCATATATATATATATATATATATATATATATATATATATATATATATGTCTACACATGGGTATATGCATATTTCTGGACATACATGCTGATATACGTATATACCTTTAAATATTATATATGTGACATATGTACACATATGCAAACCTATATGTGGGGTACATTCAGACATCAGCTCCAGAATCGCACAACATCTTCCTGGACAGCTGCACTGTTCTGCCTTGCTACAACACAGACAGGTGCCACATACAGACATGGCCTGACATTAGGGTGGTATATGTAGGGGCCAATTGCAGGTAACCCTATTACACACCTATGGCATTCAGGCATGCTACACTACAGAGTCTCCTGAGTACCTACCAGTGGTGGGCCATGGCTCCCACATGTCAATCATAATGTCATTACTTCCATCACCAGCTATTGGCCACGTAATATACATACTTCCCATTACACAACACACACTATGATGGCTTACATCTTGTCTGTCAGTTCTGACATGCGCAGTTAACAGCTATGGCCCACTACACACAGGAACAGACACTATTGTCCATAGCAGTTGTTCAGTTGAACATGATTACAACACCTGTTGGCACATATAAATCATTCCACATCATCTATCCCATTATGATGGACCAGGTAATACATTCTATTACATGTATATATACCTCACATACCTGTTATGGGAATGATGTCTTCTTGAATGACAGCTGGCTAAGCTGCTGTGAAGTCAGCTTAAGAGCTGTGTCATTTTTTTTTTTTTTTTGTTTCCTCTCTCTCTCTCGCTTTAGTAGGTGATGCACATGATCAGGTGATGGCCTCTGCACCACTCAGTGTCCTCCACTTGCTAACTGCATGCAGCTTGCTGTGTAGTACCTGCAATTACCACTGTCATGGCAACCACCTACTATAAATCCCCACATCATGTTGGCGTGGTCCCTTTACCTTTCCTGTGTGATGGACATTCTTCCTGTGTGTGGGCATCAGTGTTACAGACAGCAGGTAGCAATACCTCTTACAGGAGAACCAGCACACTCAGGCCAGCTACATTTTTGTAGGAGGTTCCAGAACCGCAGACAGAGTGTGAGTAGAGTTGTGTTATGCTTTGTATAGTACTGGTGTTAAAGGGTGTGTGTGTACATACTAGTTTACTTTGGAATGCAGTCTGTCTGCATAGCTCTCAACTGTGGTCCTATCCTCTTGGTGGCCAGAGGTGTGCCTATCATGTTTTGTCTGTCCACCACACAGGTGCTGTGTCAGATATTTCACTGGCATTGTGTGTGTTGAGTGCTATCAGTACATGGCTACATCCATTTATGTTTCTAACCTCAATTCCCTGACTAAGGGTATGTTGTAGGCTATCCTGTAACACTGGCAACTCGCTTAGTGTATGGCAACAGTTGTCCACATATGGGCCTGTGTTCCAGCCTATGTCCTCCATCTACATACTAAGCTTTGCACATATGACATGATGTCAGGGGTTGTTCTGTAGTGGGCTGTGAGTATATCACACTGCTATTGCTGCCATCAGTCCACTGCTGTTGTATCCCCCACACGGTGGGGCTGAGGCCATATATGTGTGGGATTCACCTACACAATACATGTGTACCCTTATGCAATCCAGAGGCAAGTGTATGTAAGAGGGGTATGTGGCCTGTATTAATGAATTTAAGGGGGATGCACCATAAATACCCTAGGCTGTTACAAAATGTGGGGGTATCAGGGGAGCACTGCCCTAAGGTATCTGGATGTACAGTACCATACACTTCACCTATATTTACACTACTTACATACATTGGGTTAATGCAGGGCTACTGCCTCCTGCCATACAGACTGTTCTGTTTGTCAGTGTGCTTGTGATGGTGTCAGTTATGCCTTGTTATGTAACAGTGACATCCCATTTGGTCAACTGACATTTTTACCACCTAGTGATTTTGTACAGAGTGTAAATAGGGGCTGCTGGACTATACACCTCCATTACTTACTGTTGTTCTTGTTGTTGTTGTTACTGTTGTTATTTAGTGGATTTTGCAACAACAAATCTGGTTATACCATGCTTTGCCATGTAAAATAGACTGTGCTGCAGTGGGATTAATGCTAGGAATGGCTGCTCGTTAGACAACAGCTCTGCCCAATTCACACTATTGCTTACATCCATGAGGCGGTCCGATTAGAACCACTCCAGCCAACACCTGCACAACTCGACCCATAAGATCATACCCATAGCCCCCCCCCCCCCGGTCCTCATCTGCAGCACTCATCCTTTCTCTGGGTGCAGGTTGGGTCTAATTACACCACTACACACTGCCAACTCTCCACTTCTCGAGACCCATTTTGTACGTTGTCTCAACCCATGGTTTATCAGGCTTTCCCAAGCTTGTATTCCGAGTACATACACTCCCTGCCTTGATGAGTCAGTGTACTGACGGGAATCCAAATAACCAAAATTGTCTTTGTTTCTAGATTAGACTTAGCGGGTCCACAGTGTTTCCCCCACTGGTTGTATCTTGCCTGTGGTTTGGGGAGCAGTGGTTTGTTTACTTTGTATGTTTGTATGCTTCACCTGTTTGGCTGGGGGGGGTAACGGTAAGTGTTACACGTATGTTGACTAGGCCACTCACCCCCATTGGTGGTGCCTGCGGTCATATATGTCATCCTTATCTGCTGTCCCATATCATAGATATATATCTGTGTATACACACACACACACACACATAAATATATATATATATATATATATATATATATATATATATATATATATATATATATATATATATATATATATACATATGTGTGTGTATATATATATATATATATATATATATATATATATATATATGGCTCTACTGTATATAATCGAAAACTCACTTTTTCAAAAATAAACAGTAGACCCATGGTTACGCGAAAGTGCACTTCACCGACAGTGCACTTTCGCGAACACACTAAGCTGGGCATAAATCCCTACGTCACTCAATGGGTTGCCAACTGGCTTACTGACAGAACCCAGACTGTAAAAGTAGCCGACTCCAAATACAGCTCCAGACAAGTGACAAGTGGAGTACCTCAGGATTCAGTCCTGGGACCACTCTTGTTTGGCATCTACTTCTCTGAAGTACAGGCCAACACTAAGGGACTCTGGCTAACAAAGTTTGCAGATGACTGCAAACTGGGAGCCATTATTGAATTCCCAAATGATGTGGATATTCTACAAAACAGAAACAGATGCCTGGTGCCAGAGCCATGGGCTCAAGCTTAATGCCAAGAAATGTATAGTTATCCCCTTTGGAAAAAAACATGTACCCATGAACTACCACATAGGTGACAGGACACTAAACATAGAAAGTGTGATGAGAGACTTAGGGACACAAGTAGACAGTGGTCTCACTTTCGATAACCACATTGCCACAACAGTCAGGAAATCCTTCAACATGGCACACCTCATCACTAAGGGCTTTGCATCCAGAAAAAAGGAGGTCATTGTCCCACTGTACTCATCCCTCATTAGACCCATTATAGAGTATAATGCCCCATTTGGTATGTACCTCACAAGACATCTGCAACAGCTGGAAAGGCCACAGAAATACCTCACTAAAAGGATCACAGGCCTAAAGCAGATGTCATATGCTGACCGTCTAAAAAAACTCCAGCTATACTCTTTGGCATATCGTCTACTCAGAGGCAATCTCTGCTTAACATGCAAGGCCATGTCAAACCCTGAGCTGTTGGACATGCTCCACTTAAAGTAATCCCAATCCCTCAGAGCCACATGCTCCAGGGATCTAAACCTTATCATCACAATGAACAAAACATGCTGGAGGGATAGGTTCCTGACCTAGAGACTCCCCATACTCTGGAATAGACTGCCCATACTTGTCAAGCAGAACACCTCATTGGCCCTCTTCTAAAGGAACCTTGATGATTGCATGGGAGATAGAAAATTCACCCCGGGGATCATGTCAGTTGCCCTGCTAGACAGGGGCCCAGAGAAGTAAATATTGTGGGAAAAAATTTCCAGGGAATTGTTATGGCTAGGCTTGCATAGGCCTTAGGGCCAATAGCCTAGTACCAACCTATGAACCTATGAACCACTTGAGTGAATGGTTACGGACCTTAGGGTTAGGGCTTGGGTTAAGGATAGTGGATAGCTAGTAGGGCTATCCACTATCTAACAAGCTCTAAGGTCTATGACTACTGCAGCACGGTGGAGGAAATTGTATGCTCTCCACGGTGCAGTAGTCATGGACCTATGTCCTCCACTGTGGTGCAATAGTCATGGACCTTAGGGTTTGGGCTTGGGTTAAGGATAGTGGATAGCTATGTCCTCCACTGTGGTGCAGTAGTCATGGATGTTAGCGTTAGAGCTTGGGTTAAGGATAGTGGATACCTAGTAGGGCTATCCACTATCCTTAATCCAAGCCCTAACCCTAAGGTCCGTGACTACCGCACCACAGTGGAGGACATTGTTCGTTCATTCTAGTGTTGTTTGCGAAAGTGCACTTTCGGTGAAGTGCACTTTCGCATTAGTGGGCATCTACTACCAGATTTTGAAATAGTGTAATTTTGATCTCTGGTAGTAGACCCATACATACATATAAATATATATATATATATATATATATATATATATATATATATATATATATGTATTTATATCTAATGACATATAGGTGTATGGATGTCTGCATATGTATATATCTTTATGTGGATATTTATATATATGTATGTCTATATATGTATACATATATAATACAGGGAGAGTGAGGTATATATCTATTTAGTTATAGATATACACACACACACACACACGCACACACACACACACACACACACACACACACACACACACACACACACACACACACACACACACACACACATATTTAGCTATATGTCCTGTAATGTTGAATGGTATTGCTGGATGCTATGTTTGTGGAAATGTCAGGGTTATATATATCTGTGGTGGCTTAGAGGTAAATCACTTTGCCTATGGTGTGCAGGGTTTGGGCCTTGCAGGGACTTTTTAATTTGTTGCTGGCCAGAACAAGGCCCATTGAATAGAGTGGTTAAAGCACTTTTATGCTGTTGTCAGCAGGTTTGGGCGATGGTAAGCACTGCTAACTTCCGGTGACATCTGCTTACACATGGTTAGCCTCTGTATTGCTTACTCTGTGTAAGCACTGCTTCCCTTTGTGCAAACAAACTTGCACCTGCTTAGTTGTACTTATTTATCCTTACTACTGATCAATTTTTCAACAATAATAGTCTACTGGTTCTTGGGGGGGGGGTGGATTTGGCAAGTGTATGGGGTAATCATTCATTACACTGCTTCCTACTCAAGTTCACACATATATGTTATTTATTAGGTTATACAACTAAATATATTGATCAAAACAGTGATTTGACATGGAAATGGAATGCACTGCAGTGGGACTCAAACCGGCATTGACTGCCCGTGAGGTGAATGCTCTGCCCACTACAATATTGCTTTATTGCTTCCTTTGTACATATCCTGCTTTTTATCCTCCTTTTGCTATTTCAGCTACATTAACTGTAGCTAAGCGATGGGCACTCCTGTGCACCTACGGTCAGCTTTGATCAGTGTTTTAAATGCTATAGATGAGTTTCATCTTTTACTTTATATGTCCTGTTGCTGTTGTATAAGTGGGGTCTGTTGGTGCAGATATGGGGACACCTGTGAGCGATCTCGCTCATTTCTTAACAGCTTCTGTTGTTCACCATTGCAGGGGCATGTTTATTCTGAGGGTTCTGCTCTCAGACACACCCCCTGCACTTGTACATGCTCCGTGTAAGCCTAGGAGCTCGGCCAGTGCGCCTTCATTACTATGCCTGGTGCACTGCTGTCCTGCTCCTAAATGGGCACTTCCGTGCAGGACTAAACTAGTCCTGCACAGAAGTTTAGTAAATCTGGGGGATTCTTCTGTCTCTTTCTTCTGTATAACTTCATTTTCATTTTCTTGCACATTTATTTCACATTCTAACCATGAATGACCAGTATTGCCACATTTTTGCACTTTAAATCACTTGTTTGCATTATGCACTGTTTTACCACATAAGTGACATCTTTTTTATCACATTCATTGATTAAATAATCATTTTTTTCCACAAAAATAATGTCTTTGGTTGACCCCTGTATTTCAGAAACCCCTTATTACCATGAACATTAATAATACTAGGTACATGTATAGCATCATTTTCCATTTTCAGTATTACTCCACATTCCCATCCCCCAGTCCACAGTCCTCTTTCATCGTATATTTTTTGTAGTGTCCATTATTTCTTTACATATAGTTAACAAATGTTCTTTCAGTTCTTTTGCTTCAACTTCTGAACTAGACAATTATTCTTTTTTTTTATCTGTAAAAAGCTTGCACCACATATTCTGACCATGAATAAATATTTTTCTTTTGTTCATATGCACTCAAACATTTTTCCATGGTCTGCCCAGTCTCAAATATCAAGTCACAAAAGTCTCTTCATTAATTAAAATAAATGTTCTTACCTCTTTTGCTTTGACACCCAGAAGCGCTATGATAGAGTCCCAAACCTCATATCTGCCCAAACTTTTTTTTTACTGCTCACATGTACTGTATATTTCTGTTTTGTTTCTTTTATTTCTTCTTTCTTCTTTATTCCTTCTCCAACAGTTTGTGCATAAGTTTTTGTCTCTGTAACTTTTTCTGACATAGTCTCTTCTTCTCCCTTTTCTTCTTCTATTTTTTACATGATGTTGCTCCATGAAATTGCTGCTCCATTTTCTGGCTCACTTTGTTTTACTACTTATTCCAAATAATCATCCCCCCATTGGGGGTTATAATTATGCATTTTTCAGAGGTAACTTGTCCCTCCTTCAAACAATCTCCTCTGAAAGTTTTCCTCTGAATCCATCTCTGTTTCAGCTACAATTTGCTTTTCCTTCAATACCACTGTTCATAGGTTCATAGGTTTTTACTAAGCTAATGACCACAAGGGCCTTTTTAAGCCTAGCCATGCATCCCAAATCTCTGATAAGTTCTGATTTCCTTGATAAGTGTAAGCATGAGCCTGGGAGATGAACCATTTACAGGTTACCTCGGTCCATTAGAGACATAAGTGCCAAACCAGGGATAAACTTCTGCTTTCCCATCAAATTGTCCAAGTTGCACTTGAATTGGGTTAGGGAGGAACTCTGCTTCACATGGATGGGGAGTCTGTTCCATAGATGGGGTAGTCTCTGGGATAAATACCTATCTCTCCAGAAGGTCCAATTTACATCACAGGCAAGGTTTAATTCTTTAGAACGGGTGATTCTGGTGCTGTTTGTTTTGTGGATATGCAGAAGGTCCACCAGATTGGGGTCTGACAATGCCCTGTATGCCAGGCATACACCTCCCCTCAAAAGCCTGTAGGAGATAGAATACAGGGATAGAGCCATGAGGTGGTCTGCATAGGACATATTACTTACGCGCTGTATTCTTTTAGTGAGGAACCTCTGTGGATGTTCCAATTGTTGGTTATGTCTGGTTAGGTACATACCAAAGGGGGCATTGTACTTAATGATAGGTCTGATGAATGCCAAATACAGTGGAACAATGACTTCCTTGGACTTAGATGCCATACCTTTGTTTATAAGTTGTGCAACATAGAATGATTTCCTCACCACTGTAGACACATGATGATCAAAGGCTAGATTACTATCTATGTGTATCTCTAAGTCCCAGCTACTGGGTCAACTCTAAGGGGTGTGCTGTCAATGTGATAGTTACCAGGGATGGATGACTTCCCAAAGGATACTATTATGCATTTCTTAGCATTTAGTTTTAGTTCATGTCTCTGACACCAGTTGTTTGTCTGTGTCAGCCCCTCCTGGAGAACATTTGTGTCAGTATGATATTCAATGACAGCTCCAAATTTGCAATAATTTCCAGATTTAGTCAGCCAAAAACCATTGACATTGGCCTTGACTTCTGTGAATTTAATGTCAAAAAGGAGCAGTCCAAGGACTGATCCCTGAGGGGCTCCACTTGTGACTGGCCTCTTTGTAGAGATGGACTCCGCAATTCTAACTTTCTGGGTCCTGTCTGTGAGCCAGTTGGCTATCCACTGGGTTACATATGGGTTTGTGCCTAACCTCTTGAGTTTGTTAACCATACCTTAGTGGGGTATTGTGTCAAATGCCTTGGCCAGTTCAAGGTAGGCAGTGTGAATGACTTTGCCCTCATCCATTGCTTTAGTGACCGTCTCAAAGAAGTCCAACAGGTTGAGTAGGCATTATCTGCCCTTGATGAAACCCAAACTGGGTTGGGTCCAGTGTCTGGAGGTTTACTATATCTCTATTGATCATCGCCATGATAATTCTTTCCATGGCTTTACATACAAGACTAGTGAGACTTATGGGTCTGTAGTTTCTAGGGCCTGTAGATGGCCCATCTTTGTGCAGAGGGATGATTGTTGCCTTTCTCCATTCATGAGGCACAAAGCCAGTTTTGAGACTACAGTTAAATAGTAATTCCAGAGGCCCTGCTAGGTCATGTTTCATGCTATTTAGAAGGCATCCTAGGATGTTGTCTGGGCCCATTAATCCAGTGTTCTTGGTCTTAGAGAGAGCATTAAGGACTTCTTTCCTAGTGATAGTAGAGGGAGTTATAGTTGATATTTCCTGAAGGAAGGTTGAGGGGGGGGGTAAAGTTGGAGCTGAATTTATCAGCCAGGAGGTTTGCTATATCTTCTGGCTCAGTATAGGTGGCTCCATGTAGAATGAGCTCTGTACACAATTGTGTATTGCCTTTGAGGCTGTGGACACAGCTAAAGAATGCTTTGTGGTTGTCCTTGGACTGGGAGGCCAAACTTACCTCCAGTTTGGCTTTGGTAGACTTTATTTGTCCTCTGGATTGTTTGTTTAATTTGATGAGAGTGCTTTTATCCTGCTGGGTGCTGCACCTCCTAATTTTTGCCATGATTTTCTTCATCCTGTTATACAGCTGATTGATTTTGTGATTCCATCATGGTGGCTTGCTTTTTGAGTTACTTCTGTACTTCTTCCTGATGGGTACAGCTGCCTCTATGCAGCTATTTATTTATTTTATTTTTTTATTTATTTTACATTTGTTGATCGGGCTAGTCCAGCTGGATACATGTCCATTTTCAGCAGAGGCCCGGGGAGAAAAGCTCCTCGAAAGTAAAGTACAATATTATATATAAAAACAAAAACAAAATTTCACAGGTGCAAGTACAATACAAAATTAAGCTATTTGATACATGAACGATCATATAGATGTGAGTAGAGTAGAATATAAGGAAATATGTTCACTTCAAAACACATTTGATTGCAGAATCTTATGATAAGTATCTTTTGTTAACATAGTAGGTAGTCTGAAAGACATTTTTGGATATAGATAGAGAATCTAATCAATTTTAAGGCCTGTTATATTTATGGTTTTCATTAGGCAGTTAGTATATACAGTAATAAGACAGGTATCTTTGTGAAAAAAAAACTGACATGAGAGGTTAGTCTGGGTTCATACAGGTGCATAACCAATGGGATTTGAGGTGGGTTTTAAGCCTGATTTTAATTTGTGTTAGTGAAGAAAGGGAGGTCAGGTCACTGGCAGAGAGTTCTAGGTTTTACCCACGGTATTAGAGAACAGAGAGTCCCCAGCCTTATTGTAGGTTTTGCCTATTTGTACTAGTATTTTATTAGATGAGGGTAGGGTTTTAAGGTTGATGTAGGGGGTGATAAGGTTGGTAATAACAGGTGTGTTATTAGGCTGATACAGGATTTTGTAGGCAAATGTTAATTGTTTAAATAGAAGTAGATTTGGTAACTCTAGCCAACCTAGTTGTTCATAATTAATACGGTGATGGGTTCTGAATATAGCACCTGTTGCAAATCTAGCAATATTGTTATAGCAGACAGCCAGTTTGTTCATGTTGTTTTTTGAGAGGTTAGTATATATAGAGGAGGCATAGAGGAGGGTAGAGATTAAGTGGGTCTGGGCAATAGTAGATCTTGCTAGTGGGGTAAGAAAGGATTTGATTCTATAGAGGGAGCCTAGTTTTTTGTTGACTGTTTTTATGGTATTGTTAATGTGACTATCATAGTTAAGGTTATTGTCAATTAGTACCCCTAGAAGTTTTGTGGTAGAGTCAGGGGATATGATAGTTCCATTGTTCGATGTGATAGTAAAGTGTAGTGGTGTGGCCCTATTGGTGGGAGTAAAAAGTAGGAGTTTGTTTTTTTTGGGGTTCAGGATGAGGCACTGGTGTAGTAACCATTCCTTAACTATGTTAAACACTTTTTGGGTGAGAGACTGAAGGTCTGATGGAGTTGGGGCTGAACATATTAATATGGAGTCATCTGCATATTGTATTATGGAAGCTTGAGGAATTACAGTATGCAGGTCATTGATGAAAATAGAAAATAGAAGAGGTCCAAGTATAGAACCTTGGGGGACACCGAGTGCAATGGGGAGATGGAGAGATAAGTTGTTCTCCCACAGAACTGCTTGTTGCCTATTGTTTAAGTAGGATTGAAACCATTGCATAGCCAGTGCATCAAGAGATAGATTTTTGAGTATGTTTATGAGAAGTTGGTGGTTAACCATATCGAAGGCTTTAGAGAGATAAATAAAGAGGGCTGAGGATAGAGTGTTGTTATTGTGATTTTTGTTTATACAGTCAGCGAAGGATAAAAGGGCAGTAGTAGTACTGTGAAATGGCCTGAAGCCATGTTGGCAGTTAGCTAATAAGTTGTTATCTATTAGGTGTTTTAACAGTTGCTATTAACATGCTTGTATAGGCAGAAGTGTTCTCAGGGTTTATGGAGACTTGAAATTTTGTCAGGCTCTCACCTAATAGCAGGAGGTTAGCCTTAAAATCGTTCCTGAATATTCCAGGTTTAGCTGCGGGTCCAGGTTTTATTTTTACTTCAAAGGAGACCATTTTGTAGTCTGACCTTACCAGGGAAGGTGTTTCAGTAGGGGGTGTGCAGCAGTCTCCCATATTAGTGAGGAGTAGATCCAGTATGGTTGCACCTCTGGTTGGTATATTGACTATCTGGTCCAGGGACTTTGTGTTTACAAAATCCAGGAATCTCTGTGCATGTATGTTTGGTGTTGTATAGGATTCACAGTTAATAGTGGGGTAATTAAAGTCACCCATGAATATGATATTGGGTTGGATGGTTAGTGTTTCTAATACATTTTAAATACATGTTATGGGTTTCCTTGGTCATAGAGGGATTCTATAGCTTGCAAGGAAGTGGTATTGGATTTTACCTATGGCGAATTCAACATGGATCACCTGAAGTGTATTGTCCTGTTTCATCAGCCTTGAAGTGTATTTATTTTTGATGTAAATAGATACCTCCACCTTTAGTCCCTACCTGTGAAGTAGCTAGCCTAAATGTATGGAAGGCATTATAACCTTGCACTGTTGGTGTGCTCTCTGTGGGTTTAAACCACATCTCAGTAACCGCACAGACATCAGCATTCTCTAGGGTAAAGAGAGGTTCTAGGGAGTGGCGTTTTTGTTTAGACTCCTAGCATTGAGCAGTAATACCTTTAGATTTTCTTGGTTTTGGTTTGTTATGTCGGAAGTACTTTCAGTTTGGCATTGCCTAAAAAAGGCACTATGGGGGAAGACAATGTTTAGCTAATATTCGAAAGCCTAGAGGGGAGAGGTGCAGACCATCCCTGACAAAGCAGCATGGTCTGTTGACCATCTCCTTCCATGCTGACAAATATTGCACTCTCTTAGAATGACACCAGAAACTAAGCCAATTATTAAAGTCAATCATCTTTTGTTTGTATTGTGACATCATCCTTGGAGAAGGTAAAATGCTGCTCAATGCTAGGCTCATACTAGCCTGAAAGACATATTCCGAGAGCTCCATGATGTCTCTCTTCATATAGTCTAGGGTGGTGCATCTCAAATCATTTACTCCCACATGGACTATGACTGAGTCATTTTGGTAATTGTGGCCCAAAGATCTGAGTGCATGTGTAATGTGATGGATCCTAGCCCCTGATAAGCAACTGATCATAACTTTCTCCTTACTCAGCCTGGTGAGAGGGACATCAGTGTGTCTCATGATGAAGTCTCCAATGACTAGAATGTTGGATTGTGTGGAGACTTGCCTTATGGACTTAGAGGTAGCAGCTCCATGAGCTGTAGCTCTATGTGTTCATGTAGGTGTTGTTTTGAAAGAGTGCATTTGGGGCTGCTGAGGGTATTTGTTATGTGTACTTTGTCTAGGAGGTCTTTGTGGTTTAGGAAGGTTACATGTAAGTGCCTCAGCATATGCTGGTCTATATGTCTTCTTTGAATTTTGCGTGATGGGTGCAGCATGTGTACTATTGACAACCTTATTGACATTAGAAGCAATTTTATGTGAGAGCTTTGCCTCCAGTGACATTGTGTAACTACATCTCTCACATACCATATTTATTTTACATTTGTTTACAGGGAAAGTCCAGCTGGACATGAGTCCTTTTTCAGTGGAGGCCCAAGGAGAAAAGCTCCAGAATAATACAATAACATAGAATGTTAAAAAACATAACAATGTAATGTGAAACTTACAGTGTACATCAAAACTGTAGGACATTAAGATAATACATAATATAGAAGATTAATACACTGAAATAGTGGGAACAAAAGCAGCAGTAAATTAAACGCCATGTGAAACTGTAGTTATGAGCAATGTACAAAGTTTACATAGTGACAACAATTCAAATAGAGAGACCAGGATGAAAGGTTGGGGTGCCCCAGATAATGTTTTATAGGGAGAAACAGAGATCAGGTTTTCTGGAATGATGTAGTATAGTAGAGGATGATTGGTTAGAAGGGGGATTAAGGAGCAGGGGAAATGGGGGAGAGGCTTACCCTGGGGTGTTACAAGAGTTATCATTTTGTTTGAGAAATAACTGATTGTCAGTAAACATAAGGCAATTTCTACATTGCCTCAGTATGCCCATATCCACTAAGCCAGTAATGGAGACAGTAGGAAAGTTCATAACCATGGCAACAGAACCTTTTTTATTGATTAGACAGTTGGACCGCTTTTTACAGGAAGAAAAAAGAAGTTAAACCAGGAAATAGCAGCAGTGTGCATATTTGAGCACTCAGTTTGAGCGGCGCTCACATGGGCTTAAACAGGAAGGCAATGGGAAGGGAAAACAGCAGTAGGAAGGTATTCAAGGAGAACTAGCATAGCTGGCAGGTGAAATGTATAAGAATCAGCCAATTACACAGGTAACAGACTAGCCCAGCCCAGAATACTACTATCAACTAAGCAAACACCTTCCCCTCTGTTTTTTCTCATACTCTACACCATTGGTGTATAGAAGTGGGGACATTTTAACAAACAAACCTACAAAATGAGAAGGGCTGCAGCAGGCGACATAGAACAACATGTGCAAGAGGCTAAGGGTGGTAAGGATGTGAATGCTCCTGAACAACCCACAGTGAGGAGATGGAGAAGAGTGTACAGACCCAGGGTAACCTACCAAGGATTACATGAGCTGGAGATAGTGGAGCGCTATAGGGTGGACAGAGACCTCCTACAGCAAATTGTTGAGCTGTGTCAGCCACACCTGATACACCAAACTGACCAAGGGGAACCATCCCAGTGGGTACCAAGGTATGTGTAGGCCTAGGTATACTAGCCACAGGTACCTCCCAAAGCAAAACTGGCGATATCACGGGGATCTCACAGGCATCAGCATGCAGAGTATTCCATCAGTTCCTGGATGCCATGTCAGCACATGCCAGTGAGCATGCATATTTCCTCAACACCCATGAGGTGTTGGCCAGCAATATGCATCTCTTCCACCAAATAGCAGAATACCCCAGGGTAGTGGGTGCTATAGAGTGCATGTACATATGCATCAAAGCACCTTCTGGTAAGCAGGGAGAGCCTATATCAACTGCAGGGGCATCCCCTCCATCAACTGCCAGGTCATATGTGATGCCCAGGGTATTATATTGAATGTGTGTGCTGGCTGCCCTGGAAGCTATGACAATTCCCACATATGGCATCTGACACAGCTGTACCAGAGATTTGCCAATGGGGACATCACCTATGGTCACCTAGTGGGGGATGCTGGGTACACACTGGAGCCATGGCTAATGACATCCATCTGAAATGCATGCACACCTGAACAATGCCATAATGAGGCACATGCACAAGCCAGACATACAGCAGTGTGTGTTTGGATGCTCAGGTCACAGTTCTGGTGTCTGGACACATCCAGTGGAGCCTTGAAATATTCGCCAGCTACATGTACCCAAATTGTTATGGTATGTGCTATGTTACAAAATATGATCCTGCAGAAACAACTGCAGCAGGAACAGCATGGGGCAAGGCCACACATCCCTCCACCAATCCCAAGGCCTGCACAGACACAGAGTGACCCAGAGGAGTAACAAGCTTTGCCTGCCCCAGTCAGAAGAAGGCGTGCCCAGTATGCTCTGGCCTTGGCAAAGAGGCAATGCATAGCACATGCACTGACACAGTAGGGACCCAGGGAATGACACCTTTCTCTGACTCTCACATACAGCAAAAGGGATGCCAAACTTGACACTACCTGTGCTCAACCATGTATAGGGAGTGCACTATGTGCATCCAATGTAGGCAGCCCTCCAGCACCATCCGCAAGTCTGGCAAGCCCTGAAGGTAAGTCAATCAACCAACAATTGCCAAATAGAGTAGAATGTGTTGTTACCTGTAGCTATGGTATGGATGTGAGCATGCAAGGAGAATGGGTGGCTGAATGTTATGGCAGCAGACAATAGACACCCATAGTGGCACCCTGACATATGTAAGACATACTGGAGTCACCATAGTAGCCAGTACTACACAGGGTGACAAAACCCACTGCAGGAAATGTGCTTACTGACATGTGTGTCCATATGAGCCACACATGCCAATCAGGATGGTTCATATATCCAACGATAGTCTCAGCCAGCAGGACAGGTTTAGACAAACCCAAACACTGTGCCATGGCCCCAGAATGACGGCTATGGTTAAACCCCCCCAGGCCTACACAGACAGACCACAGCAGGGCAGGCAGTGGGATGTTAGTTCTGAAGGGTAGGAAGTCAGACAATAATGTGTAGGGTAACCAAAGCCACGATCTGTAGTACACTGGTATGCCTCTAGTCAGCATGATAGTTAGCAATACAGAATGAAATGAAGTACCTGACATATCAGTACAGTCATAGCAAATGTGTACAAGTGTCATGTGTCCCCCCCCCACATCCTACATAGTAATGTAATATCAGTCAGGTGTGCTCCCCAACCTGTGTAGAAATGTAGAAATAGTCAGGTGTACCCCCATCCTAAATAGTCATGTAAAAACAGTCAGGTGTGCCCCCAACCCTGTGTAGAAATGTAGAAATAGTCAGGTGTGCCCACCCATCCTACACAGTAATGTAATAACAGTCAGGTGTGCCCCCCACTCCTGTGTAGAAATGTAGAAACAGTCAGGTGTGCCCCCCCCCGCTATGCTGAAATGTAGTAACAGTCAAAGCCAAATGATTGATGGATACCCTGGACAGACAGCATGCTACTTGTTGGTGTACAACACAGAGGTCAGCACTGCAGCACAAACTACCTCAACACAATCCACACATTCAATATAGGCAGCCATACAGGGCATGCTCACACACTTAGAGAAATGAAGGCAATGTTAATCAACAACATACTGAAAGGTCATACTGGGCATGCTCACACACAAACACATGAAGGCCATGACTGCAAACACCAGTGGTAGTTGCAGTTGTTAGTGCAGACACTCATCAGTATGCACCACTCATGCCTTGCACACACAGTGGATAGGAATACAGACATATATGTCAGGACAACACACTATAATAAGCCAAAGGTAGACGTAGATAGATGTGTGGAAGAGGGTGACTGTGACAAGGAGCCATCCAGGCCTGTCTCACCCAGTACACAGCCAAAGGGCCCCAAACACATGACGTGCAGATGTCACTCACTGCAGATACTAGCCACCAGAATCTGTCAGCATTACAGACTATGTGGTGCACGTGCCAGCTGTGCAACATGACTGTACAAGGAAGTTGTCATCTAGCAGCTGTATACACATAGCTGTGACATATGACCCCATGTGTGCCTGCATGTGGCGTGTCAACCCGTACATGAATGGGTTATGGCCCATGCACACACTGCCCTCCCCATAGCCCTACTACAACAAGCCTGCTGAGGTCATCCAATGTGAAATACATTTTTGGGAGAGTTACAGCCAAGTAATTTCCATGGCGCATCCCATAACTGTGTACTGCTGTAGTGTGATAAACTAATTAGGTAGGAGTTCTAACCCCAGACTTGGCAACTGTTTGCATGTCTGACTGTGCAAAGACCAATGCTTTTTAGGGTACTCACACTCCTTACAATTCATATATTCAACTTTGGCAAGGCTGCTGATGTCACCCACCTAGAAATACACCTCTGGCAAGTCTGTAGAGTGTCCTGTAACTGTGTATTGCTGTAGTGTGACAAAGTAGCTAGGTAGGTGTTCTAATCCCAGACATGGCAAGTGTGTTTGTGTGTCTGTCTAACCCTGTCTGTGTAGAAACAATGCTTTTAAGGTTACTCACACTCCTTACAATTTATATACTCAACTTTGGCAAGGCTGCTGATGTCATCCACCTAGAAATACATCTCTGGGAATGTTGTATCCCAGTAGTCTCTGTAGCTCGTCCTGTAACTGAGTACTGCTGGAGTCTGACTTAGAACTGTGGTAGGGTTCCAGCCACACCCATGGCAGTTCTGGATGTTTTCTGTGTGTTTCAATGTCTGTGTATGGAGCAATGCATTATAGGCTCATCACACTCAGTACATTTCAAATAGCCTACGTTGGCAATCCTGCTGATGTTATTCATTGTGAAATACACCTTTGGGGACAGCGTTTCCTAGTAATCCCCTGTGGTGCATCCTCTAACATCTCCATGCTGTAGTGTGATATAGATTCCTGTTAGGGGTTCTATACCCACACATGTCAGTTGTGGATGTATTGTGTGTGTCTCTCACTGTGTAGGGAGCAATGCATTTTAGGCTAGTCACTCGCAGTACATTTCAAATGCCTTACTTTGGCAATCCTGCTGATGTCATTCATTGTGAAATACACCTTTGGGAAAGGAATACTCCAGTAATGTTTGTGGTGCGTACTATAATTGTGTAGTGCTGCAGTGTAATAAACTAGTTAGGTAGGGGTTCTACTCCCCAAGATGAAAGGTGTGTGTGTTTGTAACCTGTATCCTGTGCAGAGGTGGTTGTGAGTGTGTGGCCAATGTGGAGTGGGTTTTTCATATCTCTTATATGGTGGCCCTACTATGTATCACAATGTCCACCATACAGGGATAACAGATGTGAAATAGCTGAGAGGCTGAGGTGCAAAGCCACAGCCATACATGTGACATCAAGGCCAGGCAATCACAGTTAGAAACCCCAGTATTACACAGAGCACACTCTCAACCCATGTCTTATACACACACACACATGCCTAGGCAACAGCCAGTATGTGGGTAGTACACTGCATAATAGCCACTGATAATAACTATGGAGTGATAGCAGGGGCTACAGAGGGCATGTCACCCTGTCCATCTGTCTAATATGCACGTACATGCAGACAGTGCACCTCCCCCATATTCCCCAATAGACACATGCACCACCTTTGATGCCATCACATGTGATCCACAATGGCAATACCATGCCTGACAACATGCCCTGTATGGACAGATGCCACTGACACCAGGGAATGCTGTTAGCATGCTATCAGTATAGGTGCAGGGTAAACCTGCTGCCCATTACTGGTTCTCGCCACAGGTGGGCAAGACTGGCACATCTGATGATAATCTGTGTTCACAACATGGGCCAGACACCCCAGGTACAGTTCCACATGTCACTGTATATGCATGTGGCAGGAGTGCACATTCCAGACAACGTCCATGTCATGGGCTAAGGAACACATACAAGGCAAGCAATGCACAGCATTGGCCACACACAACAGTCACCCAGGTGACTGGATGGGGGATACAATATCCACCTGTGTGGGCAAATCCAGAAACTACAGCCTTGAGCCACAATGCAGACCATTGTCATGTGGCTTGATGCCAAAGTATACCCATCGCCTACCCTTGTATAGCCTGCTGGCACAGTCAATGACCACACACCTGTGCAGACATGCACCCATGCATGTCAGTACTGGCACCCTGTGTGTTTTTGTGTGTGTTGTATGATGTGTATGTTTACATCCACACTCACTACAACCCCCATGGACATGCCAATGCATGCTGTCTGATGTCAGACACCTCCTCATACCCTTTGCCCATACAAACTCCGCATGACCCGTGTAGTGCATGTGATACCTGCACAGTGATATGCTGTGGCAATCCCACTACTGATGTGTTGTACTCCTGGCCCTGCCATGTGTGTCACTGTGTGTGCATCCCTGTGAGAGTGTGGCCATGTTGATGCTGGCACCTGTTCATGTGGACAGGCACATGTACATCACCTAACGTATAGCTACCGTATCCCTGTTGCAGATGTCACTCACCATCACATATATGTTCTGAGAGCTCCAGAGCAGGAAACCCATGTGGTGCATCCAGTAACTGCATCAAACTGTGATAGCACTACATAGTCATCAGGGATTTGATACCCTGTGCTCGTAGGTGTGTGACACAAGCATGCTTCAGTTTAACACTCCCACCCCTTCCTGACATGTCTTTGCCTCTGTCTGCCTCTCCGACTCCCTCTCTGGTGGATGTGGAGACACTTGCTTTGCTTAGGCAGCAGCATGTCTATTTTAAGTGATGCTCATGATTGCAGCCCTCCCCTAGCTGACTGCATGTGGAACAGCTGTGGTAACATTCCCATAGCCAATTGCATGGAAATACACTCCAGTATCTAGGAACATCATGGTGGTGTTGGCCCTTTTCATTCACTGTGAGCAGGAACTATATCTGTTGTTTGGCAAACAGCATCTCAGATGGATTGGGGATTTACCTCTAACAACATACACTGTAGGAACAGGGCAACAAACAGGAGGGGGATGTGCCTGACCTGACTACAGACTGTAAGTGCTGCTATACTGCATTTGGAGTAATGTCGGTTTAACAGTGTGTGTGTGGATATGGCTGTCATACATGTCTCAATACCTGCCATGTTGGTTCCATGTTTATGAGGAATCCCCATCTGCAGACTGGGCAGTGTTGTGCCTTTGGTTTCATGTGTTACCCATGGAGCATCTGTCTGTGGACTGCAGAAAGTAGTGTGAGGATTGCAGTCTGTAGATGGTGAAAGCTGTGACAGTTACTGACTTCAAATTTCTCATAGGACATATGTTGCAACAAACCCCGTTAAAATAGTAAATGTATGAGGTTATCACAGCAACATGTCAGTATTGGCCCTGTGTATGTGCTTCCAGCCACACCTCTGTCAAACTTTGTACATATGTCATGCATGAAGTGGTTCATATGCGCTGTACACCATTAGTGTCATCATATCTGATAACATGCCAGTGATATACTAGACTGCTACACATGTTATGTACAGTAGGGGGTTACATTTCATGACATAACCTGGACATTATGTGGATGTTTGTACAGTACTGAGGTCCGTGTACTTACGGTGAATGTCAACAGTGTGTGTATTGTTAATATATACTTTAGCCTGTGTACAGACTGTGGTAGATGTCATTGGTCTAGTTCCCCTCCTATCTGATGTTTCATGCTGCACCACTGTATGGTACCATATTGGCGTACATGTTTGTAGGGCCATACACACACATGTCCCATACCACAGACAGCCATCAGACCAAACTGTGTAGCAGCCCAATATATGTAGGATCAGTCTGTGAGTGGCCCATATTAGGATGGTGTAGAACAGAGAGTCCAGCTTACCAGATGTGGCTGTGGCTGTGTTCACATTGGTTGTGGTCATGCACTTTCACACAGGTGCATTTTACCCTGTGCTGTGATTTACCTGTTGAGCCTGCTATATATGCAGATACATGTGCATTCCCCCATAGGAGATGTAGGCCAGTGTTGAGCCGGTCTGCCTGTAGCCTGTACAGTGCATTGTTACATGCTTAGCAGCTTAGTGTACCTACTACCAAAAGAAGAAGCACCACAGTGCATCCAACTGCCCAAATAAATCCTGCAAGCACGATTAGTTAACGTACTGTTTATTACAAAAAACAAAAATCACATAAAGTGCTTTTCATCAGGCCACATAGCCCAACTTCTTCAGCTAATTATACAACATAGGCCATACACTATATAGGAAGTGAAAAGTCAGCTGGTTCCTGAATCAGCAGGAATCAGCTGCTCTTAAAGTGGCAACCACTTTCATTCATTACCTAAAATATATAGCTTAAACAGTTCTCATCTAACACATTGTTTTAAAGCAATATTTTAAAATAATAGATAAATAGTGTAACATATCAGTACAAATCATCTAAAACCAATAATTATCTATTATGAAATATTAATGCAATTAAAATTAAAATTAAGAGTGTATGTATGTATTTATATTTTTGTTTTGTGTTCAAGTATAATAAACCTTAAAAGCATATAAAAACATGTAAGTGAAAAAAAGCAAAACCTGACTTAAGAAGCTGAAAGTCAAATACACTGTAAGACAATAGTATGCATAGACCATTTTAAACACAGCATAATAGTCAACTCCTAACCAAATTTTTAAGTTGTAGAATGCACTTAATTGAATATATTTTGTTAATGCCCAGAGGGTAGCATGCAAAGGTATGTAATTGCCAACTCAATTCTAATTTCTCTAAGAGCAAGGAAAGAGGCCCTCCTCTAGGGTCATAGGCAATACAATCTATAGCCCTAAAAGTAAAACCATGGGTGGGTGCTTTCATAATGTGCCTGGCCAATGCGTTCTCTGATTTGTTAGACCTAATAGCGTATGTGTGTTCATAGACCCTGTCCCTAAGCCTTCTGTCAGTTTTTCCAATATAGAAGGCAGGACAGGTGTGACACTTAGCCAGGTATACCACTCCCTTGGAGTTACAATCAAATTTGTACTTAGTATTGTATTCAAAACCTCTTATAGTAAATTTTATTCCCTGATCCATATATTTACAATAGGGGCATGACAGACACTTGTTCATACCTACATGGTTAAATGTAGCAAAGTTTGAGTACCGAATTTCCACTAGATTCTTTAAGTTTTTTCCTTTTCTATAAACTATTCTAGGGAAGTCAATAGGACCTCTTGGTAAATGTGTATCCATGTTTATCAAGTCCCAATTTTTCCTTAAAATATTAATAAACTCAAAACTGTCTATACAATACGTAATAATAAGTCTATTTTCATTTTCATTTAGTGCCCCATCCTGTAATGTACAACTGTTTGTTTCTAAACTCTGGTTACTTGATAATATTGCTTTGTAAAAGCCCACTTCTCTTTTATTTTTCACTTCCTGACAAATTTCTTGTAGGAATGAAATAGGATAACCTCTCTTTTTAAACATGCCCATAAGTGTTGAGCATTCTTCAATGAACTGGTTGTCGTCCGTAACCATTCAAGCTGCCCTTACAATTTGGCCCTTAACAACCGAACGTTTTTGATGGGCCGGATGGCAGCTACTATAGTGAAGAAATGCATTTGAATATGTTTCCTTTCTATAAATCCTAGCTTTAAAACATTGATTTTGTCTATCCTTACTTAAATCAACATCCAAAAAAGCAATTCTATCCTGTGAAAAATTATATGTGAATTTATTTTAAGAATGTACTAGTGTTGTTTAAGTAAGTTAAAAAGTTAGAAGCCTCCTGTTGGTTACCCTGGAACAGGATAAATATATCATCCAGGAAACGTATATAATATTTAATCTTACTTGTGTATGTAGTTACACCAAAGACATGTTTGTGTTCCCAGTAGGCCATTACTAAATTTGCAAATGTACTACCACATGGAGAGCCCATCGCCACTCCTATTTTTTGTAAGTAGTATCTGTTGTTAAAAGTGATGTAATTGTTGGAAAGAACTGTGTCCAATAATTCAACCATCAATTTTATTTCATTCTGGGGGGCTCCCATATCATGTAGTAATAAACTCACCCATTCAATTCCCTCTGTGTGGGGAATTGATGAATACAAGTCTTTCACATCTATTGTAAGAAAGTTTAAATCATCTTGATATTGTAGGTGGTTTATATTGTCCAAAAATCTCCAAGAATCTTTACAAATTTACTTTTGTTGAGCCACATATTTCTTTAAAGTGTGGTCAATAAATTTAGAGTAAGCATAAGTAATACTTGCTCTAGTGTGACCAATGGTCTCATGGGTGGATTGTCTATGCTTTTATGTATTTTTGGTACTGCAAAAATAGTAGGTATCCTTGTGGCCAACATATGTAAGTAATTTGCTACAGTCATATCTATCCTTGCTTAAATGAATAATTCTTCAAGAAATACCATGACTCTTTTATAAGCAATGTTTAATTTGTTCTTTGATACCTCCTCATAAGTGTCACTTTCTAAAATGGTCTGAATTTTATTGTTATAATCATCCAAATTGAAAATAACTATGCCCCCTCCTTTGTCTGGTTTCATAGTCCTGACGTGTGCTTGTTGCAGATACATAAGTGCTTGTTTTTCTTCCTTGGTAATGTTATAGTTAAAATTAGTGGTGTATTCATTATTCATCTTATTTATTTTGTGAAAAATATCTAACATGCATATTTTTTCAAACAAAGCCACGTCTGGATGGGGATGGAGGCAAAATGTACTAGTAATATAAAATGGTGTGATAGAGGATGGTGCCTCTCCTAGTAATAAGTTTAAATTCAACTTCCTAATGAATAATTTAAGATCAATAATAAACTCTGCTACATTGGTTCTACATGAAGGAACAAAAGTAAAACCTTTTGCTAATAAATTAGCTAAAGTAGTATCAACATGAAAGTCAGAGTAATTAAAAATCTTAAAGTCCCCAGTAGAATTGCATACAATAGTAACAACTGGTTCTTCTAAAAGTGCATTCTCATCGTCTGGTTTCTCCTGCTGTGTCGGTTCTGCAATGGAAAGATCCGTAGTGTCCACATTAGTATGTTCACTAGTTACTGGTGTGAATGATAGTACGTTTTCTTCGTGTCTTGCCTCAGGTTGTACTCTGAGGCAGAAATTTGAAAATCTGATTACTAAAGCCATTTTGGCTTCTTGGACCGTAATGGGCATTGTGGAAGTTATTACCCTGGTTAGCTGCATTAAGTCTATTGATTTGAATCCCATTTGAATTAGTCTTGTACTTTTTATTGCTGTTGTTGTTATTGCCTTTCTTTTTGGGTATTTGTGTCCAGCCCTCTTCAAATTGGTCCAATTCATGCATGTCTGTGGCTCCGCCCACTCCCCCTGCTGTTGTACCCGGACTTTGGTCCCTGATGTTACCAAAGTTCGTCTGGGACAAGGGAGGTGCTAGATATGCCAATCCCTTATCATAGGCTTCCCTGTCACGGTTTAGTTTTTTGACTTTGTTGTTTTTTAATTTCTCAAGTTAATGGTCAATAGTAAAAAACGATCTTTCATATTCATACTTATAATGAAAAAAGTCACTGTCTCTCTTTATTTCACCATCCAACCTAGTATCTTCCTGTAATAAGTCATCTGCAGTTTTTTGGTAGTGCTTACTTATAAGTTGTAACAGTTCAATACCATGATTATTAAACATTTTTATTAAGTCCTGGTGGAATTCCGAACCTTCTACCAGCCCAGTGGGATATTGCCAAATTCGAAGACCTTTTGGAACTATGCCTTCGCTAATACTTTGTTTAAAATAAGCTAGTTCCAAATGTAGTTTTTTTGTATTTAAGTAACTTTAAGTCTAATAGTTTAAGTTTGCCATTCAATGTTTCAGTTTGTACATTTTCAGTAATTAGCTCGCCTTGTGTTCGAGTTGAAGTAGGAAGCCGAAAAGTTGGTAACTGTTCTGACCAAGAAGAAAGGTCAAAATTAAAGTTCAGGTTTGCTGCTGATCCATTGGAAGTGTGCTCTCTTTGTAAAACATGGCCTTCGCCTCTGTTGTTACGTCAACATTCCAACTCTTCTTGTGGTGTGGGGTGAATAGATATGTTGAGAAGAGAATCCTCGTCTCGTGTATCCATACAGTTGTTAGACAAAGGACTTACTAGTTTCTGTTGTTTAGTAGATGGTAATGAAGGTGCTTTTGTTATATTGGGTGCCGCCATAGGTTTCACAACCAAAATGGTCTATGCATACTATTGTCTTAGAGTGTATTTGACTTTCAGCTTCTTAAGTCAGGTTTTGCTGTTTTTCACTTACATGTTTTCATATGCTTTTAAGGTTTATTATACTCGAACACAAAAAAATATAAATACATACATACACTGTTAATTTTAATTTTAATTGCATTAATATTTCATAATAGATAATTATTGGTTTTAGATGTTTTACACTGATTTTTTACACTATTTATCTATTATTTTAAAATATTGCTTTAAAACAATGTGTTAGATGAGAACTGTTTTAGCTATATATTTTAGCTAATTAATGAAGGTGGTTGCCACTTTAAGAGCAGCTGATTCCTGCTGATTCAGGGACCAGCTGACTTTTCACTTCCTTTTCACTTCCTATATAGTGTATGGCCTATGTTGTATAATTATCTGAAGAAGTTGGGCTATGTGGCCTGACGAAAAGCGCTTTATGTGATTTTTTGTTTTTTGTAATAAACAGTATGTTAACTCATCATGCTTGCAGGATTTATTTGGGCAGTTAGATACACTGTGGTGCTTCTTCTTTTGGTAGTACGGATCCAGTTTGTGTTTGTGTCTTAGCTTCGTTTGTTTTTCATGGAAGAGCCTACAAATGTACCTGCTTCCCTCACTTCTGTCCTAGATGGAGGTATGAATGAAACGGAAGGAGCACTATCTACTTTATTGGCTCTAGTGCTTAAATTATCTAAACAGCTTGACGTATTGGCAGCTAGAGTTGACAGTTTGGCTGGGAAACCTATTGCGCCACCCATTATAACAAAAGCACCTTCATTGCCATCTACTAAACAACACAAACTAGTAAGTCCTTTGTCTAACAACTGTGTGGATACACTAGACAAGGATCCTCTTCTCAAGATGTCTATTCACCCCACACCGCGAGAAGAGTTGGAATATGGACGTAACAACAGAGGCGAAGGCCATGTTTTACAAAGATAGCGCTCTTCCAATGGATCAACAGCAAACCTGAACTTTCATTTTGACCTTTCTTCTTGGTCAGAACAGTTACCAACTTTTCAGCTTCCTACTTCAGCTCGAACACAAGGTGAGCTAATTACTGAAAATGTACAAACTAAAACATTGAATGGCAAACTTAAACTATTAGACTTAAAGTTACTTAAATACAAAAAACTACATTTGAAACTAGCTTATTTTAAACAATGTATTAGCGAAGGCATAGTTCCAAAAGGTCTTCGAATTTGGCAATATCCCACTGGGCTGGTAGGAGGTTCGGAATTCCACCAGGACTTAATAAAAATGTTTAATAATCATGGTATTGAACTGTTACAATGTATAAGTAAGCACTACCAAATAACTGCAGATGACTTATTACAGGAAGATACTAGGTTGGATGGTGAAATAAAGAGAGACAGTGACTTTTTTTGTTATAAGTATGAATATGAAAGATCATTTTCTACTATTGACCATTACCTTGAGAAATTAAAAAAACAACAAAGTCAAAAAACTAAACCGTGACAGGGAAGCCTATGATAAGGGCTTGGCATATCCAGGACCTCCCTTGTCCCAGACGAACTTTGGTAACATCAGGGACCAAAGTCAGGGTACGACAGCAGGGGGAGTTGGCGGAGCCACGGACATCTATGAATTGGACCAATTTGAAGAGGGCTGGACACAAATGCCCAAAAAGAAAGGCAATAACAACAACAACAACAGCAATAAAAATACAAGACTAATTCAAATGGGGTTCAAATCAATAGACTTAATGCAGCTAATCAGGGTAATAACGTCCACAATGCCCACTATGGTCCAAGAAGCCAAAATGGCTTTGGTAATCAGGATTTTCAAGTTTCTGCCTCAGGATACAACCTGAGGCAAGGCACGAAGAAAATGTACTATCATTCACACCAGTAACTAGTGAACATACTAATGTGGACACTATGGATCTTTCTATTGCAGAACCGACACAGCAGGAGAAACCAGACGATGAGAATGCACTTTTAGAAGAACCAGTTGTTACTATTGTATACAATTCTACTGGGGACTTTAAGATTTTTTAATTACTCTGACTTTCATGTTGATACTACTTTAGCTAATTTATTAGGAAAAGGTTTCACTTTTGTTCCTTCATGTAGAACCAACGTAGCAGAGTTTATTATTGATCTTAAATTATTCATTAGGGAGTTGAATTTAAACTTATTACTAGGAGAGGCACCATCCTCTATCACACCATTTTATATTACTGGTACATTTTGCCCCCATCCCCATCCAGATGTGGATTTGTTTGAAAAAATATGTATGTTAGATATTTTTCACAAAATAAATAAGATGAATAATGAATACACCACTAATGTTAACTATAACACTACCAGGGAAGAAAAACAAGCACTTATGTATCTGCAACAAGCACATGTCAGGACTATGAAACCAGACAAAGGAGGGGGCATAGTTATTTTCAATTTGGATGATTATAACAATAAAATTCAGACCATTTTAGAAAGTGACACTTATGAGGAGGTATCAAAGAATGAATTAAACATAGCTTATAGAAGAGTTAAGGTATTTTTTGCAGAATTATTCATTGAAGCAAGGATAGATATGACTGTAGCAAATTACTCACATATGTCGGCCCCAAGGATACCTACTATTTTTGGAGTACCAAAAATATATAAAAGCATAGACAATCCACCCATGAGACCATTGGTCGACACTAGAGCAAGTATTACTTATGCTTGCTCTAAATTTATTGACTACACTTTAAAGAAATATGTGGCTCAACAAAAGTACATTTGTAAAGATTCTTGGACATTTTTGGACAATATAAACCACCTACAATATCAAGATGATTTAAACTTTCTTACAATAGATGTGAAAGACTTGTATTCATCAATTCCCCACACAGAGGGAATTGAATGGGTGAGTTTATTACTACATGATATGGGAGCCCCCCAGAATGAAATAAAATTGATGGCTGAATTATTGGACACAGTTCTTTCCAACAATTACATCACTTTTAACAACAGATGCTACTTACAAAAAGTAGGAGTGGCGATGGGCTCTCCATGAGGTGGTACATTTGCAAATTTAGTAATGGCCTACTGGGAACATGAACATGTCTTTGGCGTAACTACATATACAAGTAAGATTAAATATTATATACGTTTCCTGGATGATATATTTATCCTGTTCCAGGGTAACCAACAGGAGGCTTCTAACTTTTTAATTTACTTAAACAACACTAGTACATTCTTAAAATTCACATATAATTTTTCACAGGATAGAATTGCTTATTTGGATGTTGATTTAAGTAAGGATAGACAAAACCAATGTTTTAAAGCTAGGATTTATAGAAAGGAAACATATTCAAATGCATTTCTTCACTATAGTAGCTGCCATCCGGCCCATCAAAAACATTCGGTTGTTAAGGGCCAATTTGTATGGGCAGCTCGAATGGTTACGGACGACAACCAGTTCATTGAAGAATGCTCAACACTTATGGACATATTTAAAAACAGAGGTTATCCTATTTCACTCCTACAAGAAATTTGTCAGGAAGTGAAAAATAAAAGAGAAGTGGGCTTTTACAAAGCAATATTATCAAGTAACCAGAGTTTAGAAACAAACAGTTGTACATTACAGGATGGGACACTAAATGAAAATGAAAACAGACGTATTATTACATATTGTATAGACAGTTATGAGTTTATTAATATTTTAAGGAAAAATTGGGACTTGATAAACATGGATACACATTTACCAAGAGGTACTATTGACTTCCCTAGAATAGTTTATAGAAAAGGAAAAAACTTAAAGAATCTAGTGGAAACTCTGTACTCAAACTTTGTTACATTTAACCATGCAGGTATGAACAAGTGTTTGTCATGCCCCTATTGTAAATATATGGAGCAGGGAATAAAATTTAGTATAAGAGGTTTTGAATACAATACTAAGTACAAATTTGATTGTAACTCCAAGGGAGTGGTATACCTGGCTAAGTGTCACACCTGTCCTGCCTTCTATATCGGCAAAACTGACAGAAGGCTTAGGGACAGGGTCTATGAACACACATACGCAATTAGGTCTAACAAATCAGAGAACACATTGGCCAGGCACATTATGAACGCACCCACCCATGGTTTTACTTTTAGGGCTATAGATTGTATTGCCTATGACCCTAGAGGAGGGCCTCTTTCCTTGCTCTTAGAGAAATTAGAATTGAGTTGGCAATTACGTACCTTTGCATGTCACCCTCCAGGCATTAATGAAATGTATTCAATTAAGTGCATTCTACAACTTAAAATGTTGGTTAGGAGTTGACTATTATGCTGTGTTTAAAATGGTCTATGCATACTATTGTCTTAGAGTGTATTTGGCTTTCAGCTTCTTAAGTCAGATTTTGCTGTTTTTCACTTACATGTTTTTATATGCTTTTAAGGTTTATTATACTCAAACACAAAACAAAAATATAAATACATACATACACTGTTAATTTTAATTTTAATTGCATTTATATTTCATAATAGATAATTATTGGTTTTAGATGTTTTACACTGATTTTTTACACTATTTATCTATTATTTTAAAATATTGCTTTAAAACAATGTGTTAGATGAGAACTTTTTAAGCTATATATATCAGGTAATGAATGAAGGTGGTTGCCACTTTAAGAGTAGCTGATTCCTGCTGATTTCTGGAACCAGCTGACTTTTCACTTCCTTTTCACTTCCTATATAGTGTATGGCCTATGTTGTATAATTATCTGAAGAAGTTGGGCTATGTGGCCTGACGAAAAGTGCTTTATGTGATTTTTTGTTTTTTGTAATAAACAGTACGTTAACCCATTGTGCTTGCAGGATTTATTTGGGCAGTTGGATACACTGTGGTGCTTCTTCTTTTGGTAGTACGGATCCAGTTTGTGTTTGTGTCTTAACTTAGCTTAGTGTACTTACCCAGAGAGATGTCATGCACAGATACTTGCCAGATGCATTGCTGCCGGGCTCCCCTTAAATGTAATGTATGTCAGACAGAGCAGTGGGATGCTGTACAGATGTATGTCAATATCCAGTGGGTAGTATGTGGCCATGGCACCCCTGTACCAGCGATCATTATGTGTCAGGCCAGACAGGGGTGTGTGAATGCATAACCTATGGTGGCAAATGTATACCAATCGTTATGTGTTATACCCATCTAAATGGCTGTCTACATCCATATTGTCATGCATGGTACACATGTTTTGCACTAAGGGCTTATGTGTATACCGCTGGACTGTACAGGGTGTGTCAGAATCTCCACATATATTGGCCAATATTTCTGCTGCAGTCCACAGGGGCATTACATGCTAGCAGCGGTACTTTACAATGATGTCCTTAGGATGTCTGTCAGTAGCCAATGGCACACATGTTATAAGCAGATGTGACCTCCCACACACACCATGTCTGTGAAGACAATCCCAATGACATTTGCAATAGTCTACTAATATACCTGCTATACATACCTGACATCCCCTTGCACTACGACTTTGGGATATAGGGGCTGGGGTAGGGCTACACTCCATTTCCAGGACATACGGTGGAAATATATGTACATATACTTATCCAGATAGCCATATATATATATATATATATATATATATATATATATATATATATATATAGGATTACACATGTGTAGTACTTCCAATTACCACTGTCATGGCAACCACCCACTATAAAATCCCTACATCATGTGGGGGTGGTCCCTTTACATTTCCTGCGTGATGGACATCCTTCTTGTGTGTGGGCATCAATGTCACAGACAGCAGGTAGCAATACCTTTTACAGGAGAACCGGCACACACAGGGCAGCCACATATTTGTAGGAGGATCAGGAACTACAGACAAACTGCAAGTAGAGTTGTGTTATGCTTTGTATAGTACTGGTGTTACAGGGTGTGTGTGTACATACTAGTTTACCTTGGAGTGCAGTCTGTCTGCATAGCTCACAACTGTGGCTCTATCCTCTTGCTGGCCAGAGGTATGCTATCATGTTTTGTCTGTCCACCACACAGGTCCTGTGTCAGATATTACACTGGCAGTGTGTGTGTTGAGTGCTATCACTACATGGCTACATCCATTTCTGTTTCTAACCTCAATTCCCTGACTAAGGGTATGTTGCAGACTATCCTGTAACACCAGCAACTTGCTTAGTGTATGGCAACAGTTGTCCACATATGTGGCTGTGTTCCAGCCTCTGTCCTCCACCTACATACCAAGCTTTGCACATATGTCATGCTGTCGGTGGTTGTTCTGTACTGGGCTGTGAGTATATCACACTGCTATTGCTGCCATCAGTCCACTGCTGTTGTATCCCCCACACATACGGTGGGGCTGGGGCCATATATGTGTGGGCGTTACCTACACAATACATGAGTGCCCTTATGCACTCCAGAGGCCAGTGTATGTAACAGTGGTATATGGCCCTGTATTAGTGAGTCTAGGGGGGAGCACCATAAATGACCTAGGCTGTTACAAAATGTGGGGTATCAGGCGTGAGCTGCCTTAAGGTATCTGGATGTAAAGTACCATATACTTCACCTATTTTTACATTACTTACATGAATTGGGTTAATGTAAGCCTACTGCCCCCTGCCATACAGACTGTTCTGTTTGTCGGTGTGCTCGTGGTGGTGTCAGTTATGCCTTGTTATGTAACAGTTACAACCCATGTGGTCACATGACATCTTTACCACCTACTGAGTTTGCACAGAGTGTAGATAGAGGCTGCTGAACTATACACCTGCATTACATACTGTTGATTGTTTGGTATCCTGTGGCCCAGTTTGTCTTTACTATTGTACAGTTTGAAGGGCTTGGCCTGGACAGCAACAGTTGTGAACCTTTCCAGACTACTGTATTAGTGTAACTGTTTCACAGTTGCATTACTCTGTTTATATGGTTGTCAATGTCTGAACAGCTATATGACATGACATATAGAACTGTAATAGTACACAATTAAAGGTTTTCCATTTCTGCAAACCTGTGTGAGGTGTTTTTTCTATGACCTGTCTGTGGGTATATGTTGCAGGCAACGATTGTCATTTGTATGGGTGGCCCATATAGTGTTCAGTCATTCAGGGGTTAACTGTAGGCATAGTGGCTGTTCCATATTGTGTGCACCTTCTACATATGTATCTTACTGTACATATATCTGTGTGTGTATGTGTAGTCACATGTATACTTATATATAGATATATATATATATAGATATATATATATATAGATATATATATATATATATATATATATATATATATATATATATATATATATAGATAGATAGATAGATAAATATGTATATCTGTATTAGCATATCTGTGTCTGTGTATCTGTACCCTGGAGATATTGATGGCTTCCCTATATTACATTTCCTATGGGAGGCAGACTGTACTGCATGATATGTTACCAATACCAGTCTGACATCATACAGGTGGGATGTAGTACTGGTAACATCTTGTGCCCATGTTGTGTCAGGTCCTGGTTATGGGATCTGCAACACTTGGTAGTGTATTGCAGGGCAGACGTGTTTGGCTGTGGGGGGGGGGGTGCCTATTCATACAAGATGTATAGTGTGTGGGGCCTCTCAACCCCATTAACGGTGCATGTGGACATATTTGTATTTCTTAATCTGCCATTGATATCTACAGATGTATGGCCATATATACCTATATAGATATATATATCTGCTAACATTTATATAACTATGTCCGTATATACCCACATAGGTATATATCTGCGTATACATATGTAACTTGCTGTGTATATATAGACATATAGGTGTAGACACATATATGTATCGATGTAGGCATTTGCATGTATATATGTTCATATATATTGACATAAATGCATATAGTTGTAGAAATATATATATATATATATATATATATATATATATATATATATATATAGGTTGGATCTGTTTAGATATTAATATATGTACACAGACATAAATCTAGATGTTGGTATACATTCTGTGTACTGTTGCATGGCTGGACGGGATGATATGTTTCTGAAAACATCAGATTTATTTGTATCTGGCATGGCTTAGTGATAAATCACTTTGTCTGTGGTATGCAGGGTCCTGGGTTCAATCCTTGCAGGAGCTGTTTAATTTGATGCTGGGCAGAACATGGCCCGTTGGATACAGAGTGATTAATGCACTTTAAAGCAGTTGTAAGAGGGTTTGCGCAGAGCTAAGCACTGCTAACTTCCAGTTACAGTGTCTTACACTCAGTTAGCTTCTAAATTGCTTAACCTGTGTAGGCATTGCTTACTCCTGCGCAAACAGGCTTAAACCAGTTTACTGTTTCTTTAAAGTGCTTACTGCTGCTTACCCCTGGGTTAATTTCTTTAAAAGAAAGAAGAAAGGGTTGCTAGGAAAGTGGTGAAACAGGGGAACAAAGAGGGAAAGACAGTAGCAAAAATAGCTAGGGATGTGCAGAAAGGGTGTAGGGAAGGTCCATAGCTAGGGATGTGCAGGAAGGGTGTAGGGAAGGTCCATAGCTGCCCATTTCTTCTACAGCAACAGCTGTGCATATACACTGAATTTGGAGGTAGATTTGGACACCCAAACCCCTGGGAGAGGGGTGAGGACAACATAATTCGTTGTGATGCCATTTAGACCAGATTACATGTGTCCAGTGTACACGTGTGTGAAATGGACAGCTATGTATGGGACGAGATTTTTTTGTGGGAACAGATTGCCCTTTTTCTTCAGGTGAGAGTGGGATGTTGGGGAGGGGTAGTAGGTATATTTGGGGAGGTAGGTTGGGTAGATTAACAGACAAGACAAACAAGACACATCCAGGGGCGGTATATGACACATGTGGGGGGTAAAGACCTTGGATGGGGAGGGGTGTTTGGAAGTCGCAAGCCCATGAGCCCCCAAATGGAAACAGGGTGATTGAGGTCCCCACCCATGGGCAGTCACTATTGCTCCTTCACAGCCCAAAGGTGGCCGTGCTGGAGGCTGGGTAGGAGGGGCAGGTTCACCCTCTAATTGCACCACTCAGCCCTCAAGCTGGCGTAGCTGGTCTCAAAATGCCCTATCAATCTCCCTATGCACCACGGCCCGGACCTGACAACAGGTGACTGGTTCCTCTCTGCCCCCACTCCCGGGTGGGGCCGAGCCCCATCCCCTGCGGCAGTTCCACCAGAAGGTGGTGCAGGGCCTATGGAGGAGGAAGTTCCAGGCTGGGCCCCAGAGGTGCTTGTGCCCGGTGCCATGGCCAGCTGAGGTGGGACAGGTGGGTCCAGTGGGACCGGCCTTCCCATATGAGCTATGGTGTTGCAGTTTACAGACAGATATGGGTTAGTAATAGTCAACTGCATTCAGGATTAGTTATAACAGCATGCATAGGTATACCCATTTACCCAAGACACCAAATTTAAATCAGTTGCATAGCGAGCAGAACACATGCATATATGGAACAGCAGTGGCCATTACAACAGCATGCATGTTTTATTGATGGCAACAGGTCACCAATATGGATGCATTTTAACATGGCACATGCATAGAATCAAATGTGAATATATATGAACCAATAGGACATATGTCCCAACATAAGTTTGGAGAGCAAACATACCCATTGAGGTGTATAATTGGGTTATTGTTGCACATACGATGGGGGCAAGAGAGAGACTTCAATTAACAACCGATATATCCCTGTAGTTTTCACAACTTTCTTAGTCACTGCAGTGATCTGTCCCTCACATGTATTATTACACTGCCCATTGGCCTTACTTTATACAATGGTATGTTTGTAGATTAGTATTTACGTGGACTGTGTCTAATGTATAGTCTACACCTTTTACCTGTTACAGCTGTTGAGAAGATCTTTGTTAACACTACCTGACAATTTCTACACATACTCCCAGATTCCATGGTGATGCTATACACATACCCCTCAATCCGTTATTGCACACACTGATTGAGGCTTGACAGGATGCAGGTGTTAATGCAACATATTATGAGAATTGCTTTCATACACCTTGGGTGTGATGCTACAATGACAGGTTTGTTTTCATATAAATTCTCTGACTATGTACAGGTTTGACTATCGGTTATATGTCATCATAGGCTGCCTATATTTCTTGGATCATCACACTGATTTCTCAAGGGAACAGGGTAACAGGCAGCAGATTTGGGCCATTTATCTACACATGCTGGGCAGAGCGGAACAGTTGAGGGGTATGAATATGCATACAGCTTACTATCTGAACATTCTGATGCAGTCTGTACAGTTGATGGCTATGATTATGCTTACAGCTTACTATCTGTACATTCTAGCAAACTCTGTACAGTTGTTGGGTCTATCTAATCATGCATACAGCTTTCTATATGAACATTCTGACACAGTTTGTACAGCTGATGGCTATGATTATGCTTACAGCTTACTATATGATCATTCTAGCAAACTCTGTACAGTTGTTGGGTCTAATTATGCATACAGCTTTCTATATGAACATTCTCACAAATTCTGTACAGCTGTGGGGTATGATTATGTATACCACTTACTACCACTCCGGGATTCAGTCCCTACTGTGTGTGGTAAAACTATTACAGTTAACATCACAGTACATTGTGCTATGAGTGCTAAGTCTCCCTCAGTTGTACAATATGACTTACCTCTTGTTATACAGAACTTCCTACACATTTTATCTGTGTACCACAGTGTGGGTAACGCTGCTTAATACTACAGTACTATGTATAGCATGCAGCACTACAACATATTAAATCAGAGTATACACAAGCACTCTAGGGGTTATAATTTTATTCACAGGATATGACAGTTCATGCAAGATTATTACTAACCTGCCTCATGACGCAGCCTTTGCAGCCTAGCGGCATGGGCTTGCTGGTTCACAGCTTGCTCATCTGCAGCTGTCAGTGAAATATAGTGACATTTAGCCATACCTATCCATAGTATACACAAGCTAGGCAATTATTATATACTTAGTGGAATGGATACTTACGCATCAGCCATCTGCCTGCATTCCTGGATCCACTGTTCCAGTAGAACCCCCCTACGCCACTTCAAGTCAGCATGGTGATGCCTGACCTGCTCACCAGTCCGGGAGATACCTGTGGCACTATTGAGGTCACGGGCGAGACTGTCCCAGGCCTCCACTTTATACTGGGAGCCCTGGTAATGGTCCTGCAGGAGTGTCTGCTCATGGTGTTTGACCAGGAGCAACACCAGGTATTTCGACTCATTAATGACCTAGGGCTGCACTCTGAACCAAGTGCCTTCACCTACTCCATTCATTCTGCCTACAGTAGGGAGCTGCAACCAGTTATGGGGATTATTAGCGCCTGTGGGGTTTAAATATGCCTGATTTCCCACACTTTCCCGTGATTGGACAGTTTTGAAAAGGCTAAGCTATGGCAACACCTGCTTACCTAATGTTGGAATTGCTTAAAGAGGCATACCACTGGGCAGATTGAATTAGTCGGTCTACACATTGCTTACACCATGTAAGTCGACCTGTGCAATGCTTAGCATTGCTTAATATGTAATTAGCATTATATTGTCCTTTTGACATTGATTTATAATTTGTTGCATGTTATATCTGTGTCTGGTATCTGTGATTCATGTGTACGCACACTGTATGGGGTCCTGGGGACTTCAACACTTTCTTACACTAATGCCTCACATCTGGCCTTACTGCAGTACTCCACTTCACATATTTATGTTATATAGCAGGTTATACAACATCATACTGTACATAGATTCAGTTCACATGTTTGGTTTGATTTTCCTATGGTGAGGATTTGTTTGCTGAAACCTCACTCATATGTATTGCTATGATGGCTTAGTGGTTAACTACTATTACTACAGTGTCCAGGGTCTTGAGTTCGAGCCTTGCAGAATCTGTTTATTTTGTTGCTGGACAAAGCACGGGCTGTTGTAATTGGGTGTGCGCGTGTTTGCATGGAGTTAAGCAATGCTAACCTCCAGTTACAGTTTCTTATACTCAGTTAGCTTCTACTTTGCTTAATCTGTGTAGGCAATGCTTACCCCAGCACAAACACACTTAAACACGCTTACTAGTGCTTATATATGCTTACTACTTCTTATTTGTGCTTACACCTGCTTACTAGTGCCTTAATTATTATGATACTGACACTTCACATGTGCATTTAATGCAGTACTCCAGTTCACATTTAAATGTTATTTAGTAGGTTATACAGCAAAAAATGTTCATATACAGATTTCACATGGAAAATGGAATGTGCTGCAGTGGGACCCAAACCAGGAATGTCTGCTCATTAGGCAGATGCTCTGCCCACTACACTATTGCTGTGCTGCTTCATTTACATATATATTCCTTGTTATCCTCTTCAGCCTTATAAGCTGCTTTAACCATAGCTAAGCAATGGGCACACCTGTGCGCCTACAGTTAGCTTTAATTGTTTTAAAAAATAAAAGGGTTTCTTTATTTAGTTTTTCAGTATTGCTGTAGTTGTACACATGGGGAACTGTTGGTAGGGCTATGCGGACACCTATGAGAGATCTTGCTCATCTCTTAACACTTTCTGCTTTTCTACATTGCAGGGGCATGTTGATTCTGAGAGCTGTGTTCTCAGACAGCCCCCTGCAATTGTACATGCTCCGTGTAAGCCTGGGAGCTCAGCACCGTGCCTTCATTAATATGCATGGCGCACTGCCGTCCTGCTCCTAAACGGGCGCTTCTGCGGAGGACTAAGCTAGTCCTGCATGGAAGATTAGTGAATCTGGGGGAGTATCTTTTTGTGCTTGATTAAAATTTAAGGACTTTTTGCAATCAAAGCTTGCTGAAGGAGGATACCATTAATTTGCTTAGGGGAGGCATAGAGTTTCAAGATTTTTAAGACTTTCTTAAAACTTTTCATTAGCACACGAAGTATGTTATACGTGTAATGAAATGGCTTGATGGCATTGTTAATATACTTCGCGATATATTAGTATGTTATCAGTGCTGAAGGAGAGCCTGATGCAAGGCTGAGTGATTTATTAAACATTCTTAGACAGAATAATCTTAAGCTAAATAAGAGCAATCATGAAATCACAGTTATATAGCTGAGACAAATTGGTCATGCTGTATCATTAGCAGGCTAGATGCAATGATACATAGAAAGTAAGAGCCAAAGTACAGTGGTTCAGCTAGAGGACAAACAAGCACTCATAATTCTTAGGAATTATGCAGTACCTTACTATGTTTATTCTGAATGTCTTAGAAGTGAGTTTGGCATTGAGGAAATTATTTGGAATGTAATATGTCACTGTACTAGGATGTATAGCAATAACATGCTGTGAAATACTTAAAAATTAGCAACTGAAGCATTCATGCTGAGCCATTTTGATTTGTACAAATCAATTGCATTTACAATTAGTTGATAGCTAGAATGGTATTGGTGCATTACAGCTGTAAGACTGTAAATCACCTGCTTATGGATAAAGAGGTTTGGCTGAATGCTAGCAGATTTATGATTAGATAGACCTATGTGCCATAGTACATTGATGTGAAAACTTTCATGAATATATAACATGAAAAAGCAACATTGGTAGAAACAGAAAACAAATTATTGTAGCATATATCTAGGAAGTCCTCATATAAAGTGTCATTAAGGTTGCAACAATGTTGCTGGCATTGTGAAAGGATGACTTAACTGTGAAGTGTAAATCAGACAAAAATACTTTTAGAGTAGATAAACTGAACCATTCATTTCTACGATGGAAACATAAGGATTTTCTTGAGGAAGAATAAGAAGAGACTTGTAAAATTCTACAACTGTCCATGACCAAAGAAAAGCTGAAAGTCTCTCTCTGAAGTGTGCACAATGTGATCCGTTGTTAAGAATGCCTTCAGATGCAACAATACAATGTCCATAACAAAACTCAGCTTTAAATAAAGAAATGCAACCACACATTTTGTTTAAAGAAAATATAGTTATATGCAAGCTTGTAAGTATAAAGCAGTGCTGAATCTGCCAAGGAAAGATGTGCTGCCAGGAAGTCAAAAGTCACATATGGGAACTGTGAAGTATAAGGGAAAGCTTTATAATGTGTCACACTTTCCTGGTATGTCAGTATGTGCAAGACAAGTAAGAGTTTGTGTACAGTGCTTATCATAATAATACAAAAGAAGCAATGATTTCTTTTCTAACACTAAGGGGACAATGGGGTAAATTTAGAACACATTTGTTTCAGTTGCAACACTGTGTGGGCTTGAATAGGTATTGCTTCATATTCAAACATTGCAGAGGTCATGAAGTTGCAAGACATACATGCTAATGTCATTAATGCACTTAAACCTGTGGTTTTGAGACATACAATACCTGATAAAGCCCTCTTAGATAATGGTGTACAATATGCAAATATGGAATTAAAAAGATCATTATAGCAATGAGATTTTCAATACAGGAGCTATAATGTAAACCATATGCAGCTGAATGATGAAGTTGAAAGAACAATTCAGACTGAAAAACTTCATAAAGAAAACTTTGAACATTTACAGTGACTGCAATATGGATACATGTTTAACCTTACTATACTGTTGAAATACTTCCTTGTATTGTTTGTGTATGTGTCAATTACTCAGCTTCCGATGAGTCATTGAATAGAGATTATATTGTCTACTTCTGCTTATGTGCTACAGCATGAAAACATGAGTTTAGTAAACTAATGTCTGAAAGCAAATTGTTCTAGGCAGCAGATTTACTATGATAAAAGAGTCATATATCTATCTTGGCTTAAAGAGGAAGGCAACATGAGAGTGCTGCAAAGTTCCAATCAAAAGCAGGAAGAAAGACTGCTTGTTTAGAATTCTGACAGCCAAGATATTGTCTTTGCTCAGTGAGAATGGGAAGTTGCTGAGAAGACACCAATGACACTTGTGTAAAACAAGTTTTCCCAAAGATACTTTCCACACTACTTGCATGAGAATCAGCCATCAAGAGGTCTTTTTAAGAAGTGCCTGCAGAGATATCCAAGAAGGTTTCTACAGAAGCATTTCCAGAATAGCAGTGGAGAACCTAAATCATTCTGATAAACTTAAGGAGTGGAACATTCATAACATTTTTCCAAATACTTCAGCTGTAAATATACAGGCTATGCAGTCTTCTCAGTAATAAAAATATAGCTGATCATTGAAGAAGTCAGCAAGATACTTTGAGAGCTGTGCCATCTGAAAAGTACTGAATTTTAAGCACAGAATATGTTTTAATTAGTTAGAAATACTGGATATTTTAGAGAATGCAAATTGTTATAAATACACAGAAAAGAGGACAGAAGTATATCTCCAGTGGTTAACATTATTAAAAGATACAGGCAAAATCGATGTCAATATATCTGAAAGAGAAATATTATAATGCTAAAGGACATAGATCTGTTTTAAAACATTGTTTAATGAGAATAAGAAATCAGAGTTATATTAAGCAAATATGTTAATCTGGGAATGTTTATTCTACTACAGGAAACCATTATGCATTAGATGTCTTATTATTTTGATGGAATATGTGCTTTATCTACTAAACAGACATAAGATACTTTTCAGTTTGCTGAACAATTTCATTTTGTTATTTGGAAAACTTTGAAATTAACATAACAGATGTATTGATGAGTGAGGTTATTATGCCCTTTCCAGATCAAAAAGCTCCAGGCCCTGACTCTCTTGTCATAGAATTTTATAAACACTTTGCTGATAATCTTATTCCTAGATTGAATATGTTAATATGTTATGTACCTTCTTTTGAAAACTCACCAGATTTATTTTTCCTTGTACAAATTTAATATTAATCCTTAAACCTAATACAAATGAGTATAATTTGGTTAATTATCACAGACTGTATTGCTCAATTCAGATTCTAAAATAATTGTAAACTATGCAATAAAATTATGCTTTCTAAAATCTCTCCACACTTATATACCTATCAGTTTAGATTTATACCAGGGAGAAAAATGTTATTAGCAATTCAGACCTTTCAATCTATTGAGGTTTGTTTTGAAAATAAAAGAAATACAAATTCTGTTTTGATGTAGGATCTTGTTCTTTATGTGCCAAAATGCTTTTGACTCAATAAATAGACAATATTTAGTTTGTATCCTTAAAAATTAAATCGCCCATCAAATTTATACAATTTAATTGGTACTTTATTTTTTTCAAACTATTTTTCACATGAATACAACTGATTCACGTATTCATTACTAGTATTCAGGGGTACTGCAAGGGTGTTTACAGTTCAGTACTTTATTTTGTATTAGTAATTAATCTGATTTGGCTGGTGTAAGACACTGTTTTATCCTAAAATTATGAATGATTATAAACATAAAAGTATAGCTCCTGTATTGAAAATTTTTGCATATTCAGATGATTTGATTTTAACTTTAACAGATATGTATTTTTCAGTATACTATTTGATGGCTTTTTTAAACAAATTTGCAATATATACTATTTGATGGCTTTTTTAAACAAATTTGCAATAGTATAGGTTATTCTATTAAATTCACAAAATACAAATTATTTGTAATTTATTCCTGTATAGTCTGCTAGTCAATTCTTATAATTCTTATAAGGTAAAAATTTGTAATTAGTATTTGTTTAATTCATCTCAATATTTAGCAAAATTTCAGTTTGAAAATGCATATGAAATGAGGGAAAATGACAAATTTTGGAATGAAATGAATATCTACTTTGCTGTTAGAATAAATGCATTTAATATTAAAATGTCCTACAATAACATTTTTTTCAAAATATAATATTCCCTCCTTTAAAAGATTATTTTTTAAATAAAAAGATGCTGGATAAAATTATTTGGAAGGATGTGCCTCCCAGAATTCCTTGAGAGATTCCCACTCTTCCAGAGAATCAATTTTGCTGTAATTATAAAGATTCTGAAATATTGTTTCTTTCAAACTCTAATATATGTAAAATGGAATAGCAAAATCAATGATGTGTGTTTAAAGGCCATCAGTTCTGTTTGACAGTTATGCATACTCACATGGTTAGACCAATTTGATTTGGGAATTAGTTACAGAAATTCACATGCATAATTTACAAACTATTTTGAAATATATTCACACATATATATATATATATATATATATATATATATATATATATATATAATTAATATAAATCAAAGTTTGGGGTTCCATGCTCACAATTGCCATATTTAACTTGGTTACCACCTAAGACAAAATTAATTTTGCCAGTGATTTATCTTTAAATTAACAGACTTTTTGCAAAATAATACAGCCTTTGACATAAATACATTTCTTAAAATTCATTCTGCTTCAAATGATAATTCAGATATTAATAGAATTATGTTTAGAACGTGAGAAATAAATTATTAAAACAATGTTAATATAATATATTAATTTAAGAACTGTACCATTCAAGAAAAAAAAATATTTTAAGAGTGTATTTATACCCAAAAACAAATGGGATGAATATATCCCCAAAGCTGTGTTGGCATGGCTGTGGTAAATTGTGGACATGGTACCATATTTAGTGGTTATGATCTAGTGCACATTTTTAGTGGGAAAAATGTGTAATAATTGAGAAAATGCTTTGGGTGTCAATTTATTGTGGCTATTCTCTAAATCTTTTAATGACCAATACAATGCTGAAACCTACCATATTAGCATTGCACCTAAACGACTAATATTAGAAATTTGAAAACATTTTTTTTTTCAAATTGAAAAGGGGGGTTTATTTAAAATGATTTTAGATTTTGGGAAGAATAATATATTATAAAATAAGATAAATGTGTTTTTTATATCATGAAGGAAGAGATAAGGTTGTTTATTACTAAATATAGGTTATACTGTTGATATATTTTGAAAATTAAAATGTATTTGAAAAAAAAAGAACATTTACAGAAATTGTAGAAAGATGTTGCATAGAAAGAGCAGAATGTGTTTAAGAAACTGACAGTTTAGCCTAATATATTAGTTAATTAGACACTCTAACTCTTTGTTATGTGGGGCATTATGAAATGCATGCTGCTAGTGGCATACATGATATCTCTAGCTCCAGATGTAACAGTGTTACCCATATGAACTGAGTTGACACAGATGCAGTGCAGGCAATTGTCTGAAATTAATAAGGACACTGCAAGCACTGCTGAATAATGTTGATCTACCAATTCAAAAAAAGTTATCTGACTAGAAATCAGTAGCAGGTAGCCAGCAAGATTATGTTGTGCCATTTAATCAGTACGAAGGATATCAGGAAAAAACTCTGTCTCAGACTGGAGCAGAAACACAGATACATAATGACATTGTTAAAAATCAATGTAAACAAGTTTTACTGTGCAGGCCATATTTCATATTAGGAGGCATCTACTATAAATTACCACAGGCATGGGGTACAATCAGCAATATCAAATTCATAAGTCATCCAGTTCAAGGAGTGTATACATTATAAAGAGGGTTAGCTGAAGGGTACAAGTTACTGCCTGAGTATGCTGTTCACATTCACAAAATTAAACAAATGATTGTTATCATAATAACATGCAGTACAGATGGGAATATTGTTGTTTCATATATATCAGTTATTATACTTGAAAGCACAAAACTTAGTGAAAAAAGTGTGAATTGGTAGCTAGGGACAGCACATTATTTTCCAACATGATCATATAGCAGTTTATCATGCCAATATAATTACATGACTGTAGTAATATATATAGGTAAGTCTATCCAATATAAATATAGTAGTGGGTAACACAGGAAAGAGACAGCACAATCTAGGACTCTGTAGCCAAAGGGTATGTAACCATCAATCCTTATGAGTACATACACAGTTCTTTTCAGCAATGGCAGCTACTTTCAGCCTGAGATGAGACTGAATTCTCCCCTGCAGTGACATGGAAGGTATTGTACAGAGTTCTGTGGTGTTGTGCAGGTTTGAATGAGGTAGCTGAATGATATGGTAGAATTTAATGCATGGCACTGCATGGGGTATATGCTGAAGTTACTGAAAAGAAAGAAAATATGAGATAATAAAGTAGCAGAAGGCAAGGGAGACCTGAGAAAATGTAAAATAGACACTGGGGTTCACAGAAAAGCAAAGACTACAATTAGGAACTGAGAGGCATATGGCAGAAGGAACAAAAGAAAGATGTGTACTTTTCTGTAATTAAAACTTTGTATAAATTTGTGAAGAAAATCAGTGATATGATATTGTGTCCTCATTAACCAGGGTCCAGAGCAGTGAGAACAAAAAGTGTCCATACTCACTACATGAGGAAGTCCAAATATAAGTCAAAGGGGCAGGCCATAGTAAGAGTGACTTAAATATCCCAACTCAGTCTGACAGAAGAAGAAGTGATTCCAGGTCATCAGTGAAGGGGAAAATAGAACAAGGAACTGGGAGTCATGCAGCAGGTTTGGCAGCAGGCAAGAGAAGCTGTTAGTGCTAAAATTCATGCTTTTTAATGTTAGCAGGAAATAAACGAAGTGCTAGCCAGAGTTCTTGCCAATAAGCATGACAACATAACACATCATTCTTCAACTATGAAGCAAAAATAAAGCTGCATAGCAAAGCAAAAGCATGGAAGTTATGGTAGGGGGAGGTCTAACACAGAACCATGTCAACTTTATTATTGGAAAATTTGCTACATTCCCACAAGACTGATGTTATTATTGTTTGTGAAACATAGCCATTCTATCAAAAAATCAGGTGGTGGGGTTATGATAGTGATTAAAATAGTTATGAGACCTGTGATTATTACATGTTCGGTGATAACACCAACACTATAGATTGTGTAACTGTGACAATAAATACAACCCTGGAACATATAACAATTGCTGGAGTGTATAGACCACCAAAGTCGGGTGCTGATGAACTAGAGGAATTCATACATTTCTTGCATGAAACACAGGGGGGGAATAATAGTGGCTGATGACTTAATGTTACCAGAAGCAGTGTGTGATATTATTGATTCGACAGCATTAGTAAGGAAATTATTCTCAACGTATGTTCATGAACAGCAATTCCTTCAGATTTAAAAAAAAACAAACTACCAGGGAAAGGAACATACTTGACATAATTTGTTTTCCTAAAGAAATTACTGTTATTTCATATCAAGCTTTACCCCCATTGATCTGCAGTGATCAACACCTTATAAAGTTTAATTTGTTGCTAGATAATTCTGTCAAGCTAAAATCTAAACCAATGCACAGAAGATTAATTACAGATAATATGGAAGCAAAACAGTCACTGTGTAAAACTAATTGGAGTGATGCAATCAGTGCAAATCCTGCATAAGGAATCTGAAAAGTTTCAAAAGAGAAATTGAGTGCAAAAAATTAAAAAAAAAATGTTTAACATCAGGATATAGACATACAATGTCAGGGGGATATATTTCCATAAGAACAAGATACTTAATTAAGGTGAGAGACAAAAAATATATGAAAAGGAAAAGAGGTCAAAGTACAACTTTGAAAACTGAAATAAACAAGCTGGACAAACAAATTAAGCATAGCACGAGACAAGGCCATGAAAATTTTGAAGAAAATTTATATAAAGATATTGAGCATAATAGGAAACCATTTTATAGATTCATAAGATGTGGAAGGAGCAAAGATATACAAATTGATAAACTGTGTGCAGATTCTAACATTTATTCTCAGGCACAACAGATTATAGACATATTTACAAAATCTTACACAAAACAGTTTGTCTCCACAAAGGGGGTGATAAGTTGTTCTAGAGATATCTAGTTATCCACAAGTACTGGAATAAAAATTGATTCATATTGAAAAAGAACTGTGCAAACCGGATCCAAACAAAGTGCTTGGGGGAGATGGAATAAGTAATAATGACCTGAGAACACTTCAGCAAGAACTTACAGTACCATTTTATCTATTATTTAGTAGGTCATATAAATATGTCGAGATTCCTCAAGATTGAAGACATCCACTTATTAAACCTATCTTTTAGGGAAAAGGGAGTAGAACAAACCCAGAGTCATATAGACCTTCAAATCTATTTTCATGTTGCGGAAAAATAATGGAGCAGGTAGTATTAGATAATTTATTGTAAGAACTGGAAAGGTTGGAACTTGAAACCATATATCAGCATGCATATGTTGAAAATAGATCCATTACCACCTGTAACATGATGTTCGATAACAATATAATGATAGCTATGAATGAAAACTTGTGCTGTGATGTAATTTATACAGATTTAACTTTAGCATTTGACAGGGGCATACACATAATAGTGATCAGTAAAAGTGAACAACTAGGTGTTGATTTACTCTTGATAAGATGAATAGCTGCATGGCTTACAAATAGGACATGGCAAGTATTATATAGCAAATCGACAGGTGAAATTATTGGTTACATTTAGGTTGTCTCACAGGGCTCTACCTTAACCCCTTACTTGTTTAGATTGTATCTTTCAGATCTATCTTTTTCATCTGAGGTACTCTACACTCTGTATGCAGATTACCTGAAATTGGGTAAACGTATTACATGTGTTACAAATAGGGTATATTTGCAAAAGAACTTGAATAAATTGACTTTATGGGCACAGGGCAACAATACACTGATAAACACATAAAAAACTAACTATATGAGATTTCCAAGACATAAATTGAAAGGTGAATATTTAATACAGCACACAGTGATTGGAGCTGTAGATTCATTTAAGGATCTAGGTATATGGGCAGATCCAGCATTGAGTTTTTCTAATCATATCAACCAATTATTTAATGACAGTTATCGAACTATAGGTTGCTTAAAAAGATTTATAAAGTCAAGGAAATCAGAAATGATGAAGTCGTCATTTGGTAATTATGTCAGACCCAAACTTGAGTACGGCATAACAACATGGAAACCTTATAAGAAAACAAGCATGAGTAAAGTGGAAAGAGTACAGCAGAAATATACCAAGAACATCCATGGATGTGAAAACAAGTTATTATGAAAGACTGAAATATCTGAACTTGTACAGTGTCTGTTATAGATATTTAAGATATCTTACTCAGGTATATAGGGCATTTAGAGGCAACTATCTCTAGGAATGTTTGGCACTATCAAAAAGTAGTAGAGAATCATTAGACAAGCTATGTAGAAGATTCTATGGGAATGAGAAGTGTACTAATTGGCTCTCTGAGAGAGCAGCTGATGCATGGAGGAGACTACCAAACTACATTAAAGCAAGCACTAGTTTAGATGTTTTTTAAGATCAGCCTGGACACTTAATATTGGAACAACTGCTTTGGTATATCGGCAGGCTAGAAGAGCATTAATGTCCATGCTTGAAACATTTGTATGTATGCATGTAGGGAAATAAAAGGAGAAAAAGAAAGGAACAGAACAATGATATGAACTGAAAGATATTAGAAAGCTTAAACTATATTGTAACTTAAGAAATAAAGTGAGATGGTGTAGTCCATAGAGAAGACAGAGGAATAGATGTGTTATGATATGAGTACAAGTGAAGGATTAACTTATGCAACTGGGGTTATCTGGGCATTAGGAAGATTGGAGGTTGCAGAATGGGAGTATAGGAAGTGATGACATTTGTGGGGCATAACAGAAAGGGTAAACTACAGAGAATTGTAGACAGCAAGGAGATTGGCAGCACACAGGCTCAAGAAAAGAAGCAAAGAAAGCTTCGTGGAAGCAGGGAGATGTAGGTATAGAAAACATGGAAAATATAAATATGAAAGGAAGTAATACAAAGAACTAGAAGGGAGGAAGCAAGAGAAGAATGGCAGAGAAGGGCAACAAGTACAGAGTGAGCAGGGAAAGGGTGGGGTCACTAGCTATGGGAGTGGAGTGAGTATCAGTAATCAGGGGAAGAAGGAAGCAAAAAAGACAGGAAATAAATAAAGAGTGGGCAAGGCAAGAGAGAGGAAGATTCAAAAGGTCAACAGGGTGAAAAATCAGAAATGGAAGAAACTCCACTCTGAGAAGTGCTGATGGACACACATGAAAGCTGCTAGGAAGAAATGGGGGAGGGGAGTAGTAAGCTTAGTCAGTGGGGCAGTAAGCTTAGTAGAAGTTAGGAATGGCACATGCATTATGAAATTTCAATATAATTGGGAACATATAGAAGTGGTGGAAAGACAATGAGATTAGTAGAGGTGGGAACATTGCCAGGAGTGATGTGTTAAAGGCAGGCCATGTTATGGCCTAAGTGTTCAGGAAGGGAAGGAAGAGCTAGCAGATAGTGTTCCGTATGGAGACTAATGCTGTAGTAATTGATGCAGCAAGGTGGGCTGAGGAGTTAATGGGAAGGACCATATAGTGAGGAAGTATAGTAACCTTCTCCTCTGTGTTACTAATACTGTAAACAAACAGAGCTAGAAAGAACAGGGTAGAGTACTACAGCTACTTGTTCAGGCAGTGGAAAGGAGACAGGTATTTAGAGTAGCAAGAGGCTGAAGATGGATATGGAAGCAGGAAGGTCTTTGAGGAGATAACAATGTTTCAGCCCTTTTAAGACATCACTTCTGAGGGAGGCACTGAAAAGTCACGTCACCTCTAGGATAGGAGGTAAAAAGCAGGATGGTCCACCCACTGCTTAGCTCTCAAAGAAGCACCAAGGATGATATAGAGGACTATAAAGTACAAACAAGTGCCATGGGGGGGTGAATGGGTAACAAAGTTTTGATGAATTGCATTTTCTTGCCTTATTAGATGTATATCTCTGCATATAGCACCAAGCTTAAATAAAATTATCCATTAGCTATAGAGCACGTCGTCTCCAAGTAGCCTGCTTAGTATAGGATAATACAAGAGGGTTTCGGTTTCGTCAGTTATTATATTGTTTTGATCAGTTACTAAACACTGAGCTGAGTACTGCTGTAAAAAAAATTCTTGTGGATAATGTAAAGTACCTCTGCTATTAATTAATTAATTTATTTATTTATTAATAACTATAACATGATACAGCTAAGCTTGATGTATTCAAGAATTTCATGCAGACCACAGGTTTTCCAGGTTGTGTGTATCTGCTAGCTTTTGTTTCCAAAATCCTGTGCGTTTCTGACATCGATTGCGTTTGACAGTATTAAGCATGATACAGATATACGTATTAGCAGAGAGAGTGCTGATTCTTTTCCAGTACAGAGAATGCTTGCCTTACCTTGCTACAATTTGTGGTGGAATTCATAAATTTTATAGCTGCAGTGTGAATTACCATAAAGCGATTACATCAATTGGCGCAGTCTAATTCTAAAGACATAAAAGGCGATTCTTAAATGCCGCAGTTACAAAGTGCAAATTAACATGGCATCTTTATACTTCTTTTAACTGATCCATGAACTACTGCGTATTTATCCTAGTTCCATTCCACCCCCCTGGTTCCCCTTCTTCTGACTCTCTCCCTAGCTCCCCTCTCTTCTACATTATCTCCTCCTTCCTCCCTGAATAAACCCTTTATTTTTCTTCAAGTGCTATGCTTACTCTCTCCTTAAATCTTTTGACTTTTTTCTTTTTTTTTTTTTTCTCAAGGTGGTCTCCTGGACTCATCCATAATTTGAACATTTAGTATTCTGTTCTTTTTCTATCCTGTTCTTACTCCTCTCCTTTAATTTCTTTGCTTCTTATTCGTTTCTCCCATGCATCCCTGCTCTTGCATTCAAACTCTTTCTATAATTTCCTTTCCTTTCCCACTTTACTAACATTCACAGTTTCACTAATATATCTTTTTCTTATGTTTTGTGCCCAATGCTCCTCTTTCTTGTTTGGAATTTGTTAAAGTATTATGCTATTAGAATAGAGTGTGTTTTTGTATGTATTAGTTTAGATCTTTTCTGCTGTGTTTTTGTGTGTAATGTATTATCGTGGAGCTTTTCTCCCCGGGCCTCCACTGAAAACGGGCTTTCGGGCCCAGTGGACTTCCCCGGTTATCAAACTGGAAATAAATAAATAAATAAATAAATAGCTAGTCAGTATGTCAACATGCTGCACATCCACACACCTAATTCAAATACAGTAGGATTGCAGATTTCTAGGCTAGATATAATTATAGTGTTCAGCTCAGTGCTGCAACTTCATTCACATCCTGGCCTCTTTCTATAACAAATCACAATGTCCTTTAATGTTATAGTGGTGGGAATCCTATGCAGCAATTAGCATTTATGCCATCTGCTTCCAGTAATAAAATGAGTGCCTTTTCTATGCCTCTGCAAGTTTTTATCTTTACTGTTTTCTTCTATTTATTTAACTGGGTACTCTCAATAACTAAAATTAGCCCATGTCAGAGGTTGGCAAGTGGTACCAGCTTATAAAGTGATTATTCATTCAGAATCACCCAGTGGGGAACACAAACGGAGGGAATCAAACCCAGAACTACCAGGTAAGTTGCTGCCAACTCATAGTCTTAATCCACTGTGCTAAGCTATCAGATCACTGCATGCATATGCAACTTTTATGTAAAATATGTACCAAAACACTACAAAGGTCTGTTCTTATTAATTTAAAAATCGGAATCAGCTGCATATGAATCCTGCAAAATTCAGTCCTGATAAATTTGAATGATTCTTCATAAGGTCAGTAGCTTGACTGTGGATCAGAGGGAGTGGGAGACATACCCTGGATAATAAGCATTGTTTTACATACATTCACAGGAGGTTAAGAGAAGGAACATTGGGAAATGCATGATTTATTATAATGAATGAAGGAAGGCACCTTCAGTCATAAATATTTATATATTTCTTACAATATATATTAAGATTATATATTATTATAAGTTTGAGAGGGTCCCAAGCAAGCACAACCTTATACGAATATGATACATGTCTGATTCGATTTTCATTGAATGCAGACAGATCGAAAAACATCATCCTGGCAGTCAGGCTCCCCTTACCCTCACATCACCCAAGCAGTACCCCCCCCCCTTAATTAATATAATTTAATACTAAAAGGTTATAAAAATTGTAGTATTCGGGCTGGTAATGTGGTTGTTGTACTGTAGGGGCGCTGTGGGGAATTCAGTATGTACTGTTGGTTCTGTATTCTCTGGTAACTTGTTGGTTCTGGTGAATGTATGACTTGCAGAAGTTGTGAGATGTAGCATGGGTGAGCACCTGGAGGCTCTTAATAAAGAAAGGCCGTACAACTCCATAAACCGTGTGGTCTGCTTATTTCCCAGGATATAACATATTGGCGACGAGAGGATGGGATGCCTCCGAGTCCGCTGTGAGTAAACCGGTGGGCTGCAGTTTATGTCGGACGACGAAGAGACGGGGCCTGCTGGAGTGATGTCTGGTTCTATGTTGGGGTCACTAGTTGCATACGACTGTCAGACACAGACCTGGGAGGAGTATTGTGAAGTGTTGGAACATTTTTTTGAGGCAAACCAGATAATGGAAGCGGGTCGGAAGTGAGCCATATTGCTAAGCTCGGTGGGCAGCAAGACGTACAGTCTGATGAGGAACTTATTGAGTCCGGATAAACCGGGGGACAAATCGTTCACAGAGTTGACGAGTTTACTTCAGTCACATTATAACCCGAAGCCGAGTGCAATAGTCCAGAGGTTCAAGTTAAACTCAAGGACTAGGATGGCTAATGAAACGGTAATGGAGTATGTCGCAGTGTTGAGGGAACTGGTGCAACATTGTGATTATGGGGACAGACTGACCGAAATGCTACGAGATAGGCTCATATGTGGCATTGCAGACGACCGCATACAACGCAGACTGTTAGCGGAGCCTGACTTGTCGTTTGAAAAGGCCTTGAAGTTGGCACAGGCCATAGAGACAGCGACTAAAGACATTCGTGATTTACAACAGAAAACCACGGAAGGGGTTGGAAGCAGGAGTGCGACCCCACTGCCAGTGCATAAAGTGGTCATGGAGCATAATTCACAAGGGAAGTCTGGTCAGTATGTTTGTTACAGGTGTGGAGGTGAACATCTGTCACGGAACTGTCGTTTTTTAACTGTAAAATGTCATGCTTGCGGAAAAAAGGGCCATGTAAAAAAAATGTGCCGCTCAACGCCCTCTCGGGACCAGCCGAAAAAGGGGGAGGAAAAAAGCAGTATGATGGAAAGGAAGGGAAACCGAAAAATAAAACGGCAGTATGCACACCACATGCGTGAAGTTACAGATCAACAAACCAGGGAAGCTGAAGAAGTGTTCACAATGTTTAACGTGAAAGAGGCCAGGTGGGAAAGAGTTGATCCCATTAAAACCCAGTTGGACGTAAATGGTAAAATGGTGCAGTTTGAAGTGGATACGGGGTGTAGTGTGACAGTTCTGTCAAAGGCTGAGTATGGGAAGTTATGGCCCAGAGAAGCTCTGAAGCTGCAGGACTGTTCAGTGACTTTGAAAACCTACACGGGTGAAATAGTTCCCACGTTGGGAATGGTGAAAATGAAGGTAAAATATAAAGACCAAGTCAAAGAGTTGCCAGTCATGGTGGTAGCAGGTAAGGGACCAAACCTGCTAGGCCGGGTGTGGTTAAAGGAGCTAAACATGGACTGCCTACAGCTCCATAAGGTAGAACAGCCGGGCCTGACCTTGCAAGAGGTGCTCGAGAACAATGAAGAAGTATTCAAAGAGGAACTGGGGACCTGGAGGGGTCCACCAGCAAAGATACACGTGAAAGAAAACGTAACGCCAAGATTTTACAAACCCTGTCCTGTACCATATGCGATGAAGAAGAAAGTTGAGTTTGAGTTAGAGAGACTCACTAAGCAAGGTATAATTGAACCAGTAAAGTTTGCGGAATGGGCTGCACCAATTGTTCCAGTATTAAAGCCAGATGGTGCTGTACGCATATGTGGTGACTATAAGTTAACAGTGAACCAAGTCTTGAAGCTGGAGCAGTATCCCTTGCCCAAGGTGGAGGATGTGTTTGAAAAGCTGTCGGGAGGTGAAAGGTTTAGTAAATTGGACCTCAGTCAGGCATATCAACAAGTAGTGCTGGAAGAAGGGTCAAAGGCGTATGTTACCCTGAACACACACAAAGGTTTGTTCCAAGTTAATCGTTTACCTTTTGGGGTTTCCTCGAGTCCAGCTATTTTCCAGAGAATAATGGAGGGACTGGTGGCAGGAATTCCGAAGGTGGCTGTGTATTTAGATGATATCCTGTTGACGGGTAGGAACATTCGAGAGCATCTGGAGACGCTGAATGAGGTGCTGAGATGACTGCGAGAGGCAGGTCTACGGGTGAAGAGGAGTAAATGTGCTTTCATGGCAACGGAAGCGGAGTTCCTGGGCTACAAGGTGGATGCATCAGGCCTACACCCCCTGCCAAATAAAGTGGAAGCCATTCAACAGGCACCAGCACCCACAAATGTTACGGAACTGAAAGCCTATTTAGGCTTACTTAACTATTATAACAGGTTCCTGCCAAATCTGTCAACACTGTTAGCTCCTTTACATAAGTTATTAAGGAAGGAAGCTCAGTGGTCGTGGCAAGAGGAACAGGACAGAGCGTTTGAACAGTCAAAGGAACTAATGCAATCTTCAGAGGTTTTGGTGCACTACGATAGTCACAAGGACTTAATTTTGTCATGTGATGCCTCACCCTATGGATTAGGGGCTGTGTTGGCACACCGGATGCCAGATGGACAAGAGAGACCCATTGGGTTCATGTCACGAACTTTGACACCAGCAGAGTCAAACTATTCCCAGTTAGATAAAGAGGGTTTGGCTGTCATGTTTGGAATCAAGCGATTTCACAAGTACCTCTATGGGAGGAAGTTTACTATTTGCACCGATCATAAGCCTTTGTTGTCATTATTCAACGAGATGAAAGCAGTACCACAGATGGTTTCTCCCTGCATTCAGAGATGGGCTGTAATGTTGAGAGCTTATGAATACGAGATTGTTTATAAGCCCGGGAAACACCATAGTAATGCAGACGCGCTAAGTCGTTTGCCAATGCCAGGGCATCTCCAGGAAGAGGAAGTGGAGGACCGAGTTTTGATGATGGAAGACATCACGTTGGTGTCTGCCAGAGAACTGAGTGTTTGGACACACAAAGACCCGGTGCTTGCTAGAGTGTTTCAGTGGGTCCAGCAAGGCTGGCCAGTCCAACAAACGGATCCAGTTTTTCGGCCTTATGAGGTGAGGAAAACAGAGTTGAGTGTACAAGATGGATGCGTATTGTGGGGGGCACGAGTGATAATTCCGTCCCCAGGAAGACGGGCACTTTTACAGCAGTTGCACCAAGGTCATGTGGGCATTACCCGAATGAAGGCCTTAGCCCGAAGTTATTTTTGGTGGCCTAAATTGGACCACGAGATTGAAGTCGTTGTGAATGAGTGTAAAACATGTCAACAACATCGCAACTTGCCGGTGGCGGCGCCACTACATCCATGGGAGTGGCCGAGTAGACCTTGGCAGAGACTTCATATAGATTATGCAGGACCTTTCATGGGGGCCATGTTTTTGATAATCATGGATGCTCATTCGAAATGGATGGATGCCTATCAAGTCAAGACACCCACTTCCCTCGTTACCATTGAATGCTTGAGGAAGAGTTTCAGTAGCCAAGGACTGCCTGAGACTATTGTATCCGATAATGCTTCATGTTACACGAGTGAAGAGTTCAAGGGTTTTCTGAGAAAAAATGGCATCGTACACATTACCTCAGCACCCTACCATGCAGCTACAAATGGTTGTGCTGAAAGGGCTGTTCAGACTTTTAAAGCAATGATGAAAAAATCCGGAGAAGGAAGTATGGCAGCGAAAGTGTCAAGGGTGTTATTCAACTATCGTATTACACCACAATCTACCACGGGTTTGTCACCTGCCGAGATGTTGCAAGGACGAAGATTGAGATCCACGCTGGATCTAGTGCATCCAAACGTCCGAGCTAAGGTGGAGGGGACCCAGTGGAGGCAAAAAGAATGTCATGATCGACGACGGAGAGAGCAAAGTTTTCTGGAGGGAGATGCAGTGATGACGCGAAATTTCAGTTATGGACCTAAGTGGATTCCAGGGTTCATTGTCAAGAGCACAGGTCCATTATCGTACCAGGTGAGGTTGAATGGAGATTTCGTGGTAAGGCGACATGTAGACCAAATTCTGCGGAGCGAACAGAAGAAGGATGCCATGGAACTGCCGGCCTCGGAACTACCGTTAAGTTCAGAACCAGGGCTCGCAGTGGCGGAGGATCGCCAATTGAGGGAGACCGCGGGCGTGGAAGGAGAGGTTCGAGGATCCAACCGTGCCAGGGAAGGACACACCGATACCTGAAGGGGTAACTGTGACACCGGAGTCACCTAAGGTGGTACCACTGCGCCGTTCTAAGCGTGTGCTGGTTAAACCTAGTTACTTGAAGGACTATCAATGTTAACAAAAGTGCATGTATAGATTACCAGCCTAAAAATAGTAGATGGTATGGTAACCAGTCAATAACTAGCCTGTTATTTACAAGTAAGTGATTAAATGCATTGTGGAACTTGCTCCCTAGTTTTGCTTATGTAGGAAATTGTGTCTTAGCTTAAAAGGGGAGGAATGTAGTATTCGGGCTGGTAATGTGGTTGTTGTACTGTAGGGGCGCTGTGGGGAATTCAGCATGTACTGTTGGTTCTGTATTCTCTGGTAACTTGTTGGTTCTGGTGAATGTATGACTTGCAGAAGTTGTGAGATGTAGCATGGGTGAGCACCTGGAGGCTCTTAATAAAGAAAGGCCGTACAACTCCATAAACCGTGTGGTCTGCTTATTTCCCAGGATATAACAAAATGTAGTAGGTAAAATCTTAAAACATTTAAATCTATTCAATGGAACATGCTCAGATATAAGAGCATAGGAATGACACAAGGCAAGAAATCATGGAAATCATAACATGACTAGCCATAAATATATATATATATATACATATATATATATATATATATATATATATATATATATATAAACCTTTAAGTAGACATGCATAAATATGAACATAAGAACATTAGACAAGTGATCATACCTGTCAGTCAGTTACTCAGTCTTTGCTGAAAAAATTAATCAGTTTTGGAGCTGCCAGGCTTAATTAGTAGATACTAATGATGGGAACTCTGTTCTGCAGTCACTAATTTGTGCTTCCTGTCTTTGGTATTTAAAGACAGACTCCAGTATCTCTGGGATTTCCCCTTATCTTTCATATTGACTTGTTTTGTAAACGATCTGTTTTCTTGTTGAACTTATGAATGTCAATCACATCAAGGCCATGTTTCTGTCATTGTGCCAGTGAAACAAATAAAAAACATCTGCATAATATTCGTGAGGGAGCATTCTAGGCATAAGAATTACTGTACAGCACTTTGCAAAAAATTTACAGCCGGTGCAAAACTACTACCAGACATAAAAAGATTCATCTGTGAATTTTCCTGTGATTCACAGGAGTCCGGTAGAAATGCTATGGCACTATGCAGATTACTAGCTGCATTTTTCTTTTATTGCAACTGCATTGCATGGTACATGCACAGAAGGTGACTGTACAGTTCCATACAGCAAAGATTGTTATAGTTCACTGGAATGGCCTACTAGAACAGATACAGGTTTAACTATGTTCATGTGTGCAGCTGTCTTCCATATCAATATATCTATAAGATATTAAAAGAGGAAAGGCATGGGTGATTACTGTATTGCCATTTTCTGTAAGTTTCAAGGGTTTCTGTCATTACAAACTGTGTAAATGTTCACCATATATCTCTGCAGATGAAATAAGCATTTATTTATTTATTTAAATCTGCAAAGCCAACAGCATTGTAAAATGCATTAAATGATGAATACAATTCGCGCTGAGTAGCTGCACTGGTCTTAATCATGTGTGCATACAAATTCATAATTCCTTTACCTAGCACAGGGAAGAACTGGATCTGATGAAATCTACAAGGATGAAAGCATTTATCCCAATAAAACCTAATAAAAGGAATGAGCTGTAGTCAATCTGTGTTTTCAAGAAGAAGGATTTGGAACTGGATTTATTTTGTTTTTAGAAATAAAATAATGTAGTTGAAGGGATTGCTTTAAATACTTGGACTCTAGACAATCTTGAATTGTAATTTTGATTTCCCCTGATGCATACTCCTTGTATACACCCAAGTTGGTTTGGAGATGCAGAAGATGCTGGTACACTAGGACGTTTGAATTTTAAGTTGCTTTCAGAAGTACTGACTTCTGTAAAATGACAGCATTACCTGCGATCTAAGTTTACTCAGCTTTGTTGAAATGTTTAAACAGTGTGAACTTATTATTCCTTTTTATTTTTACTTTATAACACTTCTTTGATCTCTAGTCACTTTTATGATGACATGATGAGATTATCTTACAAAATCGACAGACACATAAGATATACTAAGAAGATTACAATAATTTTATATGCAACATCAATTTCTTGCATCGACCTTAGCTTGCTATGCTCCAAGCCAGCAGATCATGAAGTGTTTGCCACAATTATTTATCTTTGTAATATTATAACAAAAGCTTTAGTTTGATCATTTTCCTAGACTGTTTTTTTTGTATAGTCTTAAGCATTAAAAATAGTAAAATTTCTGATTTTACATTAAAATATTAATAATTCACCTTAAAGGGCATCTGTAGCCTTAAGATCAAGATGATTTTATTTGGCAGACTGCCATAACATGCATAGAGAAGCAGAAAAAGAATCATTTGTTCTAACTTTGAAGAAACAATCACTATGGATTTAAAACAAAAGAGTCCACTTACACCGACACAAAAATAAATAATGTTAAACATTATTGGAAAGCATCCTTGTAAATAGAAAACAGCCATGCACAACACCCACATCTGTTTATATAGGTTTCTATAAAAGTCCTACTGGAAATGAGTAATGCTCAGTCTTTGGGGATAAGGCAATATGAACTTTTTTGTTGCTTATAAAAACATGAATAAGTAGTGACCAACTTATGTTTAAATTAAAAGCGTAGAAGAATAGTCAGCATAAGAAAATGTTTTTATTTGCTAACATTAGCTTGCCATACATAGTTTAGGCTGAGAATAAGAAGTATTATTTTACAGTTAAGGAAAGATATTTAAGTATGGTATTGACAAACAAGATTCCCAATATTTAGAGTCAGTACTAAAGGAAAAATCATGGACAAAACCACTATGCGATTCAGAAAACACTTATAACTGCAGACCATGCTAGGATGTATGTGAGCAAGTCCTGGAATTATGGAAAACTAAATACAAAAATGAAGGAAAACAGTTAATTTTAAACAATGCTGTTCCCTTTTAAGCTTCTTTTTTGCAGGGGTACAAGCCCACTTGTATTTGCCAATGTGAAGAGTCTGCCCCCCAACACCCCCTGAACTTATATATACCAGTACTGAGATCACTATGCCCTGGAGAAAAAAGAATACTCTTGAGAAATGGCAGTCTTGGGTGTAGCATATGTAAATCTACATTTTCTCTTATTCAGTCTCATTTTTCTGGGACTCACACCAAAGAGTCTTGAATATCAAATAGTTGCTGTTCTGAGCACATCAGCAGATGAATGCAGTCAGTAGAATTACCCTGCTGGTAGCAGTTCACAGCTACAAAAAATGATACATCGTGGCAGCATGCTGTTTAGTGTCAGCTCTGTACTACCTGATGCAAAAACCATAGTAAACATCATACCACTGGGTAAAACTGATGTTGTATCCAGGCTAACATATCTGGGTGACACCATCAGCTTTGAAGGAACCTGAAAGTCCGAGGATTAGGGAAAAGAGTCACTGTAAAAGCAGACCTTGTTGGAGGCTGAATCATGTGCACAAACAATAAATCTCAGCTACATGTGCACAGGCATTCTGCTGATAAAAGGCTTTCGGTATCAGATCGAATGTGTATAACTGCACTTTGGTGTAAATGTTTTTGAATTGGGTTACTCACTTCTGTATATCAGGAGTATTGAATGTGTAAGCCCCTTACTCTACTGTTCACCATTGCTCTGCCGCACAATTATAAGTTAATGTGTAGTATCAACACAAATAAATTTAATTTTATGTTTGCTATAGAATATCATGTATTGTGGCACTGACCTTTGGTATGCAGTGGGCATTCGTGTATGTGCCTCATGGATCTTAAACATACATACACACAACATAGCATATGACACAGCACGTATGCACCATATACACCAGCCTGACACATTTTCTCAGTATCAACTGAACATATGTCTCCAACATGGACCAGCACAGGCAAAGCAGGAAAATGTGTGTCCGGCAATGCTGTCATTGCTAATGATATGGAATATGTCTGGGGGTTCTGTGCTTGGATGCACTGCAACATGGAGACAGCCACATTGCCCATGACATGTTTCCTTTGCCCTTAGTCCTGCCTTGGTCACAACTGCCAGACACTACACATTCTACAACAACTGCCGAGTCAAGATAATGTTTAATGCTCCCTAGAGAGTGGAACATCCTTCTGAGGAAAGTGGAAATGAAAAAAGGCAAGGTTTGTCTTCTGTCAGGCTGTGGCTGCAGGTTTGGGATGGTGATGGCTCGGTAATTGCATTGATTTCCAAGCTCTTCACTTGTCTCTATCACTGCCATTGGTTTTGTCTTGTTTCTGACCTCATATTATCTCATAACTATCACATATCTAACTGCATTTTGAATATTTTGTTCTCCCCACTGGGTTCATAAAATAATGCAATATTCATGGTATGTTCTTCATTTATTTATCTTGCCAAAGTGCATCATGCGGTCAATGACTTGTATACTTTACACACAAACACACACACACAAAATGCAAAAGAACATACACAGTACTCTGCCTGCTGATGTTGTTTAGCGGTGTGTATGTTCTTTTGCATTTTGTGTGTGTTTGTGTGTAAAGTATACAAGTCATTGACAGCATGATGCATTTTGGCAAGAAAAAATCCTTGCAGTACACTGTATAACATTTGTAGGATTCCCTTTCATGAAGCATACAGTAACAAGCTTCAGACACACACACACACACACACACACACACACACACACACACACACACACACAAACATACCCACAACATTAATAGGATTCTACTACTAACACATACACAAAGCTGCAATTTAAACCTGAAGCTCTGTTACAGAAATTCTGCTTTTACTGAAACCATGATGAATTGATGGAGAGTGAAGGAAAATGCTAATAAAAAATAAAGAAAAACGTTCTGTTTTTGCTGTGTGCGGCTACAATGGAAACATTTTTTTTTCAAAAAGAAATTGTATAATTAACTCTTATTACATTTGTTTGTTATGGCCTTCTTGTTTTCTTCCTTACAGTCTTTGTGCTCCATTGGTGTCCTAAAATTGTAAACCTCTCTCCTTCACTGGTTATTCCAACAACATTTCCTAAAATGGGAGTCAAACTAACAGGTCAAACATTTCCATCTGAGAAAATGCTTTAGAGTCCAGACAGTGTAACCAATTAGGAGACAAGGTCTTTGTTGCTGCCTGATCAAAAATATAGCAGTTAGTCATGTGAAGAAGAGAGACGTCATTTAACTCCATGCACAGATATAAAACCTGCTACTTTGGTCAGCAGCGTACAGGTGTTGTGACTTATGACAGCAAAGGCAAAAATACATCACATTCTTGAAATACTGATGAGTTTGTCTCCTGAACTTAATCGTCTAAAAGGGACTCTGAGCAGTCAGTGGACTGAAACTGGCATTTACTTACTATAATGACCTCCACACGTTTAGGTCAGCTACTGCACTGGTAGGGTCTAAAGGTGGGGTGTCTGAATTTATATCAAACACAAACACACCTCGAGGTTGTTTAAACAGTATGACATACTTGAGCTTCTCCATGTCATACCATATCCTCACAAGCTATAGGTCCCCCTACAAGACCCTGGAAGCCCATATCACATACCTGAATTAATTAAAGACACTTCCCATTCAACCCAACACAATATTCGTGGGTGACTTTAATTACCCCAACATTAGCTGGGAATTATACATGACCTTTAGATGTGCAGGCCTAGAGATTCCTGCACTTTGTTAACACAAACACACTGGAGCAGCTAGTCCGACTACCCACCAGGAGGTGCAAGTATCCTTGATCTGATCCTCACAAACAAGGGAGAACAATGAACCTCCCCTATTGTAGTCTTCATTGGTCAAGTCAGACCACAAAGCTGTCTACTTAATATTAAGCTTTGGATCCCAGCTAATCCTGGAACACTTAAACAATATTCTAAGGCTAACTACCTCTTACTAAGTGATAGTCTAGGAAAATTCCAAGCCACCTCCCCGCCAAAAAAAATAAGCTGCCTATGCAGAATTGTTCACAGAAACCCTTTGCAGTCATATAAATAGATGCATAGAGACAGCTGTACCTACCCAAAATAAACAAATGACAACTTCCGAAAACAAGCCACCCTGGTGGAATCCCAGTATAGATAGACTATAGAACAAAAGAAAGAAAACCATGTTCAAAAACAGAAAGGGCATAGTCCAGTAAAGTAAAAACTCCCCCCTCCATTTGAACAAGACACATGGGACTAATGAAATCCACCAAAGCCAAATTTGAGATAAAAATCACATCCCATTCAAAGGACAACCATAAGGCTTTCTTCAGTTATGTCCACAACCTAAAATGCAACACCCAACAATGTGCCGAACTAATGATGAATTGACAAGCCTATATGGAGCCAGAGGATATAGAAAATCTGTTGACAAATATGTTTAGCTCCAATTTTACCCTCCATCACCGCCAGTCACCCCCCCCCAAGCAAATACCCCTCACCATTTCTCTAACAGCTATCACTAGAGAGCACATCCTCACTGTCATTTCTAAGGCCAAGAACACTGCTTCAGTGGGCCATGATGATATTTATTTATTTAATATTTGTATTAATATTAAGAAACATTTTGGAATAAGTTGGATGAAGTCATGGAGTGCGTACCCAAGGGTGAGAGAGTGGTGACTGGAATGGATTTCAATGGGCATGTTGGTGAAGGGAGCAGAGGAGATGATGAGGTGATGGGTAGGTACTGAACTAAGGAAAGGAATGCAAAAGGTCAGATGGTAGTGGACTTTGCAAAAAGGATGACCGTGGCTGTGGTGAATATATATTTTAAGAAGAGGGAGGAGCATATGGTGATGTACAAGAGTGGAGGAAGATGCACATAGGTAGATTATATCCTATGCAGGAGGCCCAGTCTGAAGGAGATTGGAGACTCAAAGTGGTGACAGGGGAAAGCATAGTTAGGCAGCATAGGATGGTGGCCTGTAGGATGATGTTAGTGATCAAGAAGAGGAGGAGGAGGAGAGTAAGGGCACTGCCAAGGATCAAATGGTGGAAGTTGACAAAGGATAACTGTGTAGGTGGAGTTCTGAGAAGAGTTAAAACAGGCACTGGGTGGCAATGAAAAGTTACCAGATAGCTGAGCAGCCACAGCAGAGGTGGCAAGGGAGACAGCTAGAAAGGTGTTTAGTATGAGATCTGGACAGAGGAAGGAGGACAAGGAGACCTGGTGGTGGAATGACAAAGTAAAGGATGAAGAGGATGGTAAAGAAGAAGTGGGATTGTGAGAAAGATGAAGTAAGTAGACAGGAGTACAAGGAGATGAGGCGCATGGCGAAGAGAGAGATGACGAAGGCTAAGGATAAGGTATATGGTGAGTTGTATGAAAGGTTGGACACTAAGGAGGAAGAAAAGGACCTGTACCAATTGGCTAGACAGAGGGAGTGAGCTGGGAAAGATGTGCAGCAGGTTTGGGTGTCAAAGGATAATGAAGGAAATGTACTCACAAGCAAGGAGAGTGTGTTGAGCAGATGTAAAGAGTACTTTGAAGGTCTGATGAATGAACAGAATGAGATAGAAGGTTTGATGATGAGGGGATAGTGAATCAGGAAGTGCAATGGATTAGCAAGGAGGAAGTAAGGACAGCTATGAACAGGATGAAGAATGGAAAGGCTGTTGGCCCAGATGACATACCCGTGGAAGCATGGAGGTGTTTAGGAGAGATAGCAGTGGTTTTTTTTAACCAGATTGTTAAATGAAATCATGGAAACTGAGGGGATGCCTGAGGAGTGGAGAAGAAGTATATTGGTACCAATTTTTAAGAATAAGGGTGATGTGCAGACCTATAGTAACTACAAAGGGATAAAATTGGTTAGCCACAGCATGAAGTTATGGGAAAGAGAAGTGGAAGCTAGGTTAAGAATGGAGGTGATGATTAGTAAGCAGCAGTATGGTTTCATGCCTGGAAAGACCACTACAGATACGATGTCTGCTCTGAGGTTGTTGATGGAGAAGTATAGAGAAGGTTAGAAGGAGTAGCGTTGTGTCTTTGCGGACTTAGAGAAAGCATATGACAAGGTATCTAGAGAATTGTGGTATTGTATGAGGATGTCGGGAGTGGCAGAGAAGATGTTAGAGTGATACAGGATATGTACAAGGGCAGTGTGACAGTGGTGAGGTCTGTGGTAGGAGTGACAGATGCATTCAAGGTGAGGTGGAATTACATCAAGGATCATCTCTGAGCCCTTTTTTATTTGCAATGGTGATGGATAGGTTGACAGGCAAGATCAGAGAGGAATCCCCGTGGACCATGATATTTGTGGACGACATTTTTATTTGTAGTGAGAATAGGGAACATATTGAGGTGACACTAGAGAGGTGGAGATATGCTCCAGAGAAGAGAGGAATGAACATTAGCAGGACTAAGACAGAATATATGTGTGTGAATGATGGGGAGGACAGAGGAATAGCAAGGATGCAGGGAGTAGAGTTGGTGAAGGTGGATGAGTTTAAATACTTGGGATCAACAGTTCAGAGTAATGGTGAGTGTGGAAGAGAGGTGAAGAAGAGAGTGCAGGCAGAGTGGAGAAAAGTGTCGAGTGATTTGTGACAGACAGGTACCAGTAAGAGTGAAAGGGAAGGTCTACAAGATGATAGTGAGACCAACTATGTTATATGGGTTGGAGATGGTGTCACTGACGAAAAGACAGGAGTCGGAGCTGGAAGTGGCAGAGTTAAAGATGTTTAGATTTACATTGGGTATAACGAAGAATGACAGGATTAGAAATGAGTATATTAGAGGGTCAGCTCAGGTTGGACAGCTTGGAGACAAAGCCAGATAGGTGAGATTGCATTGGTTTGGACATGTGCTGAGGAGGGATGCTGGGTATATTGGGAGAAGGATGCTAAGGATGGAGCTGCCAGGTAAGAGGCAAAGAGGAAGGCCTAAGATAAGGTTTATGGATGTGGTGAGAAAGGACAAGCAGCTCGCTAGTGTGACAGAGCAAGATGCAGAGGACAGGAAGAAATGGAAACAGATGATCCACTGTGGCAACCCCTAAAGACAGCAGCTGAAAGGAAAAGATTTATTTAATATTTGTTTACCAGGAAAGTCTGACTTGGAATGAGCCAATTTTCAGTGGAGGCCCAGGGAGAAACGCTACAGACGCATGTCTTTGGAATGTTGGAGGAAACTGGAGCACCCAGAGGAAACCCACACAAATGCAGGGAAGATATGCAAACTTTGCACAGAAGGCACCCCAGCTGAGAATCAAACCAGAGGACCTCTTGCTGTGAGGGGACAACACAAATCGCTGCATCACTGCACCATCCCAGGTATCCCAGTATGCCTCCTAAATAATGTATTTATTTATTTATGCTTGTTAACTGGGTAGTGTCTCAATGGCAAGAAGCCCATTTTCAGTGGATACCCAGGGAGAAAAGCTCCATAACAATAGTGCAAAAAAGATTACAAAAATTAATTACAAAGATTTACAAAGACTGTACTAAAATGTTTAACAGTTGCCTACAATCACAATTTAAAAATGAGAATGTAAAACAGTAATATGAACTCAGTTAGGTACAGAACTTAACTAAAATAAACCATTGTGGCATTTTTATTTGGTAAAAGTAAGACAAGAAGAATATAGCAGAAAAGAACAGTTGATTGATGGCATGAGAAATTAGCCAGGAGTATAACAGGAGCATAGCCATTGTTGAGTAAGGTATTCCTTTAGGAGTTGTTTGAAGCTATGACTATCTGTGTTTTTTTTAGGATATTTTGGGGTAGTAGGTTCCATTGTTTAGCTACTTTATAGGAGAAGAGGTTGTCACCAAAGTAATTATGGGACTTTGTTACCTTCATTATGAGTTTTATCAGATGATCTAAGGGTCCTGACGTTGGTATTGAGTTGCACTAGGTTGGAGAGTGCAGGGCAGTTTTCGGGTTTGTGGATAATGGAGTGGGCAGTGTTGAGCTGATTGAGCAATAACAGATTGGGAAATTCAAGCCAGTGTAGATTTTGAAGAGCAAAACAATGATGGATCCTGTTGGGTACATTAGCAGCAAATTTTGCTGTTTTATTATAGCAGGAACCAAGTAGATGTAAATCAGACATGCACAGGTTAGTGAAAATTTGAGAACAGTAGAGGAGAGTAGCTAGGAGGTTGGATCTGGCTGTGGCTAGTCTGGTGTTTTGAGTGAAGTAAGGCTTGGCCCTATATAGTGCACCAAGCTTTATGTGAACTTTTTTAACTGTGAGTGATATGTGTTTATCAAATGTTAAGTTGTTGTCTATTGTGACAGCAAGTAGTTTTGTTTGATTAACTGATTCAATTATAGTGCCATTAGTGGAGTAGATGGACAGAGGAGGTGGCTTGGCGTTGAATTTCCTGTTGGAAAAAAACATTAACTTTGTTTTGTTTAGGTTTAAGATGAGTTGAAAATTCATTACGATAATTTTTAATATCAAGAAATGATTTTTGCAGTTCATTCTGGTGTTCTTGGGGTGTGGGGCAGAGCAGATAAGGGTAGCATCGTCAGCATATTGAATGATAGAAGCAGATTTAATGGAAGTGCTTAGACTATTTGTGAATATAATAAAAAGGAGAGGGCCAAGGGTGGAACCCTGAGGAACCCCAATGGAGACTGGGAGGGATGTGGAGAGATTATTATCCCATTTAGTTGCCTGTTATCGATTAGTAAGGTAGCATGAAACATAACCTGTTAGGCCTTCTAGAATCTCTGTTTAATCAAGGGCTCCAGACAAGCGTCATGCCTAATGAATGGAGGACTGCAACAGTTATCCCTCTATACAAGGAGGGGGGAGGCTTCTATGGATCCAGGAAACTACAGAACCATAAGTCTGACTAGTGTCATATGCAAGGCCATGGAAAACTTATCCTGGATCTGATAATCAGTGACATAGGAAACAGAGACACTGGACCCTACCCAGTTTAGTTTTGTCAAAGGTAGGTCTTGTCTGCTTAACCTGGTGGACTTTGAGAAGGTTACTAAAGTTATGGACAAGGGCAAAACTGTGCATATTGCCTGCCTCAACCTAGCCAAGGTGTTTGACCCAATACTCACTCAGGCATTGTACATAAACTTAAAAAATTAAGAATGAATCAATACATTACCTGATGGATAGCCAGCTGGCTCACTGTTAGGACACAAGAAGTTAAGATGGGGGACTAAACCTCCATTAAGAGGCCAGTTACAGATTGGTGTTGTAATCTTTCCTTTGGCATCTGTTTCTCTGTAGTCAAAGCAAATGTCAAGGGCCATTAATTGACCGGCTTTGCAGATGACTGCAAACTAGGTATGGTCATCCTATCTTCTACAAAGATATTCTTCATAACAGCACAACACAGGCAAAGAACTGGTGCCAGAGCTATGGATTAAAATTCAAAAAACCAATAGTATTGGAAATACTCATTTTAAGGACATAAACCTTGTCTGTGACATAGACAGGATACGTTGAAAGGACAGGTATGTGTCTCAAAGATTGCCCCTTCTCATGAACAGGTTTCCCATCCATATGAAGCAAAGCTCATCCTAAATCCTAGTCAAATGTGACTTGGACCAGTGAATAGGAAATTGCAAATTTACCCCTGGTGTATGCCCCTATGCCCCAAATGGACAGGGCAGCTTATGCATGCTTGATGTATATAAACCTATATTGTACCCATAAAATTCCTCTGTAAAATGGGGTACTAACATGTCAGCTATATTTTGGTAAATTTGGAATAAGCTTGACCAGACTTAAAAGGACACATTTGCTGATAGTCTTGTAATCACATATGAACCAATAATCTATAAATGTTGTGATCTTTGGAGTACAGGAATAAGCTTGAGGCACTCAAGTGTAGTCCAAAGAGGCATAAATAAGAAATGAAAAAAATTGTGAATGGTAATAAACTACAGATTTGAAGAATCAGAAAACAGATCATGAACAGAGAGTGTTAATGTCTTTGGGATACAGTAAAGGGCTCATCCCAGGCCTTTTATGGAATGGTAACTGGCACAGCTCACTGAGAAACTGGCTGCCCTAGATGTACAAACAACGCTCATGGAGTGGAACATTCTCCAATGGTCTTTGACAACACAAGTGCAATGTTTAAGTACCAGAGTCTTTTTTTTTTTTAGAGTGAGAGCTTGGATAATGAATATACCTGCAGTAATCCAAGGAAAGAACATGGCAAGGCAGAGAGTGGATCGTCCACGTTAAGGCATGCAGCTTGTTGCCTAAGTTAGGCCTCCATCCCTCATCTGTAATTATTCATAGTACAGCCATCTCAGATAACATGCTTTCTCCAACCTGTTTCTACTCTGCCACCCCCCCCCCCCACACACACACACACACACTTATACCTCTTCATGACCAATACTCTTAGAAGTTTAGGTGCTGCAGCAATAAATAGAGGTGCATACATCCTTCCAGTTATCCATTCTTGCATTTATATAGCCCATCAAAAGTAGGAGTTATGTAGTACAAGATGGCCTACTGTTTTTATACAACTAATATATTGTCCAGCACTGGATTCCTGCCTGAGTTCTTCCACTGAATGGCCCTTGAAAAGTTACTTCACCCCTCATGAATTTATGTACACATTCCATAAAACATTCCTGAAACACCTGTACCTCTGTCCTTCCTAAAAGCCAAATTGACCTTAATATATCAATATGCAAGTCAAATAAACAAAAGTAAGAAAAAGTCATCTTGGTTTGGCATAGCTGCTGATCCACCTTGCAAATGCAAACCCCTAGCACAAGTGATACTCTTCTAACCTGTACAGACCATTTCCTAAACTTCTAACAGTTCCCCAGTATTTACTTTCAATATTTATTTATTATTGCTTTTGGTTACTGGGATAGTCCAACTGGGTACATGAGTCCTTTTTTAAGCAGAAACCCAAGGATAAAAGCTCCACAAATACAGTAAGGAGTACATGTATAATAATACAAACAAGTCAAATTGATTACAGCTAGTAATAAAAGTCTAGAAGCAGCAGTGGAAGAGAGACATTTATAACACAGTTACATCTTACATATATATCATGATAAAAGCAACTAAGTATAGTGTATTAGGTTAAAAGAACTAGATGTAACATTTATTTAGAAGTCAGGCTGGGATATTGTCAGGGCCCATCAATGCCGTTTTCTTGGCCTTCGACAGTGTATTGAGAACCTGTTCCATAGTGATAGTTGGGGGCTTATATTTGATGGTATTTCTTGAGGGGAAACTGTAGGGGAGAAAGGGGTTAAGTTACAGCTGAATTTGTCTGCCAGTAGGTTTGTTATATCTTCTGGCTCAGTATAGGTGGCTCCATTAACAATGACCTCTGCAGACTTTTGTGCATTGTGTTTGACATTGTGGATATAACTAAAGAATGCCTTATGATTGTTTTGTCCTTGTCCTGGGAGGCCAGATTTACTTCAAATTTGGCTTTGGTTGACTTTATTTGTCCTCTGAGTTATTTTTTTCAGTTTGGTAAGAGTGATTTTATCCTGCTAGGTGCTATACCTTCTAACTTTTGCTATGATTTTCTTCCTTTTCTTATATGGCCTATTGTTGTTGTTATTCTACCAGGGTAGCTATAGCTTGTTTTTTGAGTAAATTCTGTAGATATTCCTGATTGGTACAGCTGCCTCTATGCAGCTATTAACATACTTGTACACGGTGTCTGTGAGCAGTTCCACACAGGAAACTGTGTCCTCAGGGAATAGTTGTTCTTAAAATTTTACCAGGTTATCATTTAATAGAAGGAAGTTAGCCTCAGAATAGTTCCTGAATGTTCCAGGGTTAGCTGGGGTTGTGTGTTTTATTTTCACTTCAAGAGAGACCATTTTGTGGTCTGACCTTACCAGAAAGGGCATTGCACTAGGGGATGTACATCACTCTCCCATATAAGTGAGGACCAGATCTAGTATGTTTGCACTCCTGGTCAGTGTATTGACAAGCAGGGAGTTTATGTTTACAAAATCCAGGAATCTCTGTGCATACACGCTTGGTGTAATATATAATTCTCAGTTAATAATGGGATAATTAAAGTCACCCATAAATATGGTATTGGATGGGATTGCGATTGTCTCCAGTAAGCTGAAATACTTGATATGGGTTCATGACGCTTGCATGAAAATGATATGGGATTTTGCCTATGGTGATCTGAACATGGAGAAGCTCAAGTGCATTGTCCTGTTTGACTAGCCTAGAGGCATATTTATTTTAAGACATCTACATTTAGTCCCTGCCTGTGCAATAGTTTGTCTAAATGTGTGGAAGATATTATAGTCTTGCACTGTTGGGGTGATCTCCACAGCTTTAAACCATGTCTCAGTCACTGCACAGACATCAACATTCCCTAAGGTGAGGGAAGCTTGTATGGAGTGAAGCTTCTTGTTTAGATTCCTATCATTGGGCAGTAACACCTTTACATTTTCTTAGTTTTGAGTTGCTGTGTTGGAAGAATTGATAATTTGGCATTGCCTAAAAAAGGCACTATGGGGGGGGGGGGGCAATGTTTTAGCTAATATTCAAATGCCTACAGGGCAGAGGTGCAGACCACCCCTGGCAAAGTGGTGTGGCCTGTGGACCATCTCATTCAAGCTGACAAATATTGCACCTCTATAGAATGACACCAGAAACAAATTAATTATTAAAGTCTGTCATCTTCTGTTAGTATTGTGGCATTATCCATGGAGAAGGTAGAGTGCTGCTCAGTGCTAGGTTCATACCAGCCTAGAACACATATTCCTACAGCTCCATCATGTCCCTTTTCATATAGCATACAGGGGTATTTCTCAGGTCACTTACACCCACATGTATCATGACAAAGTCATACTGGTACTTGTGCTCCAATAACTTGAGTGCATGCATAATTTGGTAGATCCTGGACCCAGATAATCAGCTGGGTGTGATTTTCTCCTTAGTCAGCCTGTAAAGAGGGGCATCAGTGTGTCTTACAATGGACTCTCCAATGATCAGAATTTTGGGTTGTGTGGTGGCTTGCCTTATGGGCTTAGAAGTAGAGGTTCCATGAGATGTTCCCACCAAATTCCCAAAACCCTTAAGCCTCTTACATTCCAAAAAAAGGTATTTATATCTCATCCATGTCACATATATTACATTCACTTTCATCCTTTCTCTTTTAAACTGCATAGATGCTTTAATTGTTAATTCATTGTCACCAGTACAATCATGTTTGTCTTCATCCCATTTTTCAGTGTAATTATTACCTCTGATTCTTCTTCCTTCTCAGTTACAGCTGAACTATTTTACAGTTGCAATTCATCATTTTGTGTAAATGCAATTTTTATTACTTCATCCATATTTTTATTACATTCTACCTCAGTACAGTATTGTCATGTTCTCATCTAGTCACAATATTGTTTTGAACATTTTGTCACTTTGATCAAGAGATCAGTTGACATAAAGGTCAAGGCCTTCATCTTCCATGCAAAAAGTAGAAGGTTCACTCCTGACCTCTGGCCAATGACTGTATGAAGTTTGCATGTTCTCCCTGGGTCTCTGGGGGGTTCTTCCCACCTCCCAAACATGCTGAGTTTTCATCTTCAGACTCACCCAAGAATGGAGCTGTGGATAGGAACACAGACTCTAGATGGTGCTCTGTAGGGGGAAGAGTTGTACAGCTCAACCACTTTAGGTATCAACTATGGTTCACAGTATCTACAAGATAGAACATAGATCACAGACTGCACACTGTGTCAGGGATAGCCACTCAACAGTGTAATCATTGGCTTTAGGTGATTCATTTATGTTGACTAATGTCCCCAGATGGGCATGTGTATTTGCCAGTGATATGTGGATTGAGGACCAGCCTACTCCAGCCTATGCCAGAGGCACATGCTAATTGTAAAAGTGGTGTATGTACCCCTATTGGCCAGTATGTGCATGCCATAAAGCCTAACATCCCTGGGTCAGTACTGATTGGTGTCCAATTTCCAAGCTTGGGTTACCTGGGAAAGTTCAATTAAGCAAAATCTGGACGTAAAATCATCAGCCTGCCAAACATGAACTAAAAATTGCTACACTCAGTGTAGGTTGGATGCAGCTTGGAAGTGGATGATATGATGGTAAAAATGAGACTGGATATTCAGTGTATCCAGGAGCACCCCAGCCATGCTAGGTTACTCATTCTATCATACATTCAGACCCCAAACCATGGGCAACAAAGCAAAAGGAGGTGGAGTTTCAATATATATTAAAGACATACACACCTCCAGACTGGTAAAATAGTATAATGCACAGGCGACACTATAGGTGCAGTTAACCATTGACAAAACCCCTATTCAAATCATAGCAAGCTAGAGGTACCCAACTTTGACTCAAGATGCCCACTCCAGCTATCTGGACCACTTTGAATCTATCAAGATTCAACCCTTTACCCTGATCCTGGCTGACTTTAACTATCCAATCATAGTTTGGAAAAACTACTCATGCCAAAACACAAATGCCCAGGGATTCCTTGATTTTATCAATGCAAATGCCTTGAAACAGCTGGTTGGCACCCCCACAAGAGGTGATAATATCTTGGACTTGGTGTTAACCAACATGGGTAACCACTGCAGCATCCCAACAGTGTCATCTATGGTAATATCCAACCACAAAGCAGTCACTTTCGAAGTCACCATCTCTCCCGATACCCCCTCCCCCAGCTAGGGTAAAACAAAAAAATTTCTCCAAAGCTGATTACAATGTCCTGAGGAAAGGTATAAACAGTTTCAGAGCCCCCTCCCAATCTGTAGGAACTGCCACAAATGTTCAAACCTACACCAAAGTACTATATGAACATTTATATAGCTGCATGGGATCAGGAATACCTGACAGTACAAAATTATCCTCCACAAGGAAGAGTAACCCTGTCAGGTGGACATCTGCAATAAATAAACTCTATAATAAAAGGAAAAAAATTGCTGTCCAGGACCAAAAAGGAGCAGGTGCCTAAATGGAAGCAATCTCTCCTTAGCCTGAACAAGCAAATAAGAGCACTAGTGAAATTCTCCAAAGCATACTTCAAGTCCAAACTGGCCACATCTACTAAAGACAATCATAAGGCCTTCTTTACATATGTCCACAATCTCAAAGGAAGCACTCAGGTATGCTCAGAACTGGTGGTCAAGGACACCACATATACAAACACTGTAGATATAGCCAACCCACTGGCAGAGGGGTTCAGCAAAAATTTCACCCATCGGTCCCCCATCAGTAAATCAGGACACCCCTAGCACCTTCCCTTATCTCTAGGGAGGAAGTCATCACTGCCCTCTCAAAGTCAAAAATATACAGCCTCCATGGGACCCAATAACATCCCAGTTTACATCTTATATGAACTCAGGCAGGAACGTGCAGCACCATTAGTCACCCTATTCAACCAAAGCCTGAGTACTGGCTTCATCCCAGCTGAGTGGGGGACAGCCAGTCATCTCATCCCTTTGCACAAAGATGGAGCATCCACTGATATAGGAAATTATAGACCCATCAGCCTAACTAGCCTGATCTGCTCTATATGTTACCAGATGGGTAGCAAATTAGCTCACTGTTAGAACCCACCTAGTTAAAATAGTAGAAGCTACTTCAAGCCGTAGACCCATAACGAGTAGCATACTGCAGGGATTGGTCTTGGGGCCTCTGTTGTCTGGGATATACTTTTCTACTGTGCAGTCCAAAACCAGTGGGCTATGGCTGACCAAGTTTGCACGTGACTGCAAGCTGGGCACTGACATCAATTCCCCTAGTGTTGTGGACATCGTCCAAAAAGGTATCACCCAAACAAATGACTGGTGCCAAAAACATGGCCTCAAACTGAATGCCAAAAAAATGCATCATCATCCCCTTTGGGGAGAGTGACGTCCCCACAAATTATCACATTGATAACAAGGACCTAAGCATGCAATCAGTTGTGAGGGATTTGGGCACCCAGGTTGATACTAACCTGACGTTTGACCACCATATTGCTTCCATTGTAGTGAAGGCTTTCTACATGGCCCACCTCACTAGGAGCGGTATCTCATCCAGGGACAAGGAAGTCATAACATCCCTGTATTCTTCCCTTATAAAACCCATTATTGAGTACAACGCCCCTTTTGGCATGTACCTCACAAAGCACATGCAGCAGCTGGTGAGACCTCAGAGGTTCCTCACCAGGAGAAACCAAGGTCTCAAATACCTACCCTGCACAAATAGGCTAAAAGCCCTGTCCCTCTACTCAGTCTCATACAGACTCCTCAGAGGTGACCCTGTTTGGCATACAAAGCAATCTCAGCCCTTGCCTTGATGGGACTGCTACATATCCGCAAGTCAAGCTCCACTCAAGTAACCCACATGCGCAACCTCAACCTGGTCTGTGATATCAATAGGACTTGGTGGCAGGACAGATTTGTGTCCCAGAAACTCCCCCTTCTGTGGAATATACTTCCTCTCCATGTAAAGAAGAGCATGTCATTATCCCTTTTTAAGTTCAACCTGGATAACTGGATGGGGAACAGAAAATACACCCCTGGGATTCCACCTGTGTCCCTGCTGGACAGGGGCATTGGGTGCTGACCTGTCGGAACATGGGCTATATTCTTGGCTAGGCTTGTAAGGGCCTTAGGGCAAATAGCCTAGTAACTTCCTATGATCCTATGAAGGGCAGTGCAGCAAAGCCACTTGGCTTGGAATCCAGAAAATACTATTCAGGAGGAAGACAGGCTAGAAATGTTCTGGTAATGTGATGAGAGATAATCTACAGAAGACAATGAGAGATATTATCAGAATTAGTGACAGACTCATTGAAATCAGACTCCACTTGAAAGACAGAGAACTATTCATAATCTCAACCTATGCCCCACAGCAGGGCTATGACAGTGAAAAAAAGAGTGTATTCAGACAGCGGTTGTAGGACCTACTTGATAAAGCAGGGCAACATGAATTGGTTTTCATAATGGGGGACCTGAATGCTTATATTGGGACAGATAGAATAAGATGCCTTGGTCCACACGGATGGGGCAATAGACAAGTAATTCTAGACTTCTGCCTGGCAAAATTTCTGCCTGGCAAAATGCTTGATGGTGATTCAGCAAGAGGCACAGTTACAAGATCATATAGAACAGTGGCCAAAATGCAACTCAGATAGAGTACCTCCTGGTAAGAAAAGGGCACTGGTGTAGAATCAGTGATTGTAAAGTCAGCCCCATTGAAAAAGTCAGCCCACAGCATAAACCACTGGTTGCCACAATCAGCTGCAAGCAGTGGTCAGAGAAGGCTCTAAGGTCAACAGAGACCAGGCTGATGACCTGGAAGTTGACTGGAGAGAAAATATTTCAAGGAATTTCTCAGGGCTCTAACATGAAGATGATATAGATGGAGATGAAGAAGAATGGCAGCACCTCTAAACAGCATGCGTGAGAACTACAGAACAGGTATTTAGCTGAGCCAGATATGAAAATAAGGTACGTACATAAGAAAAGCTGGTGGCAGAATGCAAAAGTCCAAGACATCATCAAAAGAAAGAAGTGCAGAAAAAAGTGGAAGAAAGACAAGACATACCAAACTAAGAAGAAATTCCGGTTGGGTAACAAAAGAACAAGCAACAGAGACACTGCAAGCTTCTGGAAAGTGACTCAGTAGATGTCACAAAGAAACTCTATCAGCTTGCAAGGCAAGTACAGAAATATAAAGAAGATAGTCAGACACCCTTCATAAGGGATATTAATAGCCATCTGCTCACCAGTCCACAGGAAATTGAAGGCAGAAGAAAACCCCAAAGAAACTGTACTGACCCAGACACAGCCTTTGATGAAAGAAGAGAAGAGAAGAGAAGAGAAGAGAAGAGAAGAGAAGAGAAGAGAAGAGAAGAGAAGAGAAGAGAAGGGAAGGATACTATCCTAGAAGAAGTAAGAACAACACTAAGGAAAATGAAGTCTTGGAAAGCATCAGGCCCAGATGATGTCAGAGCTAATATTATCAAGATGTTGAGTGAGATAGGGGTGAAACGGCTTCTGAGGGTATTCATCGTGGTATGGAAAGAAATGTGTATCCCAGATGACTGGATAATAGTATACTAGTGGAAGTGTACATAAAAGGGGACATTCAGAGCTGTGGGCAGTACAATGGTATCAAACTGCTGTCACACTGCATTACTTTTCTGGAGAGGGTTATTGATATACAAATCCACAGAACAGTACAAATTAAGATGGGTGATGAGCAGTTCAGATTCAGATCAGGATGCAGCATAAGTGACCTGATGTTTGCAGTGAGACAGATAGTTGAGAAGAAGCTAGAGATGATGAAAAGTCCAACTGGCATTGTTGGAAAAAGCATAGGACAAGGTCCCAAGAAAACGTATTTGGGCAGTCCTGCAGTGGTTCAAAGTCTCAGAAACATTGGTAAAATTAGTGCAGGCTATGTAGAAAGACCTAAGTACAAACAGTGTTCAGTCTCACATAGGGGTGCCCAGTGGGAGTGAGTGTGCATCAGGGTTCATCTCCAAGCCCACTGCTGTTCATACTGGTCATGGACTACATCAGCAAACAGGTTGGAGGGGACAGATCAACAAAGTAAATGACAGGGGAATGGAATGCAAACTGAAGGCACATGGGATGAAAATGAGTACAGATAAGACAGTTGTAATGGTAGCAAATGGAAATCAGAAGAAGCTGAAAATTGACAAAGAGGGGAAAATAGTGGAACAGATTAACAGCTTTAAGTATCTGGGAGGGATGTGGGAGGACAAAGCAAGTATGAATGAGGAGGTCAAAGATAGAATCAGAGGGACTGCAGCCAACTGGCACAGAGTGGCAAGGATAGCCTATGACAGAAAAATGTCAAAAAATCTGAAAAGTAAGGTGTATAAAACAGTGGTGCAACCAGTACTGCTGTATGGTACAGAACCCTGGGCAGTAAAGGTAGAGCAGCTGAGGAAGCTAGAGGTGATGATGATAAAGTGCCCAAGGGGGTGAAAAATACACATTGTGGGACAGATGAAGAAATGAGGATATAAGAGCAAAAGCCAAATTACCCCCAATTGCAAAGAAGGTCAAAGAGCATATATTACAGTGGTATTTGGGCACATGCGCAGGAATGCAGAAGGCAATCTGGTAAAGACGATTTGAGACAAAGAAGAAGGCAAGAGGAAACAAGGGTGTCAAGTATGTTGGCCACTGTTCTATGTGAGCCAGAGATGGATGGTTTGTGAGAGCAGATCTGTGACAGTCAGGCTTAACTGTTGAAGAAGACAGGAGAGTGGCATTAAATTGAGAGAGATTGCAACAATTAACACAATAACCCCAACCCCATGTAGAAAAATGTGGAAAAAGGGATTGATAAAAATGTTGATGATTTTGTCACTCACACATTGACTGTACTTCTTGTTCATTTTCCTTGTTCCAATCCACCCACAAGTCACTCTCCTTTTTATATATAGTATATTACATTTCACATTGATTCATTATATAACACCTCCCACACATTGTGCACATCATTTTGCAACAGTCTCTAAATAAATGCCCAAATGATTCACAGTAATAGCATGATTTTTGTTACTCCCAATAGGGTAATGTGCCTTTTTGTCCATTGTTTGGCACCACGCTATGCTTAATGTCATATACCCCACAACATTTATATTTTAAGTGCTTTTAAAGTCTTTAATCTTCATGAATCTCAGCAGTTCTGAACTACACAATTATTTTTTTTTGCTTTGAAACTTCTTAGGGGTTATTACATAACTGTTTCATGGGAACTCTGCCTTTTTATTTAAAACAGTCACAAATTTGTCTGTGACTAAGTATGCCTCAAAGGTCACCTCACACAACTGTTACAACCCTAAATGAATAAGTGTTCTAACAGCTTGAAATTTAAAAACCCAAAGATATAATCACATTTTCTCAAAGTTCATACCTGTTAATAGGTGCATCTTTTTTGTGCATTATTCCTACCACTATTTTTTTAATTGTACCTTCTCTCTCTGCCATTTCTCTGCTTCATCTTCTGCTTGACATGAACCTGCACCAGCATAAGATCTCTTTGCTTGCAGTGGGACAGATGTAGACACCGTTATTTCATATTCCATTTGTAACTTCTTCCAGTCTACTACCCTTCTTTCATTACTGGAACATTGTTTTAATGCCTTCCACATTTCCTTTACAGTTTTCTACATATTTACCAAAAAAGTCTTTATATTTAACAATAGAAACCGTTTCAGCATTCAGTTTCATGGTTACAGCATTTGTGTCTGTAGCTACATTATTAGCATCACCTTACAACTCAATACCAACTGATCACCTCTCCTTTAGATATCTTACTCGTGTCTCAGGGTTGATTCTCAACAAACATTTTCACCAACAAGTTATCTGCTGATCTACATTCAACCACCTCCCTAATAATAACTTCAACCTTTTTACCATAAATATTCCCAGAAATTGAGTAGTTATTACCAGAATCACCTTCTTCTTCCTCAGTATATGTGTCTGCCTGCCAGCAACCGTTTCCCTGGAATTACATAAATGCAGAAAAAAGTATGGCAATTTCATGAGTTCTTTGACTAAATTTCCCCCTATGCTGTATGAATTCCATTAAAGTGTATCACCTGAAAAGAGGCTGATGTCCTAGTGGAATTCATCTGGTTAACAAAGTGTAAGCAATAAAAATAAGCAAAATAATTATTCTTCACAATTTTCAGTTGTCTGTCTTGAGGAATACTTCAGGTAGTCACATGCATTATTGTAGTCTGTAGGACATGAAGGATCATGGGGCATATGTGTAAACAATCATGGGACACAGACACGCAGACTGAACAAAATTTGTTAACAAAATATATCAAAGCATAATCTCTTCTGTAAGTGGTACCTACATTCAGAATTTCCAAAGAACTTAAAAGAACTTTGGAGTTTCCTAGATATTTTCTGTTTGCCATAAAATTATAGTATCTATATCTATATCTACAGATCTACTTTGGAAGCCCGAACTTTCAAAACTTCCAACTTGATATGGTCAAGACCATAACACTGAAGTTTTGAAAGTTGAAAACTTCAATAACATTTGTTTTTACATTTATATAGGGGGCAAGCCTCTCTGCACCCCCCACACCCCCTGCCAATCACATATACCAACTCCAAGATCACACTACAGTGAAGAGAATGGTAAAGTGTGTGGCAATATCCATTTACACCATTCAAAGCTTCAAAACTTCAATCTTATGGTCTCAACCATATGAAGTTTAAAGTTTTGAAACTTTCAGCTTCCAACGTAGTCCTATATAAATATATATATATATATATATATATATATATATATATATATATATATATATATATATATATTTCTTTTTTTCTTGCGAAATGTATAGTATGTTAGATCTGATATGGCAGCCATTTATTACAGAAGCATTCCAGACCATTAAAGGATTCTGCATACTGAGCATAAATCAGCTCAACATCAGCAATAGAAGTTGAGAATAATGCAAAATGTCAGACTGTGACAGTGCATGCAAATAGAAACTCACATCTGAAATCCGAGTATTTATTTATGTATTTATTTATTTATTTTACATTTGTTGACCGGGCTAGTCTAGCTGGATATATTTCCATTTTCAGTAGAGGCCCGGGGAGAAAAGCTCCACACAGAAATACACATAAAAAGAAAAAACAAACCTTATAATTGAAAAAGCAATTACAATAATAACAAATGGCAATATAATGTCAAAATAAAAACTTAATTAAAGAAGATATATCAAAAGTATAACTTGTATGAGTAATTAAGATTCAGGTTAAAGGATGAGATGACATTAAGAAAGATATAGGGTGACAAGTTGTTGTACAGAGAGACTTAGAGGTAAGCAAAAGGGTAAAATATCAGAGAAAGAGGGCAAAAATATTATAAGTGGGTAAAAAAGGAAGCCATCTAAGAGATGACAGTAAAACAAAAGAAGCAGAAAAGACTTGCTAGATGTGAGACAAAGAGAGGAAGAGAAAAATAAGAGTAAGGAAGAAAGAGTTATCAAAAGAAAAGAAAAT
>NC_056744.1:1161421368-1161458868 GCF_019279795.1 Protopterus annectens
TGTGTGTGTATCTATATATATATATATATATATATATATATATATATATATATATATATAGTTGCATCTTGGGAAAAATCTGCATCACTTGTGCAGCTTTATCCATTAAAATGATGTACAATAAAGAAATACCAGAACATTTAAAAAAAATATCAGAATCAGCAAACAACAGAATCAGAAGTTTTAAACAAATCCAACAATCCAACAAGAAAAAGTGACCAATCTACCCTTCAATAAATAATTAAGTAAATAAAGGCATGTAGTGGTATTTATCCACTAATAAAGAAATAACTTGTAAATGGTTCATCTCCCAGCCCCTGCTTACACTTATCAAGAATATCAGAACCTGTCAGAGATTTGGGATGCATGTCTAGGCTTAAAAAGGCCCTCGTGGTTGTTAGCCTAGTAAACATCTATGAACCTATGAACCTATAAATAGATTACACTTACCTGCCATTTTTACCATTAAGCATATAATGTCGTCTTCCAAATTCAGTTTCCATGTTATCCTTCAAAGAATTGAGAAGCATTTATCTTCCAACCATAGCTTCTGAGACTGACTGCCTCAGCGAAAGAAATCACTCCCGACCTTAAAAAATGATCAGAACTAAAATGACCATTTGCTCCCCCAACCTCTACTCTAACCCCCTGACCTCACAGAGCTTTCACTCATTAAATAAAAGTACTAATGACTGCATGGAACTCCAACTTAATTCTTACTTTCCAGCCTGCACTGTGGCAGAAAGAGATGAATGTCTGTCTATAAATTAGATGATTTGAGCTCAAATAGCATCTCAGGTGCTGGAAAAGCTGAGTAGGGGTATGTGGTTTTGAAAGCTTATACCAGCTTGCCGAGTCTGGTAGAAGGGAGATGGTGATCCTAGTCTACTGATCTGCTCCAGTGGACATCCACATGACTACTACATCCATAAAGATCATAAACCATAGGATAAAAAGCAATAAAATCACAGTCCTATCCTATAAATAAATAGAAAATGTACCCCAGTAGTGAAAAATAAAACAAACGCAGCACTCACCACCACCACCAAAAATAGATAAATAAATAGACAGACAGACAACTAAATAAATAAATTTAAAAATGAAAAAGTGGGATAGGTGGAGTATTTGGGGGTGCAGGTGCTGTATATCAGTCATAGATTGCACTATTCTGATATGTGAACCACTTCAGTGAGGTTGTACACATCCTAAACAGTATGAGATATTTATTATAACCAGTCCTAGAATGCACGTTTGGTATAATATACATAGATAATTCATGAGATATTTATTATAACCAGTCCTGGAATGCACGTTTGGTATAATATACATAGATAATTCATGAGATATTTATTAAAACCAGTCCTGGAATGCACGTTTGGTATAATATACATAGATAATTCATGAGATATTTATTATAACCAGTCCTGGAATGCACGTTTGGTATAATATACATAGATAATTCATGAGATATTTATTATAACCAGTCCTGGAATGCACGTTTGGTATAATATACATTGATAGATCATGAGATATTTATTATAACCAGTCCTGGAATGCACGTTTGGTATAATATACATAGATAATTCATGAGATATTTATTATAACCAGTCCTGGAATACACGTTTGGTATAATATACATAGATAATTCATGAGATATTTATTATAACCAGTCCTGGAATGCACGTTTGGTATAATATACATAGATAATTCATGAGATATTTATTATAACCAGTCCTGGAATGCACGTTTGGTATAATATACATAGATAATTCATGAGATATTTATTATAACCAGTCCTGGAATGCACGTTTGGTATAATATACATAGATAATTCATGAGATATTTATTATAACCAGTCCTGGAATGCACGTTTGGTATAATATACATAGATAATTCATGAGATATTTATTATAACCAGTCCTGGAATGCACGTTTGGTATAATATACATAGATAATTCATGAGATATTTATTATAAGCAGTCCTGGAATGCACGTTTGGTATAATATACATAGATAATTCATGAGATATTTATTATAACCAGTCCTGGAATGCACGTTTGGTATAATATACATAGATAATTCATGAGATATTTATTATAACCAGTCCTGGAATGCACGTTTGGTATAATATACATAGATAATTCATGAGATATTTATTATAACCAGTCCTGGAATGCACGTTTGGTATAATATACATAGATAATTCATGAGACATTTATTATAACCAGTCCTGGAATGCACGTTTGGTATAATATACATAGATAATTCATGAGATATTTATTATAACCAGTCCTGGAATGCACGTTTGGTATAATATACATAGATAATTCATGAGATATTTATTATAACCAGTCCTGGAATGCACGTTTGGTATAATATACATAGATAATTCATGAGATATTTATTATAAGCAGTCCTGGAATGCACGTTTGGTATAATATACATAGATAATTCATGAGATATTTATTATAAGCAGTCCTGGAATGCACGTTTGGTATAATATACATAGATAATTCATGAGCTATTTATTATAGCCAGTCCTGGAATGCACGTTTGGTATAATATACATAGATAATTCATGAGCTATTTATTATAGCCAGTCCTGGAATGAACGTTTGGTATAATATACATAGATAATTCATGAGATATTTATTATAACCAGTCCTGGAATGCACGTTTGGTATAATATACATAGATAATTCATGAGATATTTATTATAACCAGTCCTGGAATGCACGTTTGGTATAATATACATAGATAATTCATGAGATATTTATTATAACCAGTCCTGGAATGCACGTTTGGTATAATATACATAGATAATTCATGAGATATTTATTATAACCAGTCCTGGAATGCACGTTTGGTATAATATACATAGATAATTCATGAGATATTTATTATAACCAGTCCTGGAATGCACGTTTGGTATAATATACATAGATAATTCATGAGATATTTATTATAACCAGTCCTGGAATGCACGTTTGGTATAATATACATAGATAATTCATGAGATATTTATTATAACCAGTCCTGGAATGCACGTTTGGTATAATATACATAGATAATTCATGAGATATTTATTATAACCAGTCCTGGAATGCACGTTTGGTATAATATACATAGATAATTCATGAGATATTTATTATAACCAGTCCTGGAATGCACGTTTGGTATAATATACATAGATAATTCATGAGATATTTATTATAACCAGTCCTGGAATGCACGTTTGGTATAATATACATAGATAATTCATGAGATGTTTATTATAACCAGTCCTGGAATGCACGTTTGGTATAATATACATAGATAATTCATGAGATATTTATTATAACCAGTCCTGGAATGCACGTTTGGTATAATATACATAGATAATTCATGAGATATTTATTATAACCAGTCCTGGAATGCACGTTTGGTATAATATACATAGATAATTCATGAGATATTTATTATAACCAGTCCTGGAATGCACGTTTGGTATAATATACATAGATAATTCATGAGATATTTATTATAACCAGTCCTGGAATGCACGTTTGGTATAATATACATAGATAATTCATGAGATATTTATTATAACCAGTCCTGGAATGCACGTTTGGTATAATATACATAGATAATTCATGAGATATTTATTATAAGCAGTCCTGGAATGCACGTTTGGTATAATATACATAGATAATTCATGAGATATTTATTATAAGCAGTCCTGGAATGCACGTTTGGTATAATATACATAGATAATTCATGAGATATTTATTATAGCCAGTCCTGGAATGCACGTTTGGTATAATATACATAGATAATTCATGAGATATTTATTATAAGCAGTCCTGGAATTCACGTTTGGTATAATATACATAGATAATTCATGAGATATTTATTATAACCAGTCCTGGAATGCACGTTTGGTATAATATACATAGATAATTCATGAGATATTTATTATAACCAGTCCTGGAATGCACGTTTGGTATAATATACATAGATAATTCATGAGATATTTATTATAACCAGTCCTGGAATGCACGTTTGGTATAATATACATAGATAATTCTACTTCCATTCAGTTGTATTTATCGTCACTTTCCTCACTGCTTTCATTTTCCCTTCCAAACAGGGCTGCGCAGATGCAAGATTAACGCCACCTGTTGTACATCTGCTATTTATACTTCTGATTGTTTTTATAAGATGCATTGTGTTTAATCTTACGGTTCCACCATAAGCATAACTCTCTGAATCTTTTTGAGTATTGGTGCTGGGCAGAAAACCAAAAGTGGGACAAAGAGACAGTTGGAGACAAAAACATGCAATTGCATTGATGTTCCTCAGGACTGCTGGTGCAAGACCCTAACACTACAAAATCTGACTTTATTTTTAGGATATTGAATACATGCACCTTTTGTAAACTCTGGAATGTTCTATTAGGACTTCTGTTATCTGATTCTCACATTCCAGACCATATGCCCTGGAATTCTGCCCCACTTCTTAAAGACAGACTATGGCCAAGACTGATGCAGGGTACCATGTAAATGGCAATAGCGTTAAAACTGCTATGCAGAAACTAAATATCACTGATATTTCTCCCTCAGTGTTTAAAATGGTTGCACATTTACAGAGTCATGTTATGGTTGCCTGATTATCTATGGGCTATGCAGTCAGAAAAGAAATCCCTTTTTGTATGCATACATTTGAATTTAAAAGTCAGTACCTTGTATTTTATGCAGCTTGACCAAGCATTACACACTGTATAAAACAGTTACTAATTTGAATGTGTCATAGAATTTTTAAGGTATGCATTTTTCTTTAACAAATGTACTAAGCCTAGATGAATAAAGAAAGAAAGACAGATGCAATAGCCAGTATCCCAGCTGTTTAGAGTAGAATCAGGACTATTACTGCAGGGAGTAGACAATCTTTGGTTTAGTTTTTATCAGGCCCACAGTGTAACTAATCGTTAATGTGCGCCTTGGTACAGGATGATTAATTGCCTAATTTTCGTTTTTCTGACAAATTACTTAAAAAACAGGTAATTAATTACTTAGTATAAAACTGCAGCAAATTTTTATTAGCCACTGGCAAGGGCAGTCCATAGCAACACTCTGTTATCTAACCATTAGCCACAGTCACAAAGTGTAAAGCCTTTCATTTATCTTAATTTAAATTTTGAAATTATAATGACCATATATATGAGTGAGGAATACTCTGCATAATATATTAAAAATGTTTATACAGACTTGAATGTAGGTAAAGAGTATTTAGTGTGACTTTAAATACATTTAGAAAATGTCCTTATAAAATACAATGGCCTGATTGGATAAGAACTGACTAATAATAGCATATAATGTTCACTGCATTAAAAAGCCATACAAAGTGGAGTATTTACAAATAAATGAGCACATAAGTGCCTAGTCCATGTGCAAAGTCTTGCTTGAGTTATCCTGCCAGATACTGGCTTACAGAATACAAATGAGAAAAGAAGAAAGAACCAGAGATTAGTTGGATAATGGGTAAGGGTTTGGGTTTATATTAGATCTTCAAACGCTTAGGTTGTCCAACGCCGAAACGTCGACACCTAAACATTGAAGTCTAATAAGTGTGACAGGCCAATTACGTAAATTTTTCCCTGGGAAAAAATTTGCTTGGCCGTCATCGGGTATTTGCCCTGTTCCCCGATATAGAATGATCTCGGAGTTGGTATATTTAGTTGGGGGGGGGTGTTTCCCTAGGAAACAATTTGCATAACTGGCCTGCTGTGTTTATTAGATTTCAACGTTTAGGTGTTGACGTTTCAGCGTTCAACAACCTAAGCATTTGAAGATCTAGGATAGACCCAAGGTGTTTATGTCATAGACACATGTTACAGGGTTTGATTCTTACCTCTGGGATGGAAAATTTGACTAGGCTTAAAATGACCAACTAGGAGAGATAGTCAGTCACCCTGCTAGACAGGGGTCCAGGGAAGTAAATATTGTGGGAAGAAATATCCAGGGAATTGTTATGGCTAGGCTTGTATAGGTCGTAGGGCCGATAACCTAGTACCAACCTATGAACCTATGAACTAACCTATGAACCTAGAAAGATGACTACTTTTAGATAAGGTATTACAGATAGGATGATTTTTAAATGCTAACCACAGCACACACTGCTACACACTATCAAACATTTTGTGAAAGAAATTGAAGCCAGAACTGGGGAAGCTTCATTGAAGATGCATTTCCAGGATACAAGTACTGAACAAAACACAGAACTGCAGCATGAAGCAATTGCTAACTTGTGTTTTATAGTCCATGATGTAAGCATCTACCTTCGAAATGCTAAATCTTTTTACCAATAAACAAACACCTAAATCATCAGAATTGCTTTGCAAATTTAGGTAAATGCAATGTGCTGTCTCTGAGCCCCATCCAAATTGTCCAATTATTTATTTATTTATTTATTTATTTATTTAACATTTGTTGACTGGGAATGTCTGACTGAGCTTGCACCCTTTTAGAAAAGCTCCACAAACTATTACATACACCATAACAATGTTTACAAACAGTACAGTATACATGAGGTAATATAAACATGCATTATAATTCATGGATTCCCACTTGTAGCATGAGAGTTTAAAATGTATTTTAATACAAAAAAGGCAATAAAACAATATGATAATGTCATTCTTATATCTCCAATACATAACGAATTCCCCATTTAGAGGGGAAGTAATGACAATTAACTCAGAGTTTAAGATAAGAGTAGAGAAAATACTGTATATTAAATCTTAGTTCTTACAGGCAACAGCATGTACATCAGTAATCAGAAGCAGAGGGAAGGTGATAGAGAAAGCAGGTGATAGAAAAAGGTTAAGGGTCAATAAATATTATAACTTGAGTGAAACTTCTAGGTATGTGGAGGTCAAACACCCACATCACCATGATTCACAACACCTGAGTGGTTTACTATTTCCCTGTGACATCCATCTTAACAGGCATTAATGTTTACTTAATTCATGTTATTAATTTCAAATGATTTCGTCATTCATGTGTACTTTAAATGACCACTAGCTGAAAAAAACTTTCCTTCTAAAACAACTGGAAATAACTAAGGGCGGAGGGCCTATGCAACCTGCATAATTCATTAATGGGCTATAAAATCTAATTTATTGGAGTCATCGCCTATATTTGCAGGAGTTAAAAGTGGGAAACAGAAAGTATTTTTCTAATAGAAAAATGCTGAAAACTTTGAAAGGTGACTCCACAAAATAAAATGCCATTTAGTAACTGGTATCTTGAAAACAATATGTTTACACAACATGCAAATGTGGTTGTAAAATAAAAGTGTCATATCTGATTTTTACAAGTCCTTACTGAGCATCCCTGCAAGGCTTCAGCCCTCAATGTACCCACCAACCATTTCATGGAATCACTAATTTAATAAGGTATACAACAAAAAAAAGAGCTTTCAAAATTCATTGTAGTCTTAAAAATTAGTCTAGATCAAATAAAGAACATACACTACTTAGATTTGTAATCAAATCTTACAGCCTTGATCATGAATTTGGCTTCATCTCAAAGGCTGAAAGAAAATATGCCTTGGGATTCAAAAGGAATCCCATAGTGGAGGCTAAGTGCTGCATCCGAAAGTGACTGTTTCTGCAATTGTGTAAAATGTGATTAAGAGACACATTAGCTGCAACACGGTGTTAGCATTAGTGCTAATCAGCACTTTCTTTTCGTAATCACTAGTGGTGGCCCATGCATCACCTTGGCACAGGCACTCCCCACTGTCACACATGCACACACATGCACACACACACACACACACACACACACACACACACACACACACACACACACACACACACACACACACACACACACAAACACCCCCACACACACACACACACACACACACACACACACACACACACACACACACACCTGGGACAACTCATCACCCCGCTTACATTCACACATGCAGCCTCACACACACACGCATACACATCCTGACACCATTATCTATTTGTTAAACTCGCTAGCACTTACCTCTAATATGATGTCATACATTGGACATAATGGGTTAATAGGAACTTTTGGCTAAGTTAATTAACTTAGCCATTTGAGCTAAATTATGCAAAGAAGTAATTGTCTGAATCACTGAGCTGCAAAAATGCCCTACCACAGCATTTCTGGGAGAAAGCACATGGCTAATAAGCATAGGCCGTTCCTCTGGGATGCCTCATTAGCATATAGCTCAGCCACTGAGATGGCCCACCATGGTGATCCTATAGACCATGTAAGATCACAGCAATGGCTCTGACTCTGAATCAGAAAGAACAACAGCAAGTGGTATCAGTCCATGATGGGCCTACCTCTGGCAGTGGGACTTGAATTTAGCAAAAGATCTCTTTAATTACATTAGAAAACTGCAAACATCAAACCAAAGGACAAGCATTTTGATTTGTTTGTTAGCTTCACGTTTACTATTTGTCATTGCTGTTGTGAATTTTCTAAAAATAGTTTCAGCACTTACAGTTACAAAGATTTTGATTCTTTAGAATCATCATTTCTTGGCATTTTGAAATCTGAGCAACCTTATATCATATTTATTCAAGAGGTCAAGGTAGCCAAGAAACACTGTCATTGCTTAAGCAGTTATTTGCCAAACCCATTACTTGTAGTTTGACTAATAGTTTAAAGAGAGCTCAAGCAACATTTTGATGAGAAACTGGGCTGCAAAGGAAGGTGGGCTCTAGTCAAGGTGAATACTGTATATGGTCCCTTAGTCTCAGATGTTACATATGGGACAAATGCTGTTAGTTCTGTTTCATTTCTTTCTTTGAGGCCATAAAAAAGTTTGCTCATTATAATGACCCACTCATTTTGGGGGGAGATTTTAACATGGTTTGATACTATGCATTAAACAGGTCCGACTCAAAAGTGGAATGTTATTTGAAAGCCCAAAGAGAAATTATTGGATGATATGAAAATGTTGTAAAGTTGTGCTATTCTGTTTGGTGTAACCATGGACTTGTTATATATAAGTTCAGGGGGTATGGAAGGCTTTTCTCCCCATTGGAGGGGTGTAGGGAACCTACCTCTGTGAAAAAATGTGCAGTTTGCTTCTTTGGAAATATCTCTAAAAGTATTTAGGCAGGATTCCAAACCTGGTACACAACTCCTCAAAGGCAGCAAAGTATTTGCTATCACCCCTAGTTAACAGTTTTTCAACATTTTAAATGCCCAACTTTCTGACATTCAACTTTCCATAGTAGACCCAAGAAAGAAAGTTCAAAGACAAACAATTACTTGGGGATTATAGAAAAAAGTAAAGCAGATTTAGTTATAGTGATAAAGAAAAGGTTGGAGTTGTATTTGAAGAGTCTCACTAGAGGCTTGGCAGCTGCAGGATAAACTGGACAAGTTGCTTGCTTCCTTAAAGATTAAGGAAAAGAAAAATGTTAGTGACTATTCAGTATATTCATAGGTTCATAGGTAGGTACTAGGCTATCAGTCCAAGGGCCTAGATATTGATGTGGTCACTTCTCAGGTGATCATAAATGCTATATCTTCTGATTTTTAGAAAAATGATCTCTAGTGAACCTGTAACCCCAACAGTATTTATTACATCTATAAAATAATTTCCCATCCCTGTCCTCTGTTCATATTCAGGCTTTTAATAATCCATTCTTCAAAGAAGAAGTATTACTATTACCAGATGCCGTTTTGGGGGGAGAATATCCACCCTTGATGTTCTTATCACTAACCTTTATGTAATACCGAATGACATTTGAAAGTTAAACTGGTAGTCCTATTTAAAGAATTGTTTTCAAGATCAACAGTGACGCTATTATAATTTAACATTCAAAACTATGTATACAGCAAGGAAAACATAAAGAAGATAAGACAGGAATAAAAGTGATAGACAAGTATTAATAGTATTCTGAATTACATGTCAAAATACATATAATGGGATGGATACTGTTGAGGATGTTTTGCCTAAAGCTACATCTCAAACATTTGGGTAAAAGTATAAAGTATTTATGGTATGAAAAATTGAAATTAAATGATTGCAAAATACTAGGTAAGGAAACTAGCATATGACATAATACCATGACAGAACAGTAGCTCCATTTCAAGAGCCAAATGAATGGTCAGATTTCTCTTCATTACATTGATCTTGATTTATATGGGTAAATCCCTTGGGATTAAGTATCCTTTTATAAGGTGCTGCTGATAGGATTCTAACAAAAGTCTTGCAGAGGTTCTCTACTCTGAAGTAATGTATAGTCTTATCACAACAGATACCTATTGAATCCAAATCCTTTGGACCTACTCAGACTAGGGCGTAAGGTAATGTCACCCATGATCCAGAGTGTAGGGGTCATGCTAAGGGCAACCTGAGTCCAATTAGACAGGAACTGATTAAAAACTTCAAGATAAGTTGGACCCGTGGGCATTCCCAGAATGTATGTACCTCATTATTAATCTTTTCCAGACAGAATCGACAGGTGTTTGTGATTAACTATAACATCCTGGCTAATTGTGCAGAGGTCTAATGTCCATGGTTCAGCAATCTTAACTGGAGCTGAAGTTAAAGCAGATAGTAGTTGACACTGAAATAATACCCAATCTTGGTCCATATAATCCCAAAAGAGGGAGCTGTGTTCCTGTATCATCTGATGAGACTTGTTTAAGTACATCTTGGAAAGTAAAATATAAATATGTGAAACTTTAATGATTTCACGTCCTACTCTGAACCCCAAAACATCTGATAGGGTCTAAAAAATGGTTAAGAAATTTTGCTAAAAATATAAATGGTGGGGAGATCAAAAACTGCAAATTTCAGATGGAGATATCTCTAAAAGACTTTTGGTGGGATTCCAAAAACCTGGTGCAGAGCTCTTCAAAGGCAACAAAGTATTTTCTATCACCACCATTTAGTAGTTGACCTGTATGATTCAGCCCTTTCTGTTGCCAGTGCTTCCATAAAATGGTCTTCCTAACTACTGTTAAAAAGAGCTCAGCCCAGACTGGGACTGATGTATGCCATGCATCCACAATAGGATGAGACTGGTAGCGTTTGTGCAATGCCTTATGGGACAAAGAAATTGTAGACCAAAATTGTAAATCAGAAGATCATTTGGTGTGATTGCATCTTAATGCAGTGCAAAAACGTGCTCCACTGATAGGTTTATATAAGGAAGGGCTAGTGTGGTTTCAGCCCTTTTCTGCACAATAATTGCATGATTTTAACAGAACATTCAGATGCTGATGTTCAATTATCTTAGATATGTTAAATGCATTTTAAACATATTTGGGCTAGGATTTAAAACTGAAATGTTATCTATAAACAAGGCATGAGCTTTATAAAGCGACCCCCCACCTCTTTCTCTATAAATGTTTTTCATTCTCCAGAGATATTTAGGTATAATAAATTTCACTCATCTTAAAACATACGCTAGACATGAATTTGAAGTCCTTAAGCCAAGAGCTGTATAAAGCTTGGAGAAAATTACACTGATCATGTACTGACCATATATTCACTGCCAAAATGTTAATTTATTCCAAAGTTGTGTATGGCCTAAAGCATGTTCCTGCCCTGAATTTACATAAATTGCTGACTAATTTCCAAAAGCTTATTAAACACTTTGTAAGACAGAAAATGGTATACAATACCAGATAAAGTAATAACAACAGGGTTAACGGATGGAGGTGTATGACTCAGCAATCTAAAATACTATGCTTCATCTTTTGCATTACGTAAAATCTTTACCACACCATGTACTCCAGATACCAGTTCTCCACTCTGGGAATGTTGGAGTCCCACTTGTTAGGTAGCACATTTCATGTATCACTCAGATGGTATAGTAAATCTCTACCTGCACATGTATGTTTTCATACACAATAGCAGTATCTTATAAATCTCTTAAAACAGATTCAGAAACACAATTTTCAAGAATAACTAGTGCATTTGGGCTAAATATTTATATTTGGAGGAATTAAGTATAAAGATTAAATGGCAAAGGGCTCTGGTAGATAGAGTGGAAAATGAGGGGCATACAAAGCTTATTTCATTGCTACAACATGTGTAGAAGAAACACACATTTGCATCCTTTGCTTATAGTCATGGGATTTAAGGAGGTATTTTTAAATGAGACATGTTGTCATTGCCCTCCCAGAACTATAACTAAATATAAACCTCCAGTGTTATTAGAAGCATTCACCTGAAAGACTTATGTGTGAGAACTGCCACACTGACCTGCAGTTGTCCTGCTCTCCTGTTTCTATTCCTTCTTTTACATAAACATACCTATTTTACTTGCAGTCTGTTAGATGAGATTATTTGTAGAGTTTTATCTTTAGGCAGACTCGCTCCTAGAGCTTCATAACTGGGAATCCTGCACTGCTTCAAACATAACACAGCACTGTTTTTACGTCAGCTTAGACTAATCTATAAAGGGTACACCTCCATGTATCCTATAAGACAACTAGCAACTATGGCTGATGATTGACACAGATTTTGGATTTTATTTAATTTAATATTTATTTCCATTTGATTACCAGGAAAATACAACGGGGCAAACAAGCCTATTTTCAGAGGAGGTCGTGAGAAAGGTCCATGAGAAATAATAAGAGCAGTAGATATACAACATATAGAAATACCTGGGTAACATTTAGCAGCATTACATACAAAGTGAGAATCAATAAAGATAATTGTGAAATAAACAAGTACATTTTGCTGCAGCATAATCATCATTGCATGCTGTTAAGTGGTAGTCCATTATGTCAGATATAATTATATGTATTTTGCCATAAGAAGAGAGTTCCATACTATACTACACCAACACCTAAAAGGCTCCATAGAACAAATACAGGGTAAACCTCAGAAACAAAACCACATGGTGGAACCATTATATCAACAAGCTTAATAATAAAAAGGAGAATTATTTTAACCTTAAGTAAGAGGAGTAATTCCAAGAATGTTAGAATCCTTGTCACTGAAATAAATGAACAATTCAGGAGCTTAATAAAATACACCAAAGCCAACTAGGCTAAAATAGCTACCCAAGCCAAAGACTATCAGAAGGCATTTTTTAGTTATGTTCTTAATCTCCAAAGCACAATGTAGTGAAAGACTATCAGAAGGCATTTTTTTTAGTTATGTTCTTAATCAACAAAGCAAAATGCAGCAATGTGCTGAGCTGATTGTGAATAATGTTACCTACAATGAGGCTGAAGATACAGCTAACATATTGCCTAATAAATTTAGCTCTAACTTCACTCTTCTCTCCCCTCCATCTGTTCATCAAGATCTATCTGAAACTGGCTTACCTCCAGCTGTCGCACAAGACCAAGTCCCAAAAGTGCTATCAAATGGTAAAAATACTGCATCAGTGGGTCCTGACAATAGTCCTGGATACATCTTGAACAGCATGAAGCATGATTTAGACCTTCCACTAACAACATTGTTCAATCTCATCCTCCATACAGGGTTTGTACCAAGTGAATGGAAAACAGCTATAGTCATTCCCCTGCATAAGGGAGTACCTTCCACAGACCGAGCTAATTACAGACCCATAAGTCTGACCAGCTTCATATGCATAGCTATGGAAAGACTTGTTTTGTAATTAATCAATCAGGACATAAGGAACTTCCAAATACTGGACCCATCTCAGTTTGGATTCATGAATGGCAGGGCTTGCTTATTCAACCTGATGATTTTTTTTTAAAAGGTCACCACAGCAATGGTTGAATTAAAATGGTGCACACCACATACCTAGACCTGGCCAAAGCTTTTGATGGACTACCCTACTCAGGCATAGTAGAAAATCTAAATAAATTGGGAATAAACTCCTATGTCACCTGCTGGATTGCCAGCTGGCTGACAGATAGGATGCAGATAATCAAAATAGGAGAAGTTACCTCCACAAAGAGACCAGTCATCAGTGGAGTCCCAGGGATTTGTGCTGCAACATCTCCTCTTTGGCATCTACTTTCCTGAAGTAAAAGCCAATACTAAAGGGCTTTGGCTGATGAAGTTTGCAGATGACTGCAAGCTAGGAGTTGGCACTGATTCACCAAATGGTTTGGCCATCCAGCAGGAAGGTTTACCAAATAAATAACTGGTGCAAAAATCACAGACTGAAACTAAATGCCATAAAATGCATTACTGTATACTTTGGGAAGTCATCTATCCCAGGGAACTATCACGGTGATAGTATGCCCCTAAGAGTTAGCACAGTTGTTTGGGATTTGGGAATTTATATGGACAGTAACCTAACTTTTGATAAACATGTGTCCATTGTTCTTCTTAGAAAGTTCTTCTATATTGCACAGTTTATTAACAAAAGGATTGTCTCTAGATTTGGGGATGTCATTGCCCCTCTTTACTTAGCCCTCATTATGCCAGTCATTGAATCTAGCACTCCCTTTGGCATGTTTTTTCCAGACACGTGGAACAACTGGAACTCCCACAGAGATACCTTAATAACAGGATACAAGGCCTAAATAACATGCCCTACATGGACTGACTCAAAACCCTGTTACTATACTCGGTATTGTATAGACTGCTAAGAGGTGACCTGTGTCTGGCACATAAGGCATTCTCTGACCTATTACTGATAGATTTACCACACATCAGCAAGTCATATTATATCAGAAATACTTGGTTTAGGGATCTAAACCTCTTCTGCAACATCAACAGAACAGTTTGGAAAAACAGGCATATTCTGCAGAGGATATTGCTGCTGTAAAACGGACTCCCTATGCACATAAAACAAAGTTCATCCCTGTCGATATTCAAATGCAACTTAGATCCACAGATGGGACATGGATAATTTACATCTAAGCTGCCACCTGGACAGAGAAAATATTTTTTACCAGTTTCTGTCAGTGTTCCCCAAGGCTCCATACCAGGACCATTACTGTTTAATATAATAGGTACGACTGGTGAATCCTACATAAATGCATTTTATAAGCAGTTACACGAGTGCTTGGATCATGCAATCCCTAACAGAACCAAGATGCTATCCTCCAAAAAAGGAAGCCAAACTGGTGGTCCCCTGCCATAAACAAACTCTACAACAGAAGAAAGAAACTGTTGCAAAAAAGAGTAAATCCCATGATTGAAGGAACTCCATGGTCAGCCTCAGTAAGAAGCTGAGATCCCTCATAAAATCCTACAAAGCTAGTTATAAAAACAAAATCACCACTAATTCTAAAGACAACCACAAAGCATTCTATAGCCATGTCAAGAATCTCAATGGCAACACTCAGATCTGCTCTGAGTTACAGCACAAAGGCACTAAATATACAGAACCAACTGATATTGCCAACATCCTGGCAGATAGGTTCAGTGCTAATTTTAACCCCCTCTCACCGCCTAAAGGGCCCATCTCTATACCGGAAGAATGCAAAGTTCCTGTAATCACAGCTGCACAGGTAAAACCACACTCTCCAAAGCCAAGAACACAGCATCCATGAGACCTGACAACATCCCAGGCTGTGTTCTACACGAACTACAGAATGAACTTGCACCCCACCTAAGTACCATGTTCAGTCATAGCCTCACCTCAGACTTTGTGCAAACTGAATGTTGCACAGAGACGGTTATCCCACTCCACAATGGGGGAGCCACCATGGACCCCAGGAACTACAACCCCATTAGCCTGACAAGCCTGGTCACCAAGGCTATGGAACATATCATCATGGAACTTATAAACAATGACACTGGTAATCTCCAACCTCTGGAACCCACCTAGTTCGGGTTTGTAAAAGGCAGATCATGTCTCCTAAACCTGATAGACGTCTTTGAAGCGGTCACCAAAGCCGTAGATGAGGGTAAGGTGGTTCACACAGCCTATCTAGATCTCGCCAAGGCTTTCAACACCATCCCCCACTCTGGAATTATAGATAAACTCACTAAACTAGGTATAAATCCCTATGTCACAAGATGGGTTGCCAACTGGCTCACTGACAGAACCCACACTGTGAAAGTAGCAGACTCCAAATCTGACTAGTGACAAGTGGAGTACCACAGGGTTCGGTCCTAAGTCCTCTCCTGTTTTGTATCTACTTCCCAGAAGTACAGGCTAACTCAGAAGGTCTTTGGCTAAAAATGTTCACAGATGACTGCAAACTAGGAGCCATAATCGAAACTCCTAACAATGTGGACATCCTACAAAAGGACCTCACTGAGACAGATGCCTGGTGTCAAAGCCATGGTCTCAAGCTCAATGCCAAAAAGTGCATTGTCATCCCTTTTGGTAAAAACTCTGTACCCATGAATTACCACATAGGTGGTAGTCTACTGAACACCGAAAGTGTGATAAGAGACTGTGGGACACAGGTGGACAGTAGTCTCTCCTTTGATAATCTCATCGCCACAGTAGTCAGGAAATCCTTCTACATGGCACACCTCATCACAAAAGATTTCTCATCCAGGAAAAAGAGGTCATTGTTCCCCTCTACTCATCACTCATTAGACCCATTATAGAATACAGCGCCCCTTTTAATATGTACCTCACAAGACATCTACAACAACTGGAAAGGCCGCAGAAATACCTCACAAATAGGATTACCGGCATCAAACAGATGCCCTACGAAGACCGTCTCAAAAAACTCCAGCTTTACTTTGTCAGATATCGCCCACTCAGAGGCGATCTCTGCCTAACATACAAAGCTATGTCAAACCCAGAGCTGTTGGACATGCTCCACTTAAAGAAATCCCAATCCCTCCAAGCTACATGCTCTAGGGACCTAAACCTTGTCACCACAATAAACAGAACATGCTGGAGGGATAGATTCCTGTCCTAGAGACTTCCAGTACCCTGGAACAAACTACCTATCTATATCAAACAAAGCTCCTCATTAGCACTCTTCAAGAAAAATCTTGATGATTGGATGGGAGATAGGAAATACACCCCAGGGATCACTTCTGTGGCTCTGCTCGACAGGGGCACAGGAAAATAATTTTCTTAAGTGGCGAAATCCAGGGTACCTTTTTGACTAGGCATATATAGGCCCTAGGGCCAATAGCCTAGTACCTACCTATGAACTTATGAATGAAGAGTGGATACTGCATGTCTTGACTTTGATTAGGCATTCAACACTATTGAACATAAGGGTTTAACAGAGAAATATCAATTCATATGTAATTTAGTTGCTAAAACACTGATTAAGCAACAGGATAGAACAAGGGAATTATAATACTACACAGATGGCTCTATCCTAGGATAATTTTTTTGGACTAGTCATGTCAGATATAACAGCTGGAAATGCTGCCTAGATAACAGAAATACCGATGACTCCAAAGTGTGTGACATAATTTCTTCAATAAAAGATGCTGACATTTTTGACCAACAAGTTGATGCAGAAAGAGGGTATCCATATGCGACAGGTGAACTGGGGTCACTTAGCAATCCATGAAGCTAGAAGGCCGACAAGGGTGGGAGCAGAAATGAGAGGCCAATGGCAACTTTGCGACCTTGTGGGCAAGCTTTCTGGTTCTCCAGCTCTGTACTGCCCTCTAGCAGAAGTTGAAAAACAGCACAACTGTCTCACAACTGCATGCGAATGCTGGCAGGAGTCAAAACATCATGTGGTAAAATGCATGTGCACATGTGTTTACACCATAGCATACATATGTGCCCCTTTAGGAAGCTGTAATTTATTAAAAAAAAAAAAAAAAAAAACGATTGTGATGAGTTAATGACAATGGGCTGAGATGAATCAATTTCCTTTCCTTTCCTAAAAGATAGATATAATGTTCCACCACCTGTGTCCCCATGTTGTGGACCAGGAAAGCCATACAGTCAAGGGGGCAGTAATTAAAAGGAAAGGGCACACCAGCAGTAGATGATGGCTATTCCAGCAACAGAACCCATCCAAAAGTAATAAGTAAATCAATAAACAAACTAACAATAAATAAAATATGCTGCCCTTCTACAAGATAATCTGCAGAAATGTATTCTTAGTAATGTAGATAACACCTTACCTTGGATGTCAGTAAATGCAGCACCATAACACTTGCCAAAAAAGCAAATAAATTGTCATTACAAAATAGATGATCAAACTGGTAATATATATATATATGTATGGGTCTACTTCATATGACTGAAAGCTCATATGATCGACAACCATTTGACACCAAAACACTGAAAGCTCAAAACACTGAACGCTCATATGATCGACAGCTCATATGATCGACACATAAATCCAAAGCATTATGCCCTTTCCCCATTGTAGTGTGACCCTGGAGTAGGAATAAATAATTAGGGGGGTGTGGGGGGCAAAGCCCGCCACCTATGTCATAAATTTTAAACATACATATGGATGCTTTTAACTGAATTGACTATATTCATGTAAATAATGTGGGGGGCTATGCACCCCACAACCCCCAATGTGGGGGGCTGTGCCCCCCCACACACCCCTAACTATTTATTCCTACTCCAGGGTCATGCTACAGTGGGGAAAGGGCATAATGCTTTGGATTTATGTGTCGACCATATGAGCTTTCAGTGTTTTGAGCTTTCAGTGTTTTGGTGTCAAGTGTTTTGGTTGTCGATCATATGAGCTGTCGATCATATGAAGTAGACCCATATATATATATATATATATATATATATATATATATATATATATATATATATATATATATATATATATATATATCAAATGGGTTGAGTGCCAAGTGCCTAAATCACATGACACTGATTGCGGTTTTCCGTGAGTAATCACTGTCAGTATGATTTTCTAAGGGTGTGCCAGCAGTGATCATTTTGTTTTGGGAGATTTCTCAAATTCTTCATGTTTGTGCAATCATGGCATTCATAGATATAAGTTTGGGGGTGAGAGGCTTGCCCCCACATAGGTATGCAGGGCAGATTGCCCCCCCAAAAATACTTATAATTAGATATTTCTCCCTTTGATATTTTGTTCATTTTGTTCTGTATTTTTGTTAGTTGACATTTTGGAGTTTGATGTATCAAAGAGAATCCAGTCAGACCATAAAAAATGACATACATCACTAAAACACTGCAACTATGCTTAACAAAAATTCAAACTTGGGCCAGTGTGCCTCTCCTAAAGCTAGGAAAGTAGATTCTGTAGCCCATCAAATAAAAGAAAAGAGTGTAGGACAGATTCAAAAAAAGTTACTCTAAGTGTAAGTCTGCCCTGATTCTGATAGACTTGTTCTCAGTTTAAGTGACTTACTTCTGTCTGTTACAGGAGGTTTAAGGTATCACACAGTGAAAACTCTAGCTTGGTTGTTTTTTACTCACAGTTTTCACTGAATGTTTGGGATATTTTGCAAGCACCTTAATCTTTATGGGCATCCAGCTGGTGTTCAGACCCAATCTTTCTAAAGTATAACCAAACTAACAACTTATGTTGTGCTGACGAGGTCAATAAAAAGGATGAAACATGCATGTCCACAGCTAATGGGGCTTGGCTTTAATGGTCTGAATCTAACCATAAAAGACTTAAAAGGTGAAAAAGTCATGGGCATCAGAAGCCATGTAGTTGAAACACTTGATTTCCTTAATGGGTCATTTACATATATACCATGGGCCTCCATTGCAGGTGGTTTAAGGTATCACACAGTGAAAACTCTAGCTTGGTTGGGTTCTTCTTGCAGTTTTTACATACGCACACACAAACACACACACACACACACACACACACACACACACACACACACACATGTGTGTGTATATACACATTTGTATAGATGTATATGGCTGGATATAGCGTTGTATAGCATTGTGGCCCCATTGGATATATGGCCAACAGGTATGCCAAGCCAGGTACATGCTTAGTAATTTTGGTACCAGGCATACCTCTCAACCTGGAATGATCAAAAATCTGGACAAGGCCCATGAAAAGTAGGTACAAATCTGTATGCTGATTGACACCTAATTTGCATACATAATTACATAACCCCACCCACTCCAATGGAATTGTGGGATACTAACTTTCAAACGCAAACTGAAGAACAGACTACCAAAATATGCCGAGTCCCCCTGCACCCATTCCTATGTCCCATTACTTGGCTACTTCACCCCATTTATCATAAACACTAATGTGTGCATAGTACTGATTTACTTCTACAATGGTTATTTGGATTTTATTTTACATTTTACAGAACAAGGCAATGAAAATAGACTTGGCACTAAAACATCTCTGCCCTTGAAACTCACATTCATTGAAACAGCATTGAAATCTACACCACATCCAAAGAAAATGCATCTGGCAAGTGGTGGATAAAGATTATGTTTGGGCTGTTTTCAAATCATTGGCCCCTTGCACACAAAACAAGAAATATACATGCGTTATTTTCTTTGATACACCTTTCTGACTTTATTAAGTTATATTACTTGTATAATACAGCACACTTGTTTGACAGAGCACACTTTAAATTTGTTTGAACATTTTTCCAGTAGGCAATGAAAGAAAATGCATAAACCAATAATGACAAAACTGCCCAATTCAGAACATTTCCATCATAAAAGTCTACTTCCACACACACACTATAAATAGAATGACAGTAGTATAAGCCATAGGCATCTTGCACAGCTTCTATTTTCAATTTCATTTTTTTTGGGGGGGGACCAAAAAGTCAAAAAACAGGGACACATTTTAAACATTGCTTGTATAAATGTGGAAAGTTCCTAGAATAAAATGCTATGTTACTACCATGCATTTCATTGGCAATCTTGAACCCAGGACCCTATGCACTACAGTAAGAGTAACATACTACTATGCCAAACCAGCAGTTTCCTGAAAAATAGGAAGACTGAAACTTAATGGCTATCATTTATTGAATTCAGTTCTCACTTCTCACCATAGCTCTCAACCTCTTAGCACAAAAAAACCTGGACAAACAAAGCTAATAATGGATGAATACAAATTCAGTACTCACTTCTCTGTCACCATAGCTCTCAACCTCTTAGCACAAAAAACCTGGACATGCAAAGCCAATAATGGGTGAATACAAATTCAGTACTCACTTCTCACTCACCATAGCTCTCAACCTCTTAGCACAAAAAACCTGGACAAACAAAGCCAATAATGGGGGAATACAAATTCTGTTCTCACTTCTTACTCACCATAGCTCTCAAATCTTAGCACAAACAATCTGGATAAAACTCACAATACATGTTTGCTGTATTTCTCTGTTCAGTACACTTTGGTGTGATAGTCATGCACTTTTAATATTAGTTTTACAATCTTTACAAAGGATAAATCACTAGTCTGGTATGTGGGCTGTAAAACTGTTCCTCAGGCATGTGGAATCTCCCACTTCCTGTTAAATGTGTGTAAACTTTCTAAATAATTTCTGTAGTAGCTCTGGAACTATAGCACTCACTTGCATAAAGTGGAAGGAAAATACCTAGCAGTTTCATATGTGAGGCAGCCTGAACTACTGACTATGTAAGTGAACAGTCAAGTTTAGTTTCATCTTCATGAAAGTGTACCTGCAGTCACTGTGTCTGTGGACTAAATAAGGAGCATAAGGGTAGAGTTTGTTGGCTGATAAAAACTGCATCCCTGCTATGTAATAAATAAACCAGAGCTCTTATTCTCCTTATAAACTGAACCCTCCCTCTGCAAAACAAACAGGGAAATAAAAATTATCAGGAGGTATAACCAATAGGAGGATGAAAACGTATTGCAAGATGGAAACGTATTGCAAGAGGAAGATAATAAATAGTTGTTCTGATATGGAGTGCTTCTGTCAGTCACTCACTCACACAAATATGTTTTAACAGTGGGGTAGAAGCAGTGTTGTATAGCTGCAGAACTGCACAGAGTAACATAATCAGCTTCTGTGATGTGGTATATCCTGTGACATTTTAGTCATCCTAAAAAAAAAAAAAAGAGTCACAGCTACATACAGATCCATGTGCGTTACTGCATTAACAGCTTTCTTTTGCATCTCTCAGCAGCAGCACATAGAGAGTATAACAGTTATTACTTTATATTTTAAGCTGTTGAATGGGGAGCTTCCATTGAGCCTACTACTCATGCACACAATCACAGTCTGTCTCTTGCACACACACACACACACACACACACACACACACACACACACACACACACAGTTCATTTCCTTACTAACTTGTCTTGATTCCTTGTTCCCAGTCAGCGGTCACACACACACACACACACAAACTACTGTTCCTACTACCCAGCAGCGAAAAAAAAATAAAACGGCAAAGTCCCAGCAATGAAAGCCGCAGCAAAGCCAGCATTCACTTGGCAAAGTATGTGGTGCGAGTAAGTGAGTGACTGAGACAACAGCTAGCTACTCACAAAGATGTCTGGAAGTCTTTCCTGAGAGGTTGGATCATGAAAGACATAACTTTGTGAATCATAAACAGAGTCAGTACATTAAGAATGAAATAAACCCATGTGTCATGTTTTACTTTACTTCTGTCATAATTAAGGTCTTCGGAGTAGTATAGGACTGTTTGGCGTATCTGTATAGAAAAGTCCCAGTTCTATCGGCGGCCAAGGCTTACTTTTAATATATTGCTTGGCTGGATGATACTGTGGTAAATTTGTTGCTGAAAATGGCCAATACCTTGCTCTAATGAATAAACACACACACACATATGTATATATCTATCTATATATATGTATGTATACTTAGAGTGGCAGTAACTAGGGAAACATGGGAGGGCAGTATCAGAAGTTGGCACCTTCGATTGTACAGCAAAAATGCTGTATAATAAATTGCAAACAGAAAATATGCTAACACAACTATAAAATCAGTTTTGAAGTTTTGACAGGTCAAAGTCATGATTCCTGTCTGTGGATCAGTCCAGGGATTATGACAGATATTTAGCTGTGTACACTACCTCTGTTAAAATGGTTGGAAGTGCTTTAAAGTTCCCATTTTTCATGTAGTGTTAATATTATAACTGACAACTGAGAAATTTGCTTTGCAGTTTTTTGTGACTATTTCTGTGAAGTAGTTATGTGTGGGAAGTCAGAATTTACTTTGGAAGATTTAAATCAAATTCAAGTTGACACAGATGTCAAGCTATTCAAAAATCATTATTTTATGCCTGCTCTGGCATATTTTTCAGCACTTCATGCAGTCAGAGACCCATTATATTATGGCTGTCCATTTATTATTGATTATTAAGTAAGATGAGCAATTGTTCCAACATCTTTGATTATTGACTCATGGAAAAGGGGTAAACACCACACAAAATTAAAAAAAAAATGCTACTGCATTGTCTGCAAGCAAATATTAGCTTTTATGAAAAGGAAGCAGGTTTGTTATGTTCCAGAAAGTTCATGTCCATCTCCTTATGGTTTTACCTGTCAGACTATTGTATAACTTATCACCTTTTATTAAAAATGTAGTCAAACAATAGCAGCTTCAAATTTAAATGCCAACTAAACATACAATGCCATAAAAATATACATGCAAATGTATTCTAGCAGCAGTAGGTAGTTTCCTTAATTGTCAATAAGTCTTAACTGGAAAAGGCTTCGACTTGTTTATTTACACTCATTGAATTTCAAATCATTAACTGGTGAAAATCACTGCACGTTACTTACCTACTTCCCAGCAGCGAAAAACATAAATAAAACGGCAAAGTCCCAGCAATGAAAGCCGCAGCAAAGCCAGCATTCACTCGGCAAAGTCCCAGCAACGTTACTTACCTACTTTCCAGCAGCGGAAACGGCAGAGCCAGCCAGCAGCATTCTCTCAGCAGCAAAACAAATCCCTCTGTTTCACGACACGGCAGCAAAGCCAACAACAAGTCCCTCTGAGAGCCCTCTCTCGACATCGACAGCAAAAAGCAAGGTCCGGTCCCTCCATTTCTCAAACGGCTTTTCAAATTCTCGGTAGCACAGCACTTCTCGCCAGCCGGAAATGATGACATGAGGTCCTTGAGCTCAATTCTGACTGGCTGGTAGTGCTGACGGTGCTGACGTCATCGCGCACGTGATGACATCAGCTCCGGCGCGAAAATTAAAAAATAAAAAATAAAAATAAAAAAACAAACGTAAAGAAATTGGAAATTAAGGGGTGCCACTCGGGAATCGTGGCACCCCTTCATTTGGACCCCAAAACTTGGTAAAAAACGAGTAATTCAGGACAGTTGGGAGGTATGGTACCAGGGTATGAATTAATGGCCGAATGCATAGTATTTTCTTAAGAAATATACATGAGAAACATAAAAATACCACCATGGCAGTACGGTAATCAAGCATCTTGCAATTTATTAGATTGTAAGCTTGGCAGCCAACCCTATGAACTAATTTTAGTCTGAGGGCACAGATATATCATTCTTGTGAAATAACTTATTGGGTAAAGATACCTTTTTTTCTTATGAGTAGGATTATATGTGTTCAGTGTCAATTCAACAGAAACTTGCATTCCTGTGTGAAGTGTGCTTGATTTGCTTATTCGCTATTTCTTGTTTTTTGCATAAATGCTTTCATTATCCTACAATGGTATTTATCAGCACTACACCCATATTGCTAAGTAGACTAGTTTATGAATCAAAATTCTAACAAGTTTAGAAAACTGCCCATTTGTATACCATAGTGAATAAAGTTATTTATTGATTGATCCCACTATGTTGCTGACATGTCGTACTTATACACCACCAGAGGGTGGAATGCAAAAAAACTTTGCATATTTATTTTGATACCAGTTACAAATCAAACATGTGATTAAATAAACTGTAACCCCAATGTGCAACTATGATTTGCTTTCATTGCTTAGTGTTGCATGCCAAAATTACAGATACACCTCTGCATTTTCCCTCATAGACTGCATCAAACTTAGCCATATATTGCTGGTTCAGTTTAGAAATATATTTCTTTACTAGGTTATAATTAAATCTTTCTTAACTAGTTATTTTGCAAGCTGTTCAAGTGCCATTGCCCTACATCATGGTACCAGCAGTTTGCCATGGGCAAACGTATGCTGACAGGGTATAGTGGCTTTGCATTGCATACTGACCCTTGCCATTAATTATTCATGAGGACTCAGTTTGGATCAGAAAGCATGGTTAAATGGAGCCCAGCCAATTTGACACACATCATTGGCTAGTAACTCAATATTTTTTTATTTTCATCAGGAGTATGCAAAAAAAATTGCGGTGGTGGTGCTGCGGTAGCGTTGTCGCCTCACAATATGAAGTTGTCCTGTTCGATTCTCAGCTAAAGCGTTTTCTTTGTGGAGACATGCGTGAATGGGCCTACCTTCATTGAAGGTTGTACGTCAGAGCTGGCAACTCGGCACGTGAAAATCTACTGCCAATCATTAGCGGACCGGAGTTCCGCTGTGGCGACCCCTAACCGGGAAAAGCCGAAAGACACAACAACAATCAGGAGTGTGCAAAAAAAAAGTTTAACATTTCAGAAAACACTGATAAAACCAACGAGAAGCATAAAACTGAACAATTTTATTCCACAAGATGTGACAGCAGATTGCTATATTTCAAGTAAAATGCAGGGAAACCATCGGGAAAAGTTATGGCTAAACTTTCACTTGGAAAAATAAAAACACAGTGTGCAAGTCTCAAGGTGCCTTTGCAATACACAATAGCAAGCAAGTTAGCAAATGCACTGACAACATAATTATCTTCTCTCACAAGTTATGTTTAGTAAGGCACTGGAGTTTAATGCTAAGAAGATTTTGAACGTAACAGTAGATTAGCAAAGGGATTTGAGTTATTTGCAAGAGCTGTAGAAGTACAGTAAGGTGACAGAATGAATAAAAAGTGTTCACATCTCTGAATAGAGAAGGCTATTTAATTAGGATAAAATATGGGGGAGCAATCCTTCCAAAATACCAGATGAAACAGGTTATATAAGATAACTTCACCTGTGATGCCTGAGAAAACAGAGTTTACATTGTTACACTGTTTGCACATGAATAAGGAATATACAAACAATTAAAAAGTTACTTCTGAAATTCACAACCTAATGTTTTAAACTTACAAAAGTAATACATTTATGAAGTGCAGTACATGTCTTTACCCATTTCAATATTACAATAAAGGAAAAAAGTAAAGATGCAAATGTTATTTCTGCTACAGAAAGAACTACAGCCAAATAATGGACAAAGTTCATTTTAAATATTGTTGTTTATGGTATGTATCATCATATTTCAGAACACTGTGAATGAAACCAACTTCAGAGTAATTCTCAACAGCAACACTTGATACTTTTACAATTTATAGTCCATGTCGGAAAATGTAGTCAGATGACCTTCTTTAGAAGCTGCTATGTGTTGTTCTCTGTATTTGTTTCATTGGTTAGGAAAATGTATTTCAACCAGTTAGGGTTTGCATGCAAATCTATTCTAAGCAGCAATACGACCAAATGACCACCATCCTATCTTACAACAAAGACGATTGCCTTTTAAAAGTTCTCTTCTGTTAACATGCGCTACTCTACTCACATCTAATTAAAATGGGTGATTTTGCTTTCAGCATCAGTGTCCCCTCACAGATGGGCACACTTGCTTCACACATAAAAAAAAATAATTCTCCTTTTATTTTAAAATGTATAATGTAGAATGACTTTAAAAACAAACTGAGGTATGAAGACTTGTCATATTACCCAATGCTATATCTGTATTTCTACATCTATACCTTACTGATTACTTACTGTGTGGCATCCTCACTACCATTTGTACCCTTTTCCCTTCACACCTACACTTTAAATTTAAGTTATACTATTTGTCTCATCTCTTTTTATTGGATTACACAGATAAGCCCAGTGTTTACTAGTATCCCCTTTCAGTGGCAAAGCAGGAGCACCTTCTGGTTAAATTACTTGCTCAGTCACATAGTAGGCAAATGTAACTTCTGGGAATCAAACCCTAGACTACAGGAAGTGGCTTGTTAACAGCACTTAACTTTAATTCTGTGTACTAGCAGTCAGACTTTAGTGCTGTATCCTACAGTATGCCTATTCTTTTATTCTAATGTTATATGTCAGGGACTTAATTCCAGAGAGATTATTTGCTGTGAAATGTATGACTATAACATTCATATGTTGTAAAATCCTTGGTTCAAATTGTTTGTTCTCCTAGTTAGTTATACATTATTACCTTTGCTAATTATCATGACAATAATCGACGTTTCATTCTGGACAGTACATTACCTAGTGTCTTCCAAAATTACCTCCAATTACAGTAAGTCAACTTGCTTCAAAAATAAATTTGATACATATAAAAATGTGTGTGTGTGTGTGTGTGTGTGTGTGTGTGTGCGTGTGTGCGTGCGTGTGTATAGACTTACAATGAATGACAAAATATTATTGCAAGTCAATCAACTACTCAAGACATTGAAAACCACAATCCCTGATGTTATAAGGCAGTATTTATAGTCATTTATGCAAATGCTTTGTGGAAGTTGGGGGGTGAACATAGACAGGTGTACCTGAGTCAGAGTTCAGAGAGGCCAGTTATGCCAATTTGCAGGGTCCCTGAATGTAGGTTTGTAAATGAGCAGATGATGAGATGGTAAGGAGAAGTGACGTAAATGTTCTTATGCTAATTATGGTTATTTTATGCCATTTGCAATTCGCAGTCAGTTTTCCCACACTCTTCGCAGATGCAGTATAAAAAAGGAAAACTCACCAAAAGTATCAGAGTTGCAGTTGGTGAAAATGCTTTCTCTTATGGTAAGCTTTATTATTTCTAGGTCAGAGTTGCTTGTCTTGGCCGGGCCAAAACTGTTTGATCCCAGTGGCACTTGCCCACCAAAAAGGCAGAAAATTAGGCAAAGGATTACTCATTATAACTTTGATAATCAGGAAATCCTTGATAGGTTTAGAGTGGACAGGGACATTATTAGGGTCTTAGTGGGTATGTTTGATGTCTATAGTGGCTCTGGGGGAATTCATAGACTTCCTATCCATGTGGACACCAAAGTATGTATAGACCTCACTATATTTGCTATGAGGACCGTCCAGGTTCAGTCTGAGCACACCTTGAGAATCTCACGGGCTTTTGCTTCAAGGATACTGAAGGTGTTCCTGGATGTAGTCTTGGCACATGTGGATCAGTACATCGATTTCCTGGTGTCACCTCCTTCCCAAGCTTGGACTATGAGTGTCTTTTGTGGGATGGCACATTTACCTGAGGTAATCTGCATGATAGATTGCACCCATGTCACAATTAGTGTCCCACCAGGACCACAGGGTGAGCAGTATGACAATACAAAGGATTCCCATTCCATCAATTGCCAGGAAGTGTGTGACGCATGGGGGTACATCACCAACGTCTCTGCCCAGCATCCTGGCAGCATACATAATTCCCATAGCTGACACACTAGCTCACTTTACCACTTCTTTCCGCATGGTGGGATGTCCAGTGGTCATATTTTTAAGCTGAAATGCTTTTCTTCTTCTTTTCTTATTTTTCTTTTTTTTAAATAAGTAGTTCTTCATGTTAAAGGTAATTCTTATATATTACTCTGTATTTTCTTATGCTGTCTTCCCTCCCATGTTAAAGGTAATTGCTGTACATTAATCTGTATTTTCTTATTTTGTCTTCCCTCCTCTTTCTCTCCCTTTTTTTTAAAGGGATGCTATATATCCACTGGAGCCATGGCTTATGACTCTAGTGAGAAATCCATCTGGGACTCTGGAGGAGAAATATAACACATCCCTCTCCCAAACCAGTATTCTGATTGAGAGGGTGTTTGGCCTCTTGAAGAGCCATTTCAGGTGCCTGGACGAGTCTGGGGGAGGGGTGTCCTTCAGTATGACCCAGCTACTGTGTGTAGGATGTTCACTGCCTGTTGGATTTTGCATGATATGATTATGTGCCAGCCTGGGGGTGAAATGACCCATGCTGTCACTGCAGCTCCCAGTACTAGTCTCACTATGACTAATGATGATCAGCCAGCAGCAGTAGTAAGGGACCCCATGTGGCAGGCTCATGCATGGCATGTGGATGTACAGGTTAATAGGTGGTATCTATTCTAAAACTATGGACTAGAACTTTCAGGTTAGTGTTTCCTCTTTAAAAAAAAATACATAGAGCATGATTGATGCATGCACTTGATATCTGTGGGCTATGCTGTGTGTACTATCACTGTTATCTGACATTCTCACTCGTCAAAATACTTTTTTTATTACTAGATGTTTGCCTGAGTGCTCACTGATTCCTGTGCAGTGATGCTGAAAGGCAGCAAACTGACAAATAAGTCAAGAGTTGCACATGCAGTATTTAATAACTGTTTTTTTAATTATTTATTTAGTATTCAGTAGAAACTGATATTGTCAGCACTGAAAAATGCAACTTTTATTTTCAATTGCTCTTTAAAGAATTATGTTGCACTGTACATCAGATTTCTTTCTTACTGTCATGTAAACTATTAATGATGTCAGAATGTTTCTTCATTTGTGCAGTGATGAGGTATGTATGTATGTATGTAACATATGTCCCTCTTCCCCACAACACAATTGCATTTAGACACAAATGTACAAGACTACAATTTCAGAATACGGTGACAGTAATACCTGGAAATGGAACAACTTGGCAAATATGCTTACCCCAAACACCACCCCAACCCCTAAGTAAACCTTAGTTTCATCACACAAACATACTGATTAATAAATGTTAAGCCACAGTAGCTCTGGATCAAATGAGTCATACACATTTTCCTATTGACAGGCCTGGTGATGGTGCAACAGAACTGGATGGTGGGCTACCATGAGAACTGTAAGGTTTGTTAGCACAATGGAGTTAAAGAGAGGAGGAAGATGATTCTCCTGTCAGTGCTATGACAGTGCTTCATGACCCTGAACTTGACCTGGAATATGAGGTTCGCATAGGTGTAGATGACTGTTGACATGGCCTGTGAGAAATGTGTTGCGATTGCTCATTGTGAGCACTGAAATTATTCTCTTGAGAGCCAGTGTTGGTATTGTGAACTTCCCCATGAGTCTGTATAGTCCCCCATCCCCTACCCCTGATAAAACTGAGTTCAGCTTGACTCTGGTATGTCCAAACCAGTGTACGAATAGAGGCCGCAACTGATGCCTGATGTGCCATCATGCTCTGCATCAGTGATACCATGGCATTAGCCCTGGTCTCTGCCAATTCAAAGTACTGTTTGATATCTTCGTGCATACTCTGTAGGACTCCAACCATTTCTAGTTGACTTTCCGTTGCACTAGTTTGAGTTTTAACTATGTCACAGCACATTTCCTGTTGTGCAGCCAGTGCTTCCAATGTTTCCTGAGGTAGTTCAAAATTATTTCTGTGCCTGGCACCTCACTGTAATGTTGTCACTGTGGGCAATGCGGCCTCAGACTGCCTGCCTTCATCCTCAAAGTGTTCTTCTGTGTGTGGAGACACTGATGTAGATGTGCAGCTTTGTTCCTGGTGTACAGGGGTAAGTGGAATGTCAGCCTGTGTTTGACTTTGTGATGCAGTGTTACTTTTGTAGAGCTACGAACATGGTAAGAGGTGAGAGAGCCTGTCATTACACTAGGAGACTGCCTGCAACTTTCCTCTGGTTACTTAATAAATACAGTTACATCATCAGCAGCAGCAGAGCATAATCATCAGTAACACAAATTACACTGCTGACTTCATCCCTATTTATTGGTACAGTTGAATTGATTGTTTGTACTGCTGACTCTGTAAAAAGAATCATTACAACACATTAATAACAGTGAAGCAGCATAGGGTATAGCATGCTTACATGGTGAGGGGGGCACACTTAGGACAAAGTCTGCCTTCATTTTCATTAGCTGCTGATGTACAAGGCTGACCTAATAATAGTAATGAATTGTGACATGTTTAATTGCAGCACTATTTACACCATTCAGTGTTAAACATTTAAAAGTGGTATGCTTTAAACCAACCTTCACAAGTGGATGAATGCAAATGCTGCTGCAGACTTTGGTTTGATGGAACAGTGTCCACGCCACCTCTAATTATTCCAGTTGCACCACCTTCTGTATCATAGTCATCCATACCGGTGGACCGAAGGCATTCATCATCTGGTGTAAACCTAATTAGATTCAGAGCCCCCCCACCCCATAATGGTCCTGGAAATTGCATTATGCCTGCCTTTGCTTCTAGCATGTCCTACCATATCATTTGCCCTCTTCTTGCACTGTGCCAGAGATCTGTTTCTGCTCCAAATGCATTGACTTCAACAACTACTGGCTCCATGCTTTGCACCTCTCAGTTTGTCTGGGCCCAGTTTACCAAACAGTATTTTGCCATATGTCCTAAGTGCTCCCATGAGTACACAATTTTCCTCATGGATAAAGTTATCATGTCTATGGAACCCTTATTCTCCATCGGTACTATACAGGAAACAAACACACACACACACACACACACACACACACACACACACACACACACACACACACACACACACACACACACACAAAACATTAATAAACAAATAAATAAATGAAAGATCTGCTGTCAGACATTTGCTACAGTACTGTCTGCATGACATCAGCACTGTAAACTACTGGCCTGCTATTCCAGCCACCAGCACAACTATATAAATAATTTAACACAAATGTGATTTCAAATAGCACAAACTCAGATTTTTCAGTACAAACATTGCGAGGTAGTCTTCCCCCACTGACATTAGTAAAACAACACTTTCACTACATATCTGTATTTCTGCCTTATGCACAGTAAATATTCTCAACTTCAGTAACAAGCTCTAAATTGCATGGACAATAACAAAATTCTGTAATGATCTATTTTTCAGTTATTACATTTTCAATGAACAGAACCACATGTTAAACAAATTGCAAGCAGTTCCCCATAATTACATAAATACAAGATCTAGAGACCTGAATTTTGTCTGTGACTTAAACAAAATATGCTAGAGAGACAGATATGTGTCCCAGAGACTGCCCCTCCTGTGGAAGAGGCTTCCCATCCATGTGAAAATGAGTTCATCTATTACTCAGTTTAAGCACAACCTAGACCAGTAGATGGGGGATAGGAAATTTACACTAGACCTGGCACCCATGTCCGTTACAGACAGAGCTAGCTGTAAATGCCTGCCCCTCAATGTCCTATTTGGATACACGACATCATTATCCTTTTGGGCAAACTTGGCAAGGCTTAGAAATGTTCCCTGGGCCATTAGCGGGCCATTAGCCTAGTAGCAGTCTATGAATCTATGAATCTTTTAAACACTGAGTTACCCTAAGTAATTTGCTACCTATCTCAGCTGTTCACGAATTAGTAAGGCACAGCTCAACTTTGAAGTGTAAATTCAGGCTAATTTACACATTTAGTATGCAAATTAGCATAATTTATATGCATGTCTATGAATCATAGTATAACTCAAATGTGTTTCAAAGGGCATCTGTGTATTACAGATTTTCAGCCATTGAGAAAGCGCATCACATGCGACATGAATGAGTCTGACAAGGGGTTGATGCACTGCAGACTTTTCCAAACTCCACAGCACTCTGCAGCAATGCCAAGTGATTTGCAGACAAGTGCTACTTGGCCAAAACTAGTTAATAAAGGAATATACTGGTAAAATTCAAAATGGAGTCATCTGAATGTCAGGTTGTAATGAATGTGAAGGTTAATCTCCGGCCATCCAGGTCTGTATATCACATCCTAACAAGTAATACATATACAAATGGAAAAATTTGCTCAGATTAGTGTTGACATTTTTTTTCTCCACTACCTATTAATAAAAAAATAAAATAAAAAAGTATTAGGTCCCACTTCAGTGCATGAAACCAAATGTTGTTCAAGTCAGACATTAAAAAAATCTAAATGTTATGAAGAAATATTACTTTTAGCACCTAAATGATTTAGATAAAGCCATAAATAATCTATTATTAATTGTATGGTCTAGTAAATGTTTCTCCTTCAAGAAAAAAAATCTGAGGCAAAGCAGTTTTGTTTACACCAAACCTGTCAATGTTATCAATACCTGGTCAAAAGATCATTTTAGTAAAAAAGGGTGTGGTCAAGCTGATGTCCTACCCAACAGAGAGTGGTTCTAACCCTAGTTAATACAACCCTCACCATACTTTCCTCATTCTGGTTCTGGCTCTTCGAATGATGGTAGCACCTGTAAAGGCATGAGGCTGGGCTCCTGGCTGGTCTGAGAAAGAGACCTTAATCATGCTCAACCATCTGCATGATTCACACCTGAGAAGATCCAGTTATGCACAATTACCAATACCTGTAAAAAAAATCAATATATGGTAGGAGTTGGGTGACCACCTGTCAACCCTGACAAGTATAACCTGCTCTGGTCAGCAGTGCCATCACAGGTATGATGACTAGAAAAAGCTTACTACTGACCAGCTAGCCAAGTGGGTTGATCAGGTTTGAGCGAGAAGGCCAGAGTTCTACAGTAAGTACAATTTTAATGCATATATAGCTGTATCTGTCTGTCTATCTATCTATCTATCTATCTATCTATCTATCTATCTATCTGTCTATATATAAAATGCAACAGGGGGTAGAAAAATTGTACAAGTATATGTACTTTAACAATCAGATATCTTAACCTGCAAATATATACTTGAGTTGACATTCTAACATGCATTAAAAATAAATAAATAAATGCCATTTTATGTAATCGGACATCCCTCTGTCTATGACAGAAAAAAAATGCTGCTATTATGGGTTAAAAGATTAAATTATTAAATGAAAATGTCAGTACAGAATATGGAAATGGTAATCTTTACAGGTCATTTTGTAAATGAATTATTAACATTCAATATCAGTAATGCTGACTGCATATAATACAGTTATGAAATAAAACTTTCAGTTACAGTTGGAAAGAATTGTGTAGCATTGCACTGAAAAAGATGTAAGACCATTTTAATTATTACAAGAAGACAGTAAAAAGAATTGCTGAACTTAATTGTTTGTTCATAAGTATTTCTCACTGCACGTGCAACATGGCTGAAATGACACTCACCACACCCTAATCATAATGACTGTTGGGGAGGGGCGTGGGGCTTTGCCAAAATACTGAGCACCACATATTCTTTTAGAGAATAAGCTGTTTTTACTTCATTATTGTGCATTACACAAAGTTCTGCAGAAAAGGAAATTCACACCTCCTTGAATTGTTACATTTCGGCATTTGCAGTTCAGGTTTTCCAAAGAGTGTTACATGCATCTTTTATAAACAAAGGACAGACTTGCATTCATACTTCCACAGTACCCTACACAATGCAGTAGAATATTTCACTTCTGAATTTTAAAAATACAAACATATGCATTCAACAGTTAACAATCAGACAGCATAAGATAAAAATAAATGATAACAAGGAATATAAGACGTGTATACCTGGAATACAGTCAAATACAGGTAAAGAAGATTATCCTTCCTTCTTTTACTTCTAGCAGAGGAAGAAATCCTATATAAATCCCAATAAGAAAAGAGAAGAAGCAAGAGACTGGTGGAATCTTTTTTTTTTTTAGAGTAACAAGTGTCCATAAGATATTTATTACTTAACTAGTCATACTACAAATTATTATACATACTTCAGCGTAGCATAAACAGCAGTACAGCAATGCGTTAAAACTGATTTCAGTGGTGATCCTGCAAATAACTGTTGCTGTACCTTCAGAGCTGAAAGAAATTCAAAGGAAGACAGGAACAGATCAAGGAAAGTTATGCTGTCATTTTTAACCATGATTAACTGCAGTAGTTAGTGATTTATTTCATGCTTGATGTTTGCATACTGTAAAATGTGTTTGAACAGTTCTGAATTGAAATGAAAAAACATTCTAAGTGAAACAAATTAACTGCCATTTCAATTCATTATGAGTATGCATAAGTATTACTCTTAAACATTTGCCCAAGTTTCATAAGCACTTCCCCAACCACTACCCTCAACTTTATACATAAATGCTTCCCATTCACAACTGTTTTTCACTAAAGGTATTTTTCTAAGTAGATTATTGACTTGATACCTTGCATTGCAACAGTATTGTGCGGATTCCTTGTGCTGTTTTCTGTTTTGTCTATCCCCACCCCTTTTTCTCTTTCATTTATTATTTTGCTTATGTGTTTCTTTTTACTTTGTTGTTTTGCTTCTTTTCCACTCCGTTTTTCATTTATACAGGTTCAAATACCTCAGGACCAGACCAGGCATGTACCTCCCAGGCTAGGGACACATCAATTTCTCCCCATCCAGGGGCATCCTCACAGGAATGAAGTAGAGGCACCAGTCTTGCAGGCATTCTGGAAAGTGGCAACCTGGCAAGCCTCACTGAATGGGGGTTTTCAAGTTTGGTTGAGTACAGAAGGTAGTGGATAGGAGAATTATGCCCATTAAAGCCTCTATTTAGTGTGTAGAAGACATGCTTGCCTAGTTGGTGCTGACCAATGATCCAACACAGGCCCCTTCCCCTCAACATCAGGGACCTCCACTGCAACATCATCTGGCAGTGGATGTGCTTGAGGCTCTGTGGACTGGGTGCACAGTTGGGACTTCTTCAGCCCTTCTTGCCTTACTCTTTCTCCTACACCTTCTTCCCCATTTCCCATCCTCAATACCCTCTTACAAAAAAAAACTTTTTGAAAACAGGGGGTCTACCCCCCTGACATAAACAGAGTGCCATCCTCTCCCACATCTTCCAGCTCAAACCCTCTTGATGTTTCTTTTGTGTGTTCCCCTCTTCGTTTATCTATCATTTTCAATCTTTCCTATCACCTCCTTTCTATTCTTTAATGAAACCATCAGGATATCCACAAAAGGACACCCCTATATGAAACTGTCATAACCCCTTTACTTAAAAAAAATGTTTTAGCTGTTGTGCAGTCCACAGCTTTGCTATAATGCTTTAAGTGTAACTGAGCTCAATCACGCTTGCCCACAATATGCCAAGGCACATACAATTTAAGACTGCAGGAAATACTTCACATGTAAGAGAAGATGACCTTTACACAATTTATGTTTAAAAAAAATGGGCATGATTATAGAAATTGCTTTCCATATCCGTATTCAATGCAACTATGTTACTCTGACCTGATTTGCATATTTGCTTAGTGTCACTGTCCACAAATGAGTGTAATGCAATTGTGCAGCCCTGACAGTGAATACCACCCATACAGTTCGTGAAAGAAAAAAAAAAAAAAAGTATCCTTCTTGCAATAAGTAGTAAAAGAAATAAAAACAAAACAGACCACTGGGACTGTTAGGGAATGTTTTTTTATTTTCTTGGAGTTATGTATTTACTGACAGTATTTTAAACATGCCTACTTTCTAATATCTTACAATTTGTTACTGAAACTTTTTCACTCATAGCTAAGCTTTAAATAGGCACTGTCTACAAAGGTAAACCCATTTATCAAAATAAATGAATATTTAAAATAAAAAATATATAGCCTGAAATGACGTGTTCATTAAAGAGCATTTTGTTAACCCAAAATTTTCCAAAAATTTCTCATATGTCTATGTTACAAATAAATATTTTTTTCTTTATTGTCTTATTTTAATATGTATTAGAAACACTGAATAAAAAATGTTTTATTGTTAAACAGACTACATCCACAGTGTGGTGAATACAGTAAAAAAATAAACAAACAAACCGTGTTCTTACACAAGAAACGGTCACTTTAATACGATAAGATCACCAGAGAGAGACTGACAGAGTCTCTGGTGAGATTTATCATATTAAAGTAACCATTTCTTGTGTAAAAACACATTGGTTTGTTTGTTTGTTTTTTTATTGCTAAACAATTACATTGTTCTTTGCAGCATGCAGAAACAACGTATGTCAATCATTCCCGGGATTCAAGACGCTCGGCGCAAGGACGGTTTTAGCCTTGCGCCGAGCGTCCTCACTACAGATGGCGCAGCAGCGCCATATGAATATGTATGAGGGTGTGCTGCCGCATCCTCGACATACACAGTAGACGTGTGCGAGTGCAGGGGGCATGAACAAGTGCTCTACAGAGGTGTAAACATGCCCCTTCACTTGCAAAACCTAATATGACTACTAGTAGAGCCCACCCCTAATAGTAAGTCAGCAAGTCAGTGTCCATGTTTACCGAAATGTATGCTAAGCAAACAAGAGTGTCCACGAACAGTGAAATAAAATCGAAGTAGTAAACACACAAGCACATAGTGGAATGTAGAGCCCTGTCCCTAGAACTGTCACAATTAGATTCCCTGTCCCAGTGTCCCTATTATACATTCGAATTGCAGCAATATCGAAGGTGTAAGCAAAGAGCAGCATGTCTGCGCATCGCTGCCCTCCGCTGAGCATAGCTTACACATCATATTCATTCAAATAAAGAAAAACATGCAGAATCAACATAAGTGTCAATAGTGTAGTGTTTAGAGCATCCGCCTATCAAACAGGCATTCACGGTTCAAGCCCAACAATAACACATATCATTTTCCATGTGAAATGAATGTCGTTTTGCCATAAAACCGATATAAGAGTATCGCATGAGATATTTAACTTAAATATAATTCAAGTAAAGTGGCACTGTCATAATGAATAAGGTACTAGTAAGCAGGTCTA
>NC_056744.1:1161461368-1161578868 GCF_019279795.1 Protopterus annectens
CGTCCCTTGCGGGACACCCCAAAAATTGCCCCAAGAACAAAAGAAGGTGATAGACTGACCATTCTGGCTGGGGAGTATACATACTCGGAATACAAGGGTAGGAAACCCTGATGACCCATGGGCCAAGACAATTGTATGAAATGGGTCCCGTGAAGTGGAGAGTGGGCAGCGTGTAGTGGTGTGTCCAGAACAGACCAGGACCCAGAGTAAGGATGGGTGCTGTTGAGGAGGTGTGGGTGGGGGAACTATGGGTAGCTACTTATGGGTCTAGGTGTGCAGGTGTTGGCTGATGTGGGCCTATATGGACAGCCCTAGGGATGTAAGCGAATGTGTTCATTGAGAAGAGGCATCGCCCATGCAGACACCCATAGACCCATATATTGTGAGATATATCTGTATATAGTAATGTAAATATATATATATATATATATATATATATATGTAATTGTAAATATACACATGTATATGGCTAGGATATGATACAGCAGTTACGAGTAACATATGTTCACAGGTCGTGCATATGGGGGTGAGGGGGTCCAATAAACAAACGTGTAACACGTAGCATCAACCCCCCCCCCCAGCTAGGCCGGTGAGACATACAAACACACAATAAAGGTAAACACACCACTGCTTCCCAGACCACTGGCAGGATACTACCAGTGGGAGAGACATGTCAGGTCTAATCTTGAAACATAGACATCGATGTCCCTTGTGGGACACCACAAATTAAAGATCGGAGGCAGTCCCGGTAATGACTTATCAAACCAGCCTGTAGATGTACATGGACCAGTAGGTTGTGCAAGCCTGATAACCCATGGGTCAACACAATGTATGACATGTTTCCCGACATGGGGAGAGTGGGCAGTTTGTAGTGGTGTGTTTATACCCCACCTGCACCCACAGTAAGGATGAGTACTGTAGCGGAGTGGCAGGTGGGGGGACTATGGGTATGCAATTATGGGCCTAAGCGTGCAGGTGTTGGCTGGTGCAGTCATATTAGGACTGCCCCGGGGATGTAAGTAATATTCCGAAATGGGCATAGCTAATGCCCATACCTCTCAACCCATAAGAGCACATCCACTGGACAGGACATAAACCACTGGGGGAACAAATAGGGACCATACCTCTAAACTGTCCCCAATTTCCAGGGATGTCCCAGATTTCGACTCAGATTCTAAGTCTGCCCCACTTAATCCCTCCTACAACTAGTGACATTTGGAGGAAAGGTGGTGAATTACACGTAATGAATAACGACAACAATTAAGAGTTATAAACATCATTTACTTCAGAAAATGTTTAAGAATTCATATGCTCTGAGTCTATCAATGTGTCAGGTTAATAGCACCAATAATTTAAATGTGTCCCTGATGTTGTTATGCCGTGTCTCTGATTCAGTTTGTATATTTCCCTATTCGTATGAAAGGTCTGATAGGGACAGAAAGCACATATTCCACTGACAACCTTAGAAAGATGATAGAATATTAGGTATGCAGGAGCATGACTCGGCTGAAGGATGTGGGTTCCAAAACCCAATTACTTGTTTATATTGAAGAGTGTCAGTTCCCACGTATTAGCCAGACTGGTGCAGATTGTAAGAGGAACACACCAATAATATGAATCAAACTCTGGACAGGCCGCGTATTCCGTACAGTCAAACAGCATGCTGTTGCCTAATGGGCAGCCATTCCCGATACTGTAGGCATGTAATCCGATGTAATAGGCATCACAAGGTAATATCATAGTCCTCACTCCCACGCAGGGGTGTGAGTGTCAGATGCAAACACCAAATGCAGTGCATTTGCAAGTGCGGGAGCAAGCGGGTGTAAGCCTGTTTAGCCGCCAGTATGCGAGTATTACACTGGCAAAGCAATGCAGAGGCTAACTGAGTGTAAGAAACTGTAACCGGAGGTTAGCATTGCTTAGCACAGTGCAAACCCACGCACACCCACTCTCAATTGCTTTAATGTGCCTTAATCACAACATATCCAATGGCCTTGTTCTGCCCAGCAAAAAAATTTACTGCCCCTGCAAGGCTCAAAACCAGGTCCCTGCACACACAGCTATTGTGATTTACCACTAAGCCATGGCAGATATACAGACATCGGACCCTATCACAAACATATCATCCAGCACAGTCATTCAACACTATAATAAATGTATTCCATCATGTAGATGTATGTGTGAGTGTTTATGTCCAGCATATAGAAACATACATATATATATAGATATATCAGGAACATCCCATTTGACAACAAAGCATTACAAAGGAATGAAAAGGGAAACACCAGCAACGCTTGTATTATCTAGTGGTGTTGTTCTTGTTTCAGGAAGACAGAGACACACACACAGTTGGTCTTTCTTGGAATGGAACCTCTACCTAACTAGTGTATCACACTACAGCAATACGCAGTTACAGCACATGCTACAGAGAATATTGGGTTACAGCAGTCCAAGAGGGGTATTCCTAGGTGAGTGACATCAGCAGGATTGCAAAAGAAGGGCATTCCAAGTGTACTGCGGGTTGTGCATGTCTGTTACCTGCGTGTAATCGCTGCTTACTGTCAAAAAAACACATTTACACCTGCTTAAAAGTGTCTTATGCAGTTCTAATTGACAGTACCAACAAGGCTTGCAGGTCTTGAACCCTGGACCATGCGCACTGAGGTCACTGGACATACCACTAAGCCAGCTGGGTTGTACACATGTTGCATGGAGTCTACAATGCACATCCTAATACAGGTATTCCACAGTACTGAAAACAAATGGGACAGTCCCTTTGTGTACATATGTACAGTACCCTTGAATGTACTGTACTCTGTGAAACAACAAAGACAACTCTACATCTGTACAACTGTCATAACTACATATATATATATATATATATATATATATATATATATATATATATATATATGCACCTACAGAATGTGTACACACACACATTATATATATGCATATACACAGACACAGCCATATATATATATATATATATATATATATATATATATATATATATATACACACACACACACACACGTCTGATCGCCCTTTGTGAAACAGAAGGGTTCCAAAGGAACTGATGTGTACACAAAACAGAGGCATCTCTTATGTTATAACATTTAAATCATAAGCAGTTCACCAGAGAAGGGATGGCTGTTGTGTATGTGGAGTTTGGGGTGGGAAATGATGGCTAATGTAATCTACCCCGGGGATTGTGGAGTTAGGGTGGGGGAATGATGGGTATGGACCTACACCCCAGTGACCACTACTGTCTCACTGCTCAACAGTGGCACAGGAAAATAATATACCCAACTGTAGTCATGCTTGACTGTGTATTCTTTACCATTCCTAACTATGTAATACTTTCTAGACACCGGTCACCACAGATGGCTACCATGGTGTGCTAAAAGACATTACACATGTGTATGACTGGCTACAGGGTAGTCACAAACACAAACACACACACACTTGCCAGTATTGTGCATACACGTCTTGCCTATGTGAAGGTAACTAGTACAGTGGTATGCAGTTGGGGTATGTGCCACAAAACACATACAATTACACTTACTAATTCCACATCTGAGCTTGGTGACATCACAGGACCGATTACTTGCAGTGGGGAGGGGGGAAGAAAGAGGTATAGTAGTTGACAAAGGATAAAGGTCAGTGCAAAAGGAGGTATCTCTTTGGAATGCAGCAAAACCCGCTGCCATGACAAGATGCAGACACAAATACAAACACACAACCACACTCAGCCTTTGCTGACTTACACACTCAGGCATTTGCTAAGACACACACACACACACACACACAAACACACTCAGCCATTTGGTGTCACACACATAAACACAGTTGCCAGTGGTGGGATCAGATCTCCTGCCTATCTAAGGATCACTATTACAGTACTACGCAGTTACAAGACACGCCACAGAGATTACACATTCCAAGGCAGTCAGACTGCCTTTCCATTATTGAGGACAACAACAGGGAGACTGACAGTCACAAAGTACATAGCTGTATAACTGTGTGTTTAAAGTAGGTGTCCATTACAACCTGTGTGCACAAACAAGACACACCATCCGCAAGTAGGCCTGAGAGGTATAGTTGTAGCACAACAGGAACCTGAAATGGAGTATGGCCATCTGCGGAATGGACAACTTCTATCACTATACAGGGTTACAGTGGGCATGCTCATACACTTAGTAGCACAGGGCTATTTGGGATGCACTATAACTACAACTACACAAGGTTATACTGGGCATGCTCATACACTTAGCAACAAAGGGCTTGTTGGATGCACTGACTCAAATTATGCAAGGTGGCAGTGGGTATGCTCATACACTTAGTAGCACAGGTCTGTTTGGGATGCACTCTGATTCTAACCACTGAAGGCCACACTGTGCATGCTCAAACACTTACATGTACAGAACATGTTGTAATGGACATCTATTGTAAACACACAGGTTTACAGTTAGGTACTTCTTATCTGACAGTATATATGCAAATCATACTGGTTTACTACCTGATACCTGTATGTGGCCTGTAAATGATATATCTGTGTCTGTGCTGTGTGATACACATGCATACATGTACATGAAGTACTGACATATATACGTTACGTATACACATTCATGCATGTTTGGACGTGACAGACAATAGGTTACCTGGGTCGCACAGGCGGATGCAACCTACAGCATGTGCCACACACCTTGCTGCCCTGAAAGGCATACATTGATAGCAGGTTGTGGACTGTGGCATTATACGTTGAACTGTGGCATGTGCAAGCATAATGTGTGAGCCACCTTGTGTAATGGTACTGAGGTGCAGTAGTCAAGATACCTCTCCCGGCTGTGTTAATAGTTGTCATTATTAGCAGGACTCCTACCCTAAGTATATCTCACATTGGTCATATACACAAGTTCTGCTGCTATCTGTCACCTTACATGGGGCATTTGCTACCAAGCACATTAATGCCACGTGCAGTGATGTCATGGTACGGGTGGCAACTGCTAGACCAAAACAATGAGCCAATGTCTGCTGTTATTATGAGGTTGTCCAGTGTCTGTCATTCCGGGCTGTCATGACCGAACGACGAGCCTTCAACACAGTGCACATGCATCCATGTTACACGTGTGTGTGTGGATAATGCCTAGGTCACATTTACCCATATAGCTGCATTCCAAGATAAATGTCCTACACACAGATGTAACACCCTGACACTTCCATGACAATTGCATTGGATGCTTATGCTAACCCGTGCTAGATGTGTGGTTTAGTAATCCATTTGCTCAATGTAGAACCTACAATGGGGAATACTGACATCTGTGCAGTGAGGAACACCTGGCTGAAGGCTCTGTAGTGCACAATTGCACTACCACCATATAACTCAGATCCAGACATGTAGGCCATAACAGTGGTATGGACCATTCCAGGTGGTGGTGTACACATATTCATAAAGGCTACTCGCATATAAAGACCACTACTCTGACATAACACATCACAGATGAGTCAGGCACAGGTGACAGTGGCAAATGCTTCATTCTAAGTTGTATCCTCATATACATCCACCACCATGTTCACAGACTACCAACACACATCCATATGTGGTATGACATAGTATGATAGACCACCAGATGACCCTCAATTGGTGGACTGTACCTAGGCCTACATCAGCTGTGCAAAGTACCCATGTACAGACACAGCTGCATAATGTGTTATGCAATGCAATAATACCACTGTTTTTAACCAGCTCAGTTGTACACATACCAGGGTCCCTCGGATGTTGCCAGCATTAACACAGTCGACTGTTGCTGTACACCAGTAAACAACACCCTCATGGTTGAATATGACCTAACCGTACCTGCCCTGGATATGTACATCCCACACTCATACAACATAAATTACATTACCATAGCTTTCGTTTACCTTTCTACATACAGGTGGCTACAGTCATTACACACATGCACATGGCAGATAGCATGCTAACAGTACATAAGGTTTGATATCTATGTTGACAGAGGTAATATCCCCTCTCTACTCGTCACTCATGACACCCATCATATCATACAACACCCCATGTGACATGTATGTCTTTAGACATGTCCACCTAATGCAATGCCTACAAACATACCCAAATAACAGGACCACAGGACCTACACAAGGCCTGTATTGACAGACTCAGGAAAATCCAGCTCTGCTCTGTATGTTCCTGAGTAATCACATGTGATATGTTCATGACATGTACAGTCATGTGTGGCCACAGCTCCTACATATACCCCATGTCAGAAATTGCAAGCCATGCATGCTGTGTGCTGTCTGGACATTAGCCTTAGTACCACAATAGCCAGTACATGCTGGGGTGAGATGTTTACAAGCCACAGACCTCGCACATGCTTGAATGAGTGTACTGCCTAGCTCTAACAGAGCACATTGCTGGCACTCTTCCAGTAGACATGAGGTGTGTGTGGCAAATATGATGTGCCACTGTTGACCATTACAGTGCCCTGGCTTCACCATGGTACTGTCAAAGTAACAGTTTGTAGGAGTATGACATGGAATAATGCTGTGTGTGTCACACGGATATGTGCTGTTGTAATATATGTACACTTGGCTACTCAGTGAAAGTGGTGGTATCCTACCAGTACATGAATACAATATCCATTATGGTGTAATGCTCGGCTATGTTTCACACATGGCACGGGGAAGGTGTGGAATGTATCCTCTTGACCTGCTAGTGCACGTACTGATGTAGACCGCATATGTGTACATGTATTGCTGTTTGCGTAGATTCCACGTGTGTGCAGTGTCTGATGTCTGAAGGTTACTGTTGTCTTAGTACATCATGCTGTTGCAATACAGCCTCAACATTGCCAACTGTATATGGTGATATGCTCTAAGTACAGTAAGCTGTAAATGAGGTATGGACAGATGTTTGCACATGATTACTAAGTGGTGGGGCTTCCTTGCAGATGAATGTTTACTGAGGACAGCTCCCTGGTGTGTTCCAACCAGTCCTACAATAACCTGTGTACCTGCTAAGGTCAGGTTTTGTTAATTGAAGTGGAAGACAGACAATGTAGAATGCTGCAAGGGTGATACTGAAGGCAAACCCCATGACACCTGTAAAAGTAATACCTCCCCTGTGCATATATTGTGCATATATTAGCACAGTTGTCAAAGGAAAGAGTCAGTAAGCACTGTACCAGATGCGATAGTGCTGTACTTCTGTGGTACCTATCATGAGATAGGCTAGTGTTTGATTCACAGTACTGGCACGTGTAGGTGTGTGTCCATATATGTCACGTGTGGTTGGGAATACATCTTATCACTCTCCTGAACACTGTTGTTGACACCAATACAGAGTGAAGTGTAGAAACAATGGCATAGGCAGGTGGTTAAACCTCACACATGTAAAATGTCTGTATGTGTGTGACATAGGTGCATATCTTTGTGAATGCCAGTGTGTGTGTCTGTGTGTGTGTGTGTGTGTGTGTGTGTGTGTGTGTGTGTGTGTGTGTGTGTGTGTGTGTGTGTGTGTGTGTGTATGGCTGTCTGTGTGTATTGCTGTCCAGTTCCTGAAGTGAGGCTGTATTTTACAATAGTGAAATGTTAATGCCCCCTCCCCATAAAGCAATCTAGCATACATGTTGATATAATCAATCGTAGACCAGCATACTAACTGCCTGTTAACATGTACTCCCTGGGGAGAGAGCTGTTGTTAAATAGCCTACTGATGGACCCCCCTCCCCACATACACTCACTGCACTGTAGTATCCCTGTCTATGTCCTCGATCTTAGGCCATTCCAACTACCTGTACATGTGTAAACTCTGTGGTGCATCTTGTAATTGCATAGTACTATAATGATGATATGCTCATAGGCAGGGGTTCTCATCCGAACACTGGCAACTGTGTGTGTGTGTGTGTGTGTGTGTGTGTGTGTGTGTGTGTGTGTGTGTGTGTGTGTGTGTGTGTGTGTCAGAGTGTGTGTTACTGTGTCTGTGAATCCCTGAGTGTGTGGGTGTGTCTGTGTTTGCATGCTGTCATGGCAGTGGGTATTACTGCTTCCCAATGAGAAGCCACTATTTCCACTGGCCTTTACCCTTGTCTTCTGGCATACCACTATTTTACCCATGCCACGCTCCAGGTAACTATACCTGTGATGTCACCCATTATGGATGTGACGTAACTTACTACACAGCTATCATGCTCTTGGATCATTAGAACAGTAAACATAATTAAAACATGGGAGAATATAACTGTGATGTGGAAGCTACAACGTGCATGCAGGTATTGTCATACTGACCTGTGGGTAGTCAACATGTACATATGGGACTTCTGCAAATACCAACATCCCCCAGCACATGCAACTACACCTGAAAGAGGAAGGCAGAACGTCAGGATCAACATGCTGTTAGTGTTGTTACACATGATACATACTGTCAAATGTACAAAATGCATTCTACAACTGCAATACATGGTATGTCTGCTGCCTGTCAACACTACTCAACAATATTAATCTACAACTGTCTACCTAGTATGTTCACCCTGTGCATCAGACCATATGAACATGTCCCTGCACCGATGATGTGGATGACAGGGATGCGGCACAGGCATCATCATATGCACAGGGTGATAATGTTTGCAGAGGCCTAGGCTGTTCCATTGGATGACATCATGCGTATGTGTTAGGGCCTGTGATATCATTGGTCGTGTGTGGATGTTATGCGTGTGTGTGTTGAGGTGCCCTACATTTGTTTCCAGTGTGTGTGTATGCATGCACACAGGTCTGGCATATGGCTGGCCTGCACAGTGGTAACATTGATAGCTGCAGACTGTACAAGGCAGGTTTCACAGTTCATGATGTCTGGCCATGGCCACGTCACCTGTGCCTGCCAGGGGTTGCACAGGCACTACCAGGCAGAGGTCCAGATTGGGTACCGTCTGATGACACATGTCCACCGGATTCATGTCCCTTTTGGGACCATCCAGGACCACGTGCACGTGGCCTGCTGTGTCCTGGTGTGGACTGCACAGCACCAGCTGCACTGCTGATACTACCGCCACTATGGGAGCGGGCATGTGCAGTAGCATGTTCGCATAGACCTTCAACAGGTGATGTAGCTGACCTACGCCCACATGCCCGACGCCTCACTCCCACCAGATGTTCCAGCACAGACATTTCATGCTCGAGGATTGACATGCCATGGTCAAGGACTCCGCCATGTCACCCGATCATCTATCCAAAACATCTGCAAGATGATGGTGAGCATTTGCAAGTGCCTGGATGTTGTCAGTTAATAAACAGACAGCAGCCCTATGAAGTCTCAGACCTTCTCTGTTGAGCCATTCAACATGTGCCTGTGCCTCCACTACACTTGAAGATTGACATGCCATGGTCAAGGACTCCCACCATGTCACCCAATCATCTACCCAATACATGTGGAAGATGGTGGTGAGCATTTGCAAGTGCCTGGATGTTGTCAGTTAATGAATGGACAGCAGCCGTCTGATGCCTCAGATCTTCTCTGTTGTGCCATTCAGCACATGCCTGTGACTCCATTACAGCCTGAAACATGCATCTGGTGACTCCAGCTGATCTGCTTGGTCTCGCAGGGGCATGTTGGCCAGTGGTCCTCCTATGAGCAGCACTGGGCACGTCTGTGTGGAACATCACCAGTCTGTTGACTGGGATCATGGTGTGCAGGCACACCTTCCATAGTCACCACACTTCCCTGTTCCATGCTACCACCCACCAACTGTCCTTCCTCTATGGCCGGTGGTGATGGGGTATATGCAGGCAGGGGAACTGTGTACGAGGATGAGGGGGAGACAGGTGGAATGGCAACCAATGGCACAGATTCAGCCCCTGACAACCCTGTCTGTGCCTTTCTCATACTATCATCACCACTGCTATTGTCTGTGGGACACTAACATCAGGTGAACCACAGGAGGGCAACTCACCTACATCAACACCTGTGAGAGGAAGACAAGAACTGTACATTACAAGTTATACCAGACACACACACACACACACACACACACACACACACACACACACACACACACACACACACACACACACACACACACACACAAACAGACACACACAGACAGACAGACAGACATGTACAGATGCATAAACACACATACAGACACATACACAGACAGACAGACACACGCAGACAGACAGACACACACAGACACACACAGACACACACACACACACACACAGACAGCCAGACACACACACACATATACACACACACACACACACACACACACACAGATACACACACAGACAGACACAGACAGACAGACACACACATAGGCAGACACAGACAGACAGATACACATAGACAGACAGACACAGACAGACAGATGGACACAAACAGACAGATGGACACAGACGGACACAGACAGACACACAGACCGACACAGACTGACACACACACACTGACACACACTGACACGCACGCTACATGCAGGTGATATGGCAGATGGCTATCAGCTTAGACAATTATAGTTTTAGCTTAGGCAATTATAGTGGTACTTATCATACATCCCTGAGGTGCACACAACAGCATGCATTTGTTACAGCATATGGCATGCACCTTACATAATTATAGTGCTTGTGAGCATACATACCTGTATTGCACCATTTGTGTTAGTAGCCTATGCCCCATACCTGCAACACAATGCATGCACTTTGTACTGTTGCACTGCACTACCATGGTGTATGCAACATGCACCACATGTTAACAGACCATCGCTGACCTTTGTACATCTGCCACTGATTCTCTGTGTTGGCCACCGCCCCTATGTGTGAGGACATGAGCTGTAGGGTATGTCGACTGCATACTATGATTGCCTGAGTCCTAGCTTGTATATCTCCCCCAAAGCAGTGCATGTCTGTTCAACATTATTCCGCCTACTCCTGAGCAGAGTGTAGACATTGTGCATGTGGCTGTGCACACATGTTTGACATGACTGTCCCTACTTTGCAATGGTGCCACAGACCAGAACAGGTTTACAGTACACCAGCCTGCTGTGTGGCGTATGACCTTGCCAATCACATGTAGTATGACATGCCTTCTGCTGACGTGTTGAATTACATGCATACATGTGTAACACAGTGGTGTACTTTCCACTCTACAGTACGGTAATGGTGCCCCAATGCAGGGACGTGTTATACTAACATGGGCCTTTAGCTGATGCAATGTTGTCTGTCCACCCAACAAATATGCAGGGACATACTGCACATTGAGCTGATGTGCATAGCCATTGCAGGGCATCATGTGGCTTCACAATTGCTATACAGTGTGAGCTACTGACACAGTTCATAGCCATGACTATGTTCACATACAATACATATCTAATGTGGAATGTGACCCACGTCACTGAGGTGTATACACAATAAACCCTAATGTGGAATGTGTGACACAGGTCACAGAAGGGTATACGGATGACACCCCTGCACATCTGCAACCATATTACTGATACCTGGCAACTATGCCCACACATGGCTAACTTAGCAGTACTCAATGTCCCACATGCCATCTGTGTACCTCACACACATGAGGAGCAGGCATGACAGTGATGTATGACACCAACAAGGTGAATGTACTGTATCTGTGGCTTGATGTGGATGCATGTGTATGTTGTGCAACACATGTATGTATTTGGATACTGTAAAGGTGAGTGTTTCCATGTTGTGACACACTCCAGATGTTCAAGACATGTTATGTGGTGGTTCCATGTTATGTCTACACAAGCTGTGCACAGGCCTGTATGATGTTTAGTGTTTCACATTTGCAATATCACCATTACACAAAGACCATAGTTGTATTGTGTCGAGCCAATGTACCACAGGGTGTACACACATGAACATCACTTCTACTGTGTGTGTTGCTTCATGTTTCTGGCCATCCTCCATGGCCATGTGTACACATGTTCATTCCAATGGTTGTGATGGCTATCTTATTTCACTGTCAGTGTTATCCCATATGACATACACCCATAGATGTCATATGCCCCACTGAGGACAGGGATATGCAGACAAAGGGTGGTATGTATGGGATGTGAGACATGTTTTGCAGGATAGTTGAGCAGTGTTGCAGTCAGCCCACTACATGTCATGGACAGGTCTGATAGCACATGACATTGTGTGATATTCATAGCAAGGGTATACTCCGCAAGGGTGTATCCTGTGGGCCGGGCATACTCCAGCTCCAACACATTTAGTGTGTGTGCACAGATATGCTCTCTGTACAGTACTGTTTGTATTCCCAACATGTGTAATGCTGATATGTAGTATCTGTCCCTACTGTGGAACACACCTCCACCATTGTATTCACTGTTGTCCACACATCTGGCAATGACAGTTTCGAAGGTTTAGTGTAGGTGTTTCATATAGTCTTCAATTGTTTCACATTGGTAAGCAGTGTGACACAGTGCAGGTCTGACCAGTGTCCATTAACAGGACCACCATACATTATGTGTACATGTGTTATGGAAGATAGCATGCTATTAATATGTTCCATGCATTATCAGGACTGGTAAATAAAATCAATCTCACCTGACACAGGCTGCTGTCACTGCAAAATGCCAGGGGTACCTAAACAAGGGTGTCACAGCAGTAAGATCATTATCCACACCTGTGTGATAGCTACAGGGTGCAATGTCCATGTTAGCACATAAACCAGTATAATACACTGTACTATGGAGTATGCACATCTGTGCATACATAGAGTAGCAGACTATAGTATGTGGCATGTGTGCATACATGCCTTGCATATGATGTTACATTACATATTGTACAGTAACGCATGTAACTACGTGATATATAGTTGTATTTTATGTGCAGTAGTGACTTACCAGGCAACTCCAGGCTCGGTGGTTGAGAGGCACCCACCTCCACAATACCAGCTAAAGCTTGTGGATGGAGGTCTGCAGGTGTCCCCAGGTTGGCCAGTAGCTCCTCAGTACATGTGAGTGGGGGCTGGGTGAGTGCCCCCCCCCACCTGTTGCACCTTGTTCCCTGGCAATTGTATTAGCACGCTGTTTCACCCATTTTATCAGGTCAGTGCAGTGTTGACGCGCCTGCTGATAGGTGCGATTGTGACCGCCAACATCATTTACCCTCCTGCAGAGTTCTTCCCACAGGGCATCCCGCTACTGTGCATCCTGTGGCACATGGCTGAAGAGTGTTGTGTAGTTGTCGAGGAGGTATGGGATGAGGACCTCATCCTCCAAGTGGCTGTACGGTGGCAGTCTGCTACGTGGCATACCTGGAAGACATAACGATGAAGACAGGTCACAGTAACTCACAGAGAAGTACAGCTGAACATACATGTGTATCATATTTATTAAGATTAAAAATATGTCTTTGTAAATCTACATGACACTAACACCACTGATATGTATAGGTCACACACATTTGACACCTACTGGTGATGTGATGTTATCGCCATATTTGTGTGTGTCATGTGATGACATTGCTCATACACCATGTGGATGTTGTCTTGACGTGGGCATGTCTGTTTGCCTGTAGTGGTGTCTTTACCTATCAGCACATGCCTGGATGTGTTCACATTAATGCAATCAACCTTAATGCTGTGTATATGCCACATAAGTCATACATAGCCATTAGGGACATGACCTGTGACCCTGCAGACTTGCAAGTATGTATGTGTTTTGCCATATACATCTACATGGCACTGTACAGCTGTGTAGCATCCTGCCATGTATTGCCTGTGTTGCACATGTGTAACACATGGGGCAATAGCTAGCCTGTTGGTATTTGCAGAGTTGGATATCAACTATAGCATGTATGGTCATAATGATCTAGTAGGCTATATGCCCTGGGCCATTTATGAGTCTTGGCAGACTGGTTACCTAGCTGTAGGCAATAAACAGTTAAGTTTCAGTGGCTAGTTCAAGCAGTGCCACAGAACTGATACACATGGTTACTGATATATTTGGTATGCAGTCATCACACCATGGCACAGAGAGGGGCAAAATGCAGCTTCGCTGGACAGGGATGCATAGTATGGCAAGAGTATGTTAAGTGTATGGGACAGGGATCTGTCAGGCATGTTGTGATTCTTGTACTAGAAAGGTGGATGTCCATGATGTATGTGTTTATTTGGGATCAGGATGTGTTAAGTGTAGCATGTCCAACACCTCTGGGTTGGACATGGCTTTATTCAGGGTAGGCTGCATGCTACATAGTGCAGCTAGGGATTGTGAAGGGCAGTGTAGGCCAACTACACATGGGCAATAACCCTTAAAGGAAATATGTGATCTATTATGGGTCACATGGGTGTTGAGTACGGCTGAGCAGTTATCTCTATGTTCCTGGATGGCACCTTGTCATGATTAGGGGTGCCACATACGACTACCTGTCTTTTGTGGTGACGTAACTATCAAAGGGAAGTACTGTCCAGCTGCATCCCATACACACAGTTGCCATTATGTTGACCGCTGCCTAGGTGGTAGTTAATGGGCACAGGGTTTGTAATATAGGGGATGACAATGCAATACTTAGCTGTCAGATTGTGGCCATACATCACACACCACACATCTGACACACTAAGGCCCTATTTCTCCTAGTTCATAGTCATTTGCAAACATCAATAGGCTGATGCCTTCTGTGTTAGTCTGTGTGGCATAGATAACAAAGAGGGAAGTACCAGGAATGACCTCTGTATTACTGTGGCTGGCACTGGTTTGATGTGCGCGTATTCATCAGACACCTTCTGTAGTATGGGTTCTACCAGCAGTCCAGTTGCCAACCGCTCCTGTGACATAGGAATATACACTTAGTTTACTGAGTGTAGCTGAAACACAGTATGGGTGATGGTGTCCTACGACCTGGCAAGGTCATGATATACAGTGTGAATCAACCCTACTGTCATCTACATCTGTACTGAGTGCATCGATTATGTTGACCATGGTTCATGGCCATACAGACCAGACTCAGCAGGGTAGTTTTGCACTATGTCCCATTATCAATGGTGTCTTCACCTTTGTGTGGTGTGATAACTGTTGCTGTGCAAAATTCGGTGGGTACACAGCCTGGCATGGAGCTATGACTGAACATGATGTGTATGTGGATAGCTGAATGTTCTTACATTTGCGTGGGATACACCCTGGGATGTTGACAGGGCCCATGAAAGCTATATGTATGGCTTTAGAGAGTGCAGCTTGTACCTGCATAGTCATTAGTACAGGAGCCCTGTAGTGTACATGGATATATTACTAAGTGTACCTGTTGGGGGTGGGGGTGTGAGTGGGTTTAGGTTCTCTGAGACCCTATCTGGATGAATATGTGCTATTTCTGTAGGTGCAGTACTTCCCATGCCATAGTGCTGTGCAGCATGGCAGGTCTTGTCATTGCCATTATGATTAATGACACAGCTGTAGAATGCTCTGTGCTTGGCCTCATAATGGTGGTTAATTAGTTTCACAGTAGCTTTGCCTGGTTTTTATATGGTGTATCTGCATCTTACTGAGACTGACCAGGGATCACCTAAACTCATGTGTGTTCACTCTTGCAAAAGTTACTACCTCCTGTGGTACAGTTTAATGCATGGTACCACCAGTTTGCCTACTTGTATGTGTTGGGTTGAATCCTGGTTCTGTTTCAATGGCACAATCATTGCACATATGTGACTGCTTAAGGTTCATTTGTGTAGGATTCAGCATTTGCACATGCATTGTCCATCTGCATGGGTGCCATGGCACTCACCACTCTACTCTTAGGAAACATAACATTGGCATTGGAGACTAACTATGTCTAGCATACTGTTAGCCCTGTTTGTGTGACTACTGTGATCCAGGTCAGTGGGGTCAATGGAATCCAACATGCATTGAGTGCAGGAGTTGGTACATGAGGAGTCTTCCCAATTCATACTGGAATAGTTGAGAGTAGCCATTATTATGGTTCTGTCTCAGACCTAATCTTCCCCATTACAGCACATTATGCCAGTTGGGAAGTCCACAGCCTGATGGGTGATCTATCTCAAGGTGCATTTTGAATTCCACTTTGGCACAAAGGTAGTTGCTCAGCATAATGCATCTGATGTTATGCAAGTGCAATTAGCGTGGGGGTGTACATATCCTTCAGGAATATGAACACACCTGCGGCCCGTGTATTCCAATAAAGGATAATGGGCAAGAGGTGTGGTATGTGTTATAACATGGTCATGCAGGTGAGCTCTCCAGAGTGTTGAAACATGTCTCAGCAACTGCACAGATATGTTCTCCATGTTAGGGATTGTCATATGTGTGTCCGTATAGTGTTTCCAACATGTATCATTGTGTAGCAAGACCCCGCAGTTTATTGCTTGGCTGTCCCTGTAACAGCAGTGGATCTTCACTTGAACCATGCATGATGAAGGCACTATAGGGGAAGCATGAGCCCTAGGCAGTATCCAGATTCCCAGGGGTGACAGATGCAGGTCCTGTCTGGCAAAGCATCATGGTCTGTCAACCATGTTATCCCAGGATGACAGATACTGGATACCCTGTGACATGCACCACTACACTAGACAATTGTGGAATACAGTCCTTTTGTCCCTGTACTGCAGTATCATTCTGGCCAATGGCAGAACGCTACCCAGGCCTTGGGACATACTTGCATGGGCTACAAGACCTGACAGTTCCTACATGTGTTTCCATGCAGTCCAGACTACTGCATCACAGGTCCTGCACAACAACATGGAATATGCCAGAGTCATGTGTATAGTTCAAAAGGTGGTCTGAGTGTATGAGTATGTGGCTAATCATGGCAGACAGGCAGCTGACAGTATGTATGCCCTCGTATAGGTTGGTGTGTACCATAGTGCTAGAGTTTGCATTCACAAATGAGTAATGTTGGGCATGTTTCCAGTCATGTGTTCAGAGGTGTGGCACAATTATGTAAACTATGTCATGCAGTTTGTGTATTTTGGTGTCTGTGTCATCCTGCTTGGGGGGGGGTCACTTGTTTGGCCAGATACTTAGATGCATCTGTGAATGTGTGTGATTTCCGGTAGTGTGTGTGGGTGTCCTTACTGTATTCTGGTAAGGGTATGTGTTGGTTGTGTTCATGAGCGGCATGTGTTAACCTACACCCCATGACTGTCCAGTCCAGTCATGGCTGTAGACTGAGCTGCCTTCCATCTTACCCCTGTAGCTGCATCCCAAGCAATGTGTGGGGTGTGGTGTTAGGTGGGTCTGGCAGTGTACATGGCATAGAGATTACATTCCCCCAGGATGGCCACATACACAAAGCTGACATTAGTAAACACCAGTAGCTGACTAGTGGACATGCCTGTATGAGCAGTCATTACTACAAGTACCAAGTACTATATTTAGTGTACTTATTGCTTATGAAGATGTTTTAGACAGTGATGCTTACATGTAAATATTTGTGTTATGGACGTGACAACACTGGCTATTACGGAAACATTCTAGCTACCTTTAGCAGGAATCCTCCTCTGAGGAGCACATCACATCCTGTTAGTTGATTACAGATGATGCAAGTGTCTACAGGTCTGTTTCCTTCTGTGGGTATATACTCACATATCCACCAGGACAATGAGCTCTGTTGGGCACAGACACCCACTCACCAAACAGAGTCATGTATCAATAGGCTCTGATGCCTCTATCAACATGATCAGGATATAATCAGATAGTGTGAGCCATCACCCATGATGCGGCTATTACACATGGGCAGCTGTCTCCTACATCTTACACTCCTACTGCAGATGTTACACTTTTGTTAAAGATGATATGCAACATGTTTCATTACCATTGCTGTGCACCACCTTACATACAGTATGTGCAGGTGGCTGTTAGGTTGGCAATGAGAGGTTGGGCTACACGAACCTGGTAGTTCAACCACTGTGTCTGTACTCTCAATATCCACTCTATGTAAGTGTGCACATAGCCATTTGGCCCAGCCCTGTAACAAGGGTCACTACACATTTGCATAACATGTACACATTCACAGCTGTTACTGCTTCCAAATGATAGTAGAGAGGTGGATATTACATGTGTTATGTGCATGGATAGTTACCTGGCTCTTCCAATTTTCTTTGCTATCATGCTGCTAACCTGTCAGATGAATACTAATGCTATGTATCCTGTCACTGAGTATTGTAATTGCCAATAGACATAACTACTGTTTGCATAACATAACAGAACTGCTATGTAGAATAGAATACAGATCTGCCTAGAATACCATACATTACACAGTTATTGGCACAATATCCCAAAATGCACACCATATTTGCACAGTAAGCCCACCTTTAACATGTTCATCTTACTTAAACACCCATACATATGTTGACTATTACAATATATCGACATATACTATCCCCTGTTATAGCACATTCTTGTTAGACCAGTCCTGACACTGACAGTGGCTGGAAGCGAATTGGTGGGTTCCAAGCCCATATCATCCCTTGTGGTGTATGTGGAGTGTGCCATGTGACCTACAGCAGTCCACGCATAGAATACTACAAGCATTACTACTGCTCAACAATACATCACTACAATATAGCTATTTCTACTATATACATTGATTACACTGTAATTCTTACAGTACAGATATTACATACACAGACATACTACATGTTATACATACCGTCTTAGTAATCAGAGCTGTTATTAACTGGTGTAATACTCATTTTTGGTTCATCTTCCAGTGTTTTGTACTGTCCTACAGGTAGATACAGATGGTCTGAATGTGTGACACAGCAACCTTTTATAGATACAGATCAGTAGCATGTGCTATCCTGAGGACCAATTGGTGTTCCTAAGTAGCTAATTGCATGCACATCAGCTGTGCTGCTACTGCCTTAGCCAATACCATGGCTACAGTGGAGTACAATCGAGTACTCCACTTGGGAAGTGTCTCTTTGCCTTACTTGTGAGGAAGACAGCATGGAAGTTTTGTTTGGAATCTGTTGCAACAGCTGTATGGAGATGAATAGTAATATATTGTGTGTAATGCCTAGAGGAGTTGGTCTAAATGTGAGTACTGCTGTCATATTTCTGAACATTGCTACTTGTGCAGGGTTTGTCTGTACCCAATACTTCTGCATATGTTTCAGTCTGTTAGGGAGTTTACAGTGTGCCTACAAGACATATTTAGTTTGGTGTTACTGTGTATCATACTGTGCTAATAATCAGTACTTGGTAAAACTTCCTGGTGTATGAACCTTTCAACCCTCTGAAACAGGATTAGTTCATACAAACCCTGTTACATCAGCAGCTGTTCAATTGTATAACGGCAACTATTTCACATAGGGCCATGATAGTGTGTCTGTGTCCAGGTATGTAAAGGTCTCAGCGGATGTTGTACAGTAGTTGCATAATTGGTTATGGTATGACAGTATGTATTGATGCAATTATTTTGGTTGTAGGGTAGATGTTGGTGGGTGTACATAGCACATGCAGGTGTGTAGGAACCCCTTTCATACAATGTCTATATGTGTGTGGGTGTTCTTTCCCTATGTGAACACCTATCCCTTAGTGGACTAATGCTATGGTAACTGCAGGCTGATTCATTAAGGCACTATTAAATACTTCCTGTATAGCAAGCAGGTATTGTTAGTCCTTGAATCATTTTGGCAATACATCGAAATGTAATAAAGATTTGCAAAATGAAAGCCGTCTGTGTAATTCTGTCATGGATATTTGCAGTCATTGCAGTTGTGTTGGTGACTGTGTCCATAGAACATATTTGTAATAGTGTATTGGCATATACTCTTCATATGTTATGTTCATATTGTTTGGGCGGAGCGGAATGTGTGATTGCTACTGTCCATGTTATACTCAGATATGACCACTTCAGATGCTGCCTACAGACATGTATGTATTTGTGTGTGTGTGTATATGTATATATATATATATATATTATATATATATATATATATATGTGTGTGTGTGTGTGTGTGTGTGTGTGTGTGTGTGTGTGTGTGTGTGTGTGTGTGTGTGTGTGTGTGTGTGTGTGTGTATATGTATATAGATATATACATTATTGCATATGTTTTTATCTGTACCTCCATAGATGTGTAGATGTTTTTAACCTATCTATATATCTACATATATATGTAGACCTGTATATATCGACATGTATCACTCTCTCTCTCTCTCTATATCTATATATATATATATATATATATATATATATATATATATACACATATCTATATATATATATATATATATATATATATATATATAAGAACATACACCTTTAAATGGGTACATGGCGGGTTGTCCTATTTCAACACATTCCTCCCTTTTGTGTTTTAACCTGTCTGCATACACAACTGGGATAGGTACATCCCAGGTAGCTTAGTGTTAGGTTACTCTGAGGATGGAGTACATGATTGCGGGTTCTACTCCTGGAAGGTGTTATTATTTTACCTCTCAGAGTAGGCACTGGTAGGGAAAGTGTGAATAACACACATTTATGTGGTTGTGAGCAGGTTTGCCCATGGTCTGCATGACATTAAGCAAAGGTCAAACGTTTGAAGCGCTTCTCAGTTTACAGTGTTTCAGCGCCGCTTACCATCATGCAAACACATGGAAACCCACTTACAACTGCTTAAGAGTACTTTAATCCACCTACATCCAACAACCCTTATTCTGGCCCTCAAAATAACCTAACAGTCCTTGCAGGTCTTGAACCCGGAAACATGAACACCACAGTCACTGACTTTACAACTAAGGCATCTGAGATATGTACGAATGTTATTGTGTTTAGAATATACATTGTACTACAGACATTCCTCTCTACTGAAAACAAATGTGACAGTCAGTTGGTGTACATATGTCTGATACATGTTAATGTTCATATGTTTGTGAAAGTAGGTGAAGCAATGTGACATGACAGGGTGTATTATGAATGTGAAAGGTTCTTGCTTTGTGTCCTTTTTATATTGTCCCCATACTCCATGTATGCCCCTCCATTTCACTTATTGGATATACGAACCAGGCCCTCCTTGATGCATGATTGCATTACCCAGAATTCCTCCCCCACCCCAATCTTCACATACACAACAACCACCCCTTCTATGGTGAATTAGGTTAATATTAATTATTATAATACCAGAGCTGCATGTGTTTTATGTACACTCCAATTCCTGTGGAGTGCTTCTGTGTCACGAAGTGTGTTCATAGATGTTTATATATATGGCTATTGATGTAACTGTATAATATATATATATATATATATATATATATATATATATATATATATATATATGTGCAGACATCACTGACACACACACACACACACACACACACATATATATATATATATATATATATATATATATATATATATATATATATCATATTAGTTTGTAACAGTAATACATCTGTAGACTGGAATGTGTTGGTTCACAAACTACAGTACATTACAATGTACTGTACATATGTGCACAAAGTCACTGTCCCATTTGTGATCATTACAGCTGCAATGTGGAATGTGGCCTGCTATGGATCATCCTCCATGACCCAGGACCTCCACTCCACCTACTTGGAGACAGTGGAGAACACAACAGTCCTAACACACACCCTGGCATTGGTTGATGTCAACTACAATACCATTACTTGGGAAACGTACTCCAGTACTCACTTCCAGGACCAGTGCTTCCTGGAATGTATCACCTCATATGCCCTGTATAAAGTGGTACCCTCCCTAACGTGGGGTAGAAATTTCTAGATGTGGTCATCACCAACATGGGCAACAGATGCACCACAGCGCAGGTTAACCTGTCACTGGTTATATCTGACCATGAACTATTCACTGTTTCACACGCTAGCATCTCCCCCACCCACGGATACCACAGTATATACCTTTCCTACAGCTAAATTTACACTACTAGTGACAGGGGTGGTGGGTTTCACAGCCGCCATGCTAAGGGGAAACACTGCTCAAGATACAGACAGATTTACAAATGCAGTCTATAAGCACCTACATGGATGTATGGATCGTGCCATCACTGGTAAACCAAGACTCACTCCTCCTAGACAAGTACACCAGTCTTGTGGACCTCTGCAATAAACAGGCTATACTACAGAAGTAGGACAGTGTTCCAGACACACAGCAAATCCCACAAAGAGCAGACATCTGTGACCACTATTAGTATGATACGTAGGTCCCTCATGACATCATCCAAGGCTAACATCAGCAGGAGAATACGCAAGGATTCAAAAGATAACCACAAAGCCTTCTTTGGCTATGTCATGTGTCTACGTGGTGACACACAGATTTGCACTGTGCCAGTGAAATATAGCACAAAATATGCTGACCCTACTGATATCACCAACATCCTTGCTGATACATTCGATGCATACTTCACCCCCAAAAGAGGCCACAAAACTACCCGAAAGGTACAGTATCCCAACCATCAGAGACAGACAGGGGGAAATGGCCCTCTCTAACAGCAGAACACAGCATCAGTGGAGGCAAATGTTGACCCAGACTGCATCTTGCAAACTGTACAAGACAACCTGCCCCTCACCTAATTAAGCATTCCTACCTCAGCCTCTTCACAGGCTACATGCTCATACAATGGCGCATGGCAACAGTTATTCCACTCCATCAAGGTGAAATCACAACTGAACATGGTAACTACCACCCCATAAGCCTGATTAGCCTGGTCTCCATTGGTATAGTTTGCATCCTCATGGCACTCATTGACAATGACATTGGTAACCTTCGAACACATGACCCAACCCAGGTCAGCTTGGTTGAGTGCAGTTCATGCCTACTGAACCTGTCTAACGTCTTACATACAGTCACCAAGACGTTAGATGACAGGGGAGGTGGTTCACACATACTACCTGGACCTCACCAAGGCTTTTGAAACCATGCCCTACTCAGGTATTATTGATAAACACACAGCCTGTACATTCACCCATACATCACAGGTTGGGTTGCCAACGGGCTTATACACAGAACCCACATGGTACGACTAGTGGTCTCCAGGTCCAACTCTTGAACAGCCATGACTGGTGTCCAACAGGTCTCAGTCCTGAGAGCCCTACTGTTTGTCATATACATCTCAGATGTACAGACAAACACAGGTGGACTACGGCAGACCATGTTTGGCAATGACTGCAAACTGGGAGCCATGATTGATAGTCCAGCTGACATGGACATCCCTCAAGGGGCCTCACAGAGAACATCACAGGGTGCCAACGACATGGCCTCCAGCCAAGTGCCACTAACTGCATGGTCATTCTATTGTGGAACTGGCACCCACATATTAACACATGAGCGGCAGCCACTTTAATACAGACGAGGTAATGGGGTATCTGGGGACTAAGGTAGATAGTGATCTCCCCTTTGACAATCATATCTTCACAGTAGTTAGGACATCCTTCTATGAAGGCCATCTGATTACTACAGGATTCCCATCTAGATATACTGGGGTTATAGTGCCCCTTTACTCATCACTCATCATTCCCATCATAGGGTATAATAACCCATGTGGGATGTACCTCAGAGGACATGTCCAACAGCTGGGGGGTCTACGAATGCACCTCACCAAGGGGAATACTGGCCTCCAACATATGGCCCATGCAGCCGGACTGAATAAACTCCTGCTTTACTCAGTGGCAACTCATTTACCCAGAGATGATCTCCACTGGCCAACACAGCCATGTCTAACTCAGGCTTGATGGATATGCTCCACCTATGGGAATCCATGTCACAGTGAGCCACACACTGTAGTGAGCTGACATTGCCACAACAATAACCGGAGGATGCTGGAGGGACAGCTTCCTGTCACAGACACTCCCCATACTTTGGAACAATATCCCTAACTACATTATACAGAGCCCCTCATAACACTCTGCAAGAGAAACCTTAAAGGGTGGATGGGGAACAGTAGATGCGCCCAAGGGATCCCACCATTGGCTCTGCTCCACAGAGGGATGGTTAATGAATCAATGGGGTGGCAAAAGCTGACACATTTTGTCTGGCCTTATGAATGGCCTCTGGCAGTTGGCCAAGTACCTACCTATGAATCTATACATACAGTATCTGCATATGCTGATAGCTTAATTTACTGTTCAGGTGTTGACTTACCTTGTGCCAATGGCTGTTGTGTGTGCAATAATTGAGGGCTGCCCATGTTGGATGCACACAGTGGACTGCCTATACATGACAATTTACAGGTAGTCTTGTGTGTGTGTGGCATCCATTTTTACTCTGTGTGCAGGTGGAGAAAGGTGTCAGTCCCTAGGTGTCTACACTGTCAGTGTGTGTGCTATACGTTCCCTCTTTGCCAAGGCATGGGCATACTGGGCATGCCTCCATCTGCCTACTGGGGCTGGCTCAGGGTGTTCGTGGTCTGAGTATCTCTGTGCCTGTGGGGCCCTTGGCAATGGTGGTGGGCTGTGAGTGCCTTCACCATTCTGTCCCTGCTGCAGCTGTTTCCGCAGGACCATATTGTGTAGCATGGCACACACTATGAAGATGTGGGCACATGTGCCTGGAGAGTACTGCAAGGCTCCACCAGATATGTCCAAGCAACGGAACCATGATTTCAGCATCCAAAATACACACTCTATGATGATTCTGGTTTGTGCGTGTGCCTCATTATGGCGTTCCTGCATGGGTGTTTGTGCATTTCTGATGGGAGTCATCATCCACGGTTCCAGTGCATAGCCAGCATCCCCCACCAGGTGGCATTTGGGATGTCCCCCCTGGCAAATACTAATACAGCTATGAGGCATGCCAAATGTGGGAGTCGTGATAGCTTCCAGGGCTGCCAGCACACACATCCATGATAATGCCCTGGGCATTGCACATGACCTGGCAGTTGATGGAGGGGTATCTCTTGCAGTTTATGTAGCACCTACCCTGCTCACTGGGTGGTGACGATGTGTATGTGCATGCAGTCTATTGCACCCAGTACCTCCAGGTATTCTGCCACATGGTGGAAGAGAAGCATATTGCTGGCCCACTCCTCCTGAATTTGGGGGATGTATATGTACTCATTGGCATGTGGTAACAAGGCATTCAGGAACTGTTGTAGTACCCTGGATGCTGATGCCTGTGAGATACCCATGATATCCCCAGTTGGTTTTTGAAAGGTACCTGTAGCTAGTATTCTCAGGTGTACACATGACTTCTTATCCACTGGGATGGGTTCCCCTCTGTTTGTTCTGGTTCTGAGGAGTGGCCGGCACAGCTCCACAAGTTGCTGTAGTTTGTCCCTGTCCACCCTGTAACGTTCTACTATGTCCAGATCATGTAGCCCCTGGTAGGTTACCCTGGGTCTGAACATTCTCCTCCTCTTCTGGTGCCTGTGGTGGTCATGTGCATCATCCTCCACACCACCGTCAGTCTCCAACACATGCTGGTGGATCAAAGCTATGGCAGCCCCTAACGTACATACTAAAAGTTCCCCATCTGTATACACCACTGGTGCAGAGTGCATGGGAATACACAAATGTGTGTGAGGTGTTTTCACACTTTATAGTATTGTGCTATGGATACTGCTGATGTAAGTGGGTGTGTATGAGGTATTCCAGCTGCTGCGTGCCTTAATTATGGTTTTTGCAATAAGTACTGCATGTGTGGGACCTTTACTCTGGAGATCTACTTGCCTGCCTTGATTAATCTGTTGCCCTTTAATTCACTTTTAGACCTGGATCCCCTCCCATTATCAGGCATGCATCCACCTGCCATCTTTCTTGTTTTGTACTTTCCCTACCCAGTCATGGCAAAATGTGCCTTGTAGCTGATATACTGCAAATTGGCTTTGTTCTGCTTTGACACTTTACTGTTTTCTTTGCAGTACAGCCCCTCCTCTTCCCTGTTCTGCAGGTAGCTGCTTGCAGCCTTGTTAGCTGTTGTCAATGGTACACTGTAGGCCCTAGGTGTTAATTAGTCATTTGTATTGCAGTTTCACTGCTGCAGCATTTCTTTATTTCTTTCCTGTATCCTTCCTGTTTCAGCTGCAGTGCACACCGCACATACCCATTTACCAGGTTTACGCACATTTTCATCTCCGTTCACATGCATACTCGGTTACCTTGTGTACTCTCAGCTAAGCATAGCTATGGGCAATTCGACACACCCCTATTCTGCAGCTTTGCCTAGCTAGGGGCAGACCAGTTTAGCAATGCTCCAGTGTGCTTACAGCAATGGTGACACACCCCTCTATTGATGTCATCTTTATCTCAAGGGCTCACCTCAGTGTTCTAATGCTACGCTGTGAGGTGCAGCCTTACACCAGGGGGGAATCTGCGATTCACTATTACTCCACTCATTTGCATGGCATTGCCTACTAATTCCTAGCTACTGCGCATAACACTGTCACCGCTCCTTAGCAACCCTTGCGCCATGAGTATGGTGTAGCATGCCTGCCATGGACTATTATGGGGAAATCATGATATGTGTTTCATTGCGGTTTTATTCTATATTTTTATATATTCCTTGTGATCCCCTTAGTGCACCGCTGCCCTGCACTTCACTTCACGATAGTGCGACTATATATATTAAATGTTAATTTTATATTTTGTACATTTTTTTATTCCAATGGCTATATATTTAGCCATTGGCATATATTAACAATATAATACATGTGTTTGGTCGGCTGTCATGGCTCCGATTTTATGTTTGCAAAAATGTAAACCGTTTTTGACGGTTTACATTTCTGCATGCCTACACTATGCCTGCACCACTTCCTGAATCGCTACATACCTTCATTTGCATGCTACACTGCTGTAAATGGGGTAATTAGCATACAAGGCTTAGCTATTCTTTATACATTTTCCTTGGATTTTTGGTCCATTAGAGAGGTACTAAATAAAAACTGGGACCTCATCAAGAATGATGACACACTATCTAGAACTCTGGGTTCTAGTCCCAGAATAACATATAGATGTGGCCACAACCTTAAGGCCCTTTTAGAAAGTAATAACAACAGTAGGACTGTTTCTGGGAGAATTAATGGAATGTCCAAATGTGGATCATGCCCACAATGTAAACATATTTTGGTCGGTAACCAGGTGGTTATGAACCACAACACATACAAAATAACTGGCAAACACAACTGTGAAACTAAAGGTGTGACATATGCTGCATTATGCAACTCTTGCCATGCGTTTTACTTTGGGAAAACAGAGCGACGTTTCAGGCAGCGAATATATGAACATTGTTATGCAATAAATAAAAAAGATCTTAACAATGCTCTAGCTAAACATTGCTCTGAATTTCCTAGCCACACCTTTAAGTTTACAGTTTTACAACAGAGAGTTGAAAACATTCGAGGGGGACCCTGGCAAATTTTGCTTGAAATAGATGACTTGAGGTGGCAAATGAGAACAAGAGCTCATATGCCTCCAGGGATAAATGACAGTGTATCTATCAAAAGTCTGTTGAAGCTCTTAACTTTGGACAGATAACAACATAACACAACAGAACTGTTTAAATCTTACAATATGGCAGTATAATTAGGCTTTTCAGGTAGGACATTTTAATTTAATGTAGCGTTTGTTTAATTATTGACTTTTTAGTGTATAAAACATTTAATTGAGAACCAATGAATATTCAATTTTTAAGATTTAGATTTATTGTTTTAAGGAGTATGCACACTTTTTCTACACTTGTGTTATATAAGTTTTTGTATTTACACATAAAAACTGTTTTTTTAGTATAAATTGAGACAGTTTTGGTATTTGTATTTTTATTATTTCCTGAATTATTAGTTCATTAAGTTTTAATCCATTTTATAATAGTAGGCTGTGCCAATATGTTGTCAAGGCAACTAACAATTTTACCTAATTGATGAGATCATTAACTTGTTTAGATAAAAAGGATCTGTTCACAGCATTCTAGCTGTTTGTCTGAGGAAGGCTAGGCACTGTCCTGGTTGAAAGTGTGATTTACAATAAATAGCACTAATTTTTTCTGGCCGGCTTTTATTGTGTTCCTTTTCACTTTTAAAAGTTCGCTGTTTTTTGTTGATTGTCGTTTATACAAGGCTTTGGAGTTGTGCGGGTGTAGTGTATGCAGGTAGTGCACATGGGAACGGCTCTTACCTGAATCGCTCAGCGGCCATCTTTGGTGTTAGAACGCTGATGCTACGCCTGCACCTGGCGCAAGCTTCATGAATCCCGGGGCATATCTTGCTGCAGCAGGACATATTGGCATTGGGGTACTGTGGGTGGGATTCACAAAATGTAATAGATAATTGCAATTAGTTGCAGCTTAGTACAAGCACAGATCAGCTAGTTTCAGAAAAATTGCTAGGTGCTAACTATAAGAAGCATACAGATGAGCAGAATATGTTTACATCTGGTACCACCCCTGAGGCCCAAAGTGCAACCCAGTTGAAAGTATCACAAAGTGTTGATCTTCAGAACAGGCAGTCCTATAACTGAGTAAAACACTCAGAAATTTATACCTCATAGTTTGTTACTAGGGATGCAGTCCAGGAGACCACTGTTGAGCCTAGCCCAAATTCCAAACTGTCCCAAAGCACTCTCTAGTTAAGTGCCATATTCAGGGTCACACAGCTGGCAAATGAAGGCTGACAGAATCAAACCCAATACCGCAGGAAGTAATACATTAACAACTTATATCCTTAATACACTGCACTAACTGCCAAACCTCGCAGCTTGTAAGCATATATTGCACTGTCAGCATACCAGAGATCTCATTGCATGCTGCAGTAAATACTGAAATTCATGTTGCAATTTAGAATTTGTGTGACTCACTTACCTAGCCACATGCCAAGATTTCCAGAAGAAGGTGCCATCAAATGAATGTCACTGCATCATCAAACTGCTGTGGAGATGGCATGCCATGGGTTACAGTGCTGTCCTAAACTACCCTATTGCTTAGTACAGTGTGCTGAACCAGTTAACTAAGTATTGTGAGGACTCTGCTTGAGGACATCCTTCTGAATTGCTTTTTTATGATGAAGTGGAGATTTGGCACCTCAGAGATGGCTAATACTGAGGTGCTGTATGATTTTCCTAAATTTGGCTTTGTGTGCTTAAGCTCCTTATTGGTGCTTCACTTTCTGCCCCTAGCTTAGAGTACAAGTAAATGTACATACCTGCTAAAGAAAATGCGCAGATTTTAAAGTATAACCAGAAGCATTTGAAACAAACGAGGATAGAAAAATACTTCTTGAAACTGCAGACATTGTGAAGTCAATGGAAGACTTGGAAATAGTAACATTACCATATAAGGATTTTACTGTTAATGAACATAATTAACAAAAATGGGTCTATGTACAACAGCCACATATATACACATCTTAATGCAGCGTGTTCCAGCTGGTCATTTCTTTAGTTTAAATCATATTGAAAATAGTATAGTTCTGAAGTGCATCATTTACTGAATAGAGACCAGTGTCACAGCACTCCTACAAGAGCATCAGCAATATTAATGAATAGATTAGCATACTAGTATAGCATACCTCTCAACCTCTTAGACTTAGAGCAAGAAATCTGGACAAAGCCATGCATAAAAGTGGGACAAAGGCCCAAAAATAGGGACAATTTTTAAATATTGCTCTTACAAACTTAGAAAGTTGACAGATAGAATAACAGGTTTTGCATTAGCATGTATTTTCTGAAGGGTGAGAAGTCTGAAACTTAAATGTCTGACATTATTTTCTAACTTCAGTCTTTAATGAATTGCCACTAATTTGCCAGAAAACCACAATTTTATGAAAAAAACTGACCAAAAATATGAGGCAAAAATCTGTACAGTTGAGAGGTATGGACCACAGTAACTATCGCTGCCTTATGCAGCTCAAACCTCGCAGCTTAGGAAATCAAAGGCAACTGCAAGTGCAAGTCCATTAAAAAGCATATATAGAGAGGACATATTAAGATTTACAGTACAAGCTCACAACCCATGGTACTTCTAAATCAGACCTTTGGTCATTAGACTTTAGACTAGTTTAAACATTCACATTTGCAGTTAACATCCTTAGAATCAAATAATTTCATATACAATTAATAAGAAGTATTCATAGGTTCATAGGAGATTATTAGGCTGATGGCTTTAGGGCCCTTACAAGCCTAGTCAATATAATCTGATTTTACCCAATTTTTGGCCCCTAAGGGCAAGAGGATGGCATGGATTTGTGCCTGCCCCTTGAGTATCTTACAGACTGCCCTTGTCCATAAGGGACACAGGCACTACCCCAGGTATGAATTTGTGATTCCCCATCCATTGATCCAAATTGCGTTTGAAGATGGCCAGGGAAAGGTTTTGCTTATTGTGAAGGGCAATCTCTGAGACACATAATTGACTATCCAGCATGTTTTGTTTGAGTCACTGACTAAGTTTAGTTCCCTAAGTCATGTGACCCCCATGCTGTTTGACTTGCAGGTGTGTAGCACCTCCATCAGAGCTGGATTTTTGAGTGTCTTGCAGGTCAGGCATAGGTCACTCCTTAATAGTCGGCAGGAGACAGAGTAAAGGGATAAGGCTTTTAGTCTATCCACATAGTTCATGTTGTTTACAACCTGTATGTTCTTTGTGAGGAACCTCTGAGATCACTTCAGCTGCTGTAAGTGCCTAGTCAAGTACATGCCAAATAGCACACTGTACTCAGTTATTGGACTAATGAGGGCTGTCTACCACAGGATTATAATTTCCTCGGTTCTGGATGCCATAGCTTTATTTATAAGTTGTGCCACATAAAAGGATTTCCTCACTACCGTGGACACATGTCTGTCGAAATTCATGCTACTATCTATCTGTGTACCTAAATCTCTCATCTCTGAGTCTAATGTAAGGGGTATGCTAGTGATGTTATAATTTGCAGAGGTATTTGATTTCCCAAAGGGTATGATTATGCATTTTTTGCATTTAGTTTTGGGCCATGGTTCTGGCACCAACCATTTGTCAGATCTAGACCCCCATGAAGAATAGCTACATCACTGGGGATTCAGTGATTGCCCCCAGCTTGCAGTCATTGGCAAACTTTGTCTTCCAGAGGTGTTCTGCATTTGTCTTGACTTCAGAGAAGTATATTCCAAACATAAGTGGTCCCAGTACTAAGCCCTGTGGCACACCACTTATAAATGGCCTCTTGCTGGATCTGGATTCACCCACTTTAACCACATGTGTGCTGTCAGTGAGACAATTGGCTATCCATCTGGTGACACAGGGATTTATGCCCAATGGTTGAGTTTACTTGTAATACCTGAGTGGGGAACTGTGTTAAATGCCATGTCCAGGCTGAGGTAGGCAATATGTACTGTTTTACCCTCATCCATGGCCTTACTAAATTTCTCAAAGAATTCCACCAAATTCAGTAGGCATGACCAGCCCTTGGCAAAGCCAACTTGGTTTGGGTCCAGTGTTTAGATGTCTCATATGCCATTATTTATGAGGGCCATTACTATTCTTTCCCTGACCTAAGACTAGTCATACTTATGGTCTGTAATTTCCCAGGGCAGTAGATGGGCCCCCTTTAAAAAGAAGGATGACTGTTGCTGTCCTCTACTCTATTGGGACAAAGCCAGTCCAGAGGCTGTGGTTAAATAGAGATCCTAATGGACTTGATAGGTCTTGATTTAAGCTGTTTAAGAGGCAGCATGGTATATTTTCAGGCCCCATTGAAGCCGTGCTTTTAGCTTTAGACAGCATAGTGGCAACCTGTCCTTTGGTGATAATTGGCAGTGGAGTGGTGGAAGATATTTTTTTGGGAGAACTGGGGGTGATGGCAAGGTGAAATCTGAGCTCAGTTTGTCAGCCAGCAGATTTGCTATGTGTTCTGGCTGAGTATAGATGATGTCATCTTCAACTAATTCCTCACATTGTTGAGTGTTGCCCTTAGGGTTGCAGAGATAACTGAAAAATGCCTTATGATTATCCTTAGCTTTGAAGGCTATTTTTACCTCAAAGTCTGCTTTCAGAGTCTTGACTAGTTCCTTGATTTGTTTCTTTAGGCTAACGAGGAACTTATTTCTCTGTTGTGCACAGTCCTTCTCACTTCCCAACAGGATTTTCTTTCTTTTGTTGTACAACCTGTTAATACTAGGGATCCTCCAGGGTGACTTGTTTTTACAGTTTAACCTGAGTTTATTTCAGTTTGGTACTGCCATTTTTATGCAGTTGTTTATAAGGTCATAAAGGGCTTTTGTGTATGCCTCTGCATAGGTTTGCATGTTTTCTGGATTTGGGGGAGCTTGGAAATTAGCTATGCCGTCCCTTAATGGGGGGGGGGGGGGTAATTTACCTTATGGAAGTTCTTAAAGTTTTTGTGGTTAGGTAGGGGGGGGCAAATTTTACCTTTATTTCAAGGGAGACCACTTTGTCATCTGATCTTATTGGTGAGGACATAATACAGCTGTAGGGCGTGCATCATTCTCCCATATTTGTGAGTGGCAGATCAAGGATATTTCTTCCCTAGTGGGAGTGAAGACTAGCTACTCCAGGGCATTTGAATTTACAAAGTCATGAAATCTTTGGATCTGCTTGATAGTGGTCATGTATGCCTCCCAATTAATGGAGTAGTAGTGTCATGCATGCCTCCCAGTTACTGGAGGAGTAGTGTCATGCATGCCTCCCAGTTACTGGAGGAGTAGTGTCATGCATGCCTCCCAGTTAATGGAGGAGTAGTGTCATGCATGCCTCCCAGTTAATGGAGTAGTAGTGTCATGCATGCCTCCCAGTTAATGGAGGAGTAGTGTCATGCATGCCTCCCAGTTAATGGAGGAGTAGTGTCATGCATGCCTCCCAGTTACTGGAGGAGTAGTGTCATGCATGCCTCCCAGTTACTGGAGGAGTAGTGTCATGCATGCCTCCCAGTTAATGGAGGAGTAGTGTCATGCATGCCTCCCAGTTAATGGAGGAGTAGTGTCATGCATGCCTCCCAGTTAATGGAGGAGTAGTGTCATGCATGCCTCCCAGTTACTGGAGGAGTAGTGTCATGCATGCCTCCCAGTTAATGGAGGAGTAGTGTCATGCATGCCTCCCAGTTAATGGAGGAGTAGTGTCATGCATGACTCCCAGTTAATGGAGTAGTAGTGTCATGCATGCCTCCCAGTTAATGGAGGAGTAGTGTCATGCATGCCTCCCAGTTAATGGAGGAGTAGTGTCATGCATGTCTCCCAGTTAATGGAGGAGTAGTGTCATGCATGCCTCCCAATTAATGGAGGAGTAGTGTCATGCATGCCTCCCAGTTAATGGAGGAGTAGTGTCATGCATGTCTCCCAGTTAATGGAGGAGTAGTGTCATGCATGCCTCCCAGTTAATGGAGTAGTAGTGTCATGCATGTCTCCCAGTTAATGGAGGAGTAGTGTCATGCATGCCTCCCAGTTAATGGAGTAGTAGTGTCATGCATGTCTCCCAGTTAATGGAGGAGTAGTGTCATGCATGCCTCCCAGTTAATGGAGGAGTAGTGTCATGCATGCCTCCCAGTTAATGGAGGAGTAGTGTCATGCATGCCTCCCAGTTAATGGAGGAGTAGTGTCATGTATGCCTCCCAATTAATGGAGTAGTAGTGTCATGCATGCCTCCCAGTTAATGGAGGAGTAGTGTCATGCATGCCTCCCAGTTAATGGAGGAGTAGTGTCATGCATGTCTCCCAGTTAATGGAGGAGTAGTGTCATGCATGCCTCCCAATTAATGGAGGAGTAGTGTCATGCATGCCTCCCAGTTAATGGAGGAGTAGTGTCATGCATGTCTCCCAGTTAATGGAGGAGTAGTGTCATGCATGCCTCCCAATTAATGGAGTAGTAGTGTCATGCATGTCTCCCAGTTAATGGAGGAGTAGTGTCATGCATGCCTCCCAGTTAATGGAGGAGTAGTGTCATGCATGTCTCCCAGTTAATGGAGGAGTAGTGTCATGCATGCCTCCCAGTTAATGGAGGAGTAGTGTCATGCATGCCTCCCAGTTAATGGAGGAGTAGTGTCATGCATGCCTCCCAGTTAATGGAGGAGTAGTGTCATGCATGCCTCCCAGTTAATGGAGGAGTAGTGTCATGCATGCCTCCCAGTTAATGGAGGAGTAGTTAAAATCACCCATGCGTATAGTATTGGGCTGGATGCTGACTGATTCTAGTAACCTCAGGTATGATCTATGATTTTTCTGCTTCATGGTGGGGTTCTGTATTTAGCAAGAATATTGTAATGGATTTTTTCCACGGTTAGCTGGACATGGAGTAGCTCGAGCATGTCATATTGTTTTATCAGCCTTGAGGCTGCTACATTAAACACTTGGATTTGTATGTGTATTGTATCAGCTTTACTATAACTTCATATGAAAGTTGTTAATCTCACTGTATTTTATATTTTCTTTATAGAAAATTTTCCTATTTCTCTCTTACATTTGATCGCATAAAGTGTATATTAAAGTCATGAAACATAACAGGAAAATTGGTAACCTAAAATGAAGCATGCAAATCTCAGTTAATATGCAAAGACATCAGATAAAATCACAGCTTGTGTAGGCATTCAAATATACATGCATACATGTGTATTTGGAATATATGAATATCGAAACACAAATGATCAACAGAAAAACATTAAATAAATGTCAACCGCAAAAACATAAAAGCAAAACATTCCGTGCAAGCCCCCATGCACCCCTCATAATCCCTGTTAACTATATATATTTCGATTATGTTAATTCCACTGGTGACTTTTTAAGTTTCACTATGGAATATTCCAATACAAACATTAATTATCTTGATGTCACTGTATATCTTGATGAAAGTACTTTGAAAACAAAAATATACAGGAAGCCCTGTTATTGTCCAGCTTTCCTTCATAGAGACAGCATGCATAATCCCACATTATTTAATAACATAGTGAAGGGACAGGCTATGCGATTATCAAGATTATGTTGTGATGAAGAAGTATTATTAGGTGAAATGACTCACTTAAAGCAAGATTTTATGGGTAGAGGTTATAGCGAGGGTGATATAAACAGAATTTATATACAGACAAAAGAACTTAGAAGAAGTACTGCAAAACCCTACTACTCAGAGAAGGATGTAGGTATGAGTAATAACAACAAAAACGAAGATACATCTAGATTGTCTGTAATCTTGCCATACAGCAATAATGTCAATAGAATACAAAAGGCCATCAGAGATAATTGGCACATTTTATTGGTTGATGATAATACCAAGGCATTGATAGGAGAGTATCCGTCCTACATATATAAGAATTGTAAGAATTTGAAGCAACAATTATGCTATCCCAAGAGGACATTGATTAAACAAAATAATTTGCATCCATCAGCAATGGGCACTAAAAATGTGGGAGTTGTGCCCAATGCAGATTCATTGATGAATCCAGGTTTTTGGTTAAACAACCTGATACTGGATATCTCTGGGAGCTGAGAAATACAGGAAGTTGTGACACTAAAAAAAAAAATGTTGTGTATGTTGCCCACTGTACCCTCTGTTTTTGTTTTTATGTAGGCAAAACAAACAGAACTTTGAAAGAACGCATAAGGGACCATAATTATAGTATTCAAAGGCAGGAAGAATATAATGCCATAGCCAAACATGTTAAGAGTTTTGGACATCACCATACTTTTCTCTTCCAGATATTGCATATTCAATATGATAATATATGGAATGGAGATATTGTTAATAAAACTGAGAGTGCAGAATTAAAATGGATTTTTAGTTTAGCAGCACACAGAGGTAGAGGATTAAATGATGCTATATCCCTTAAACCTATTTTGAAAGCAAGAGGTTATAAATGAATTACGTCTGTACATATGTACATTGCTTATACAAATATTAGTTAGTACATACACATTCGTTAACATATTTATTTGTCTGGATTCAGTGTTTTTATTTTAACATGTATGTGTTGTTACAAAGTTATATGTTTGTTTTACTATATAATACGAATTTTAACTTATAATTATATTATAGTTAACATATTCTAGAGCATCTTCCATATGATAGTTTATTATATGTAATATATTTATATAGTATATATTCATGCTACACATCTTATGTCTCAACAGAGATTAAGAATGCATAATAGGAATGAATTGTTTATATATCTTTAAATACTAATTGTTTTGGATGAATTAATTAAGACAATTAACAGATAATAGATTGTATATAAAAAGAAAGGATTGTTTGGAGCATTTTAATGTCTGATGAAGCGGACAATAGGTTCCGTGAAAGCGCTTACGTAACTTGTTTTATTATATTAAAGTATTCATTTTAATTTTATTCTACTATGATTCAGTTCATTATTTGCTATTTATCATAACGTGTTTGTTGCTGCTTTCCAACAAGGGATATACTTATTGTTTGATATATATATATATATATATATATATATATATATATATATATATATATATAAAACTATATAAATATATATATATATATATATATATATATATATATATATATATATATATATATATATATATATATATATATATATATATATATATATATATACCAATTCTGAGATCACACTACAGTGGTGAAAGAGCAAAAATGAGTTCCCTGTTGTACTGCAATCTCAGCAGCATGCTAGTAGCTTTTTATCAAATAGCAGGAATGATGGTAGATGCTTTGTCATTCAAACATTTTCCATTCATTTGTGTTTTGATATTCAGAATGTTCAACATTCAGAATGTATCTCATATATTCTCTGTTTTATTACACAGTCAAGCAACTTTTAAAATATTATGCTTTACATCAGATTTGATGACTGGCTTAAGTCTATAGTCAAAAAAAGGATTAAATATCACATTTGCATTTTACTGGTCTTTACTAAACATTTTATAAAAAAATGAACAGGCTTTATCATATCTGAAATAACAACCACAGAAGCCTTGATGACTTTGCATACCTTGAAAGAAATAGAAAAATGCAACCGCTATCAAACCGGTATCAGTAGCAGCGCTGTGCTATTTCAAAATGGGATTCCTTTGCCAGCTTCCAGAACCAGTATGTACCTCACAATATTCAAATGTAGGCACAAAGATCACCTAAAGGAGGTTTTTCTTTCTTTCTTTCTTTCTTTCTTTCTTTCTCTTTTTTTAGTTACCAAAAAAATAAAGTTTGTGACTTTGTGCAGAGTTTTGAACATAGGAGGAATGGTGCAGAGTTAAGGGTTATTTTTCATTATGCCAGTGATCAACTAGATATTTCTGGCAATAGTTCTGGTTTTGTGTGGAAAGTTTGGTGAAAAGGATGGCATGATGAGATACATGTTGCTTCTTTTTCTACAGTATTACTGGCAGTGACCAACCAGATATTTTTTGATATATTTCAGACTTTGTGATTTGTGTGGACACGATGTGAGAGGAATGGTACGGTAAAGTGTTACTAGTGTTTTAATAATATTGCTAGCAGTGATTATCTAGATATTTTTGTTAATATTCTGACTTTGTGATGTTATGTGGAGCAACTTAGATTAGAATTCTTTAATGTGTGGCAACTTGTTTGCATGGACTGTGGAGGTGAAATGTAATATAGCCTTCAGGCATCATGGCTATAGCTGCTCTGTAGGTGCTGGGGTTGGCTAGATGAAAGTAACTGACTCTGCTATCCTTCACTCAGTTTAAACAGTCACTATCTGGTTTCCAGGACTAGTGTGCATTTGTGAGAAGAAAGATGGACTTCTGCTCAGATTTTTGCAAAATATCCAGATTTTTTCTTCATATTTCTGCTCTCGTCTTCATATAATTTGTGGTTTTCGAACAAAACGTTGAAGACTTGACGTAATGAAATAATGGTAGACATTTGAGTTTTAGATCTCATATTCTTCAGAAAATGCATGCCATATCAAAACCTATTATTCTAGTAATTTTCTAAGTTTTTAAGAATAATTATTGAAAATTTGTTCCTGATTTTGGTTCTTTTCCCCCCAATTATTTTTGGCCTTGTCTAGACTTCTTGTGCTAAGAGGTTGAGAGGTATGACTGGACTTCTGATATGTAGAGACACAGTAGACATAACTGATGCAGTTGTCTTCTGTGGAGGAAAATGACTAGCTGTCTGGTGCTGTTTGCATATTATCTTGGTTTTGCAGAACTAATGTGATTGTGATGTCTGAGTGTGTGTGTGTGTGTGTGTGTGTGTGTGTGTGTGTGTGTGTGTGTGTGTGTGTGTGTGTGTGTGTGTGTGTGTGTGTGTAGTTGTCTTCTGTGGAGGAAAATGACTAGCTGGCTGGTGCTGTTTGCATATTATTTTGGTTTTGCAGGACTAATGTGATTTTGATGTGTGTGTGTGTGTGTGTGTGTGTGTGTGTGTGTGTGTGTGTGTGTGTGTGTGTGTGTGTGTGTGTGTGTGTGTAGTTGTCTTCTGTGGAGGAAAATGACTAGCTGTCTGGTGCTGTTTGCATATTATTTTGGTTTTGCAGGACTAATGTGATTGTGGTGTGTGTGTGTGTGTGTGTGTGTGTGTGTGTGTGTGTGTGTGTGTGTGTGTGTGTGTGTATGTGTGTGTGTGTGTGTGTGTGTGTGTGTGTGTGTGTAGTTGTCTTCTGTGGAGGAAAATGACTAGCTGTCTGGTGGTGTTTGCATATTATTTTGGTTTTGCAGGACTAATGTGATTGTGGTGTGTGTGTGTGTGTGTGTGTGTGTGTGTGTGTGTGTGTGTGTGTGTGTGTGTGTGTGTGTGTGTGTGTGTGTAGTTGTCTTCTGTGGAGGAAAATAACTAGCTGTCTGGTGCTATTTGCATATTATTTTGGTTTTGCAGGACTAATGTGATTGTGATTTTGTCTGTGTGTGTGTGTGTGTGTGTGTGTGTGTGTGTGTGTGTGTGTGTGTGTGTGTGTGTGTGTGTGTGTGTGTGCACGCGCATGCGCATGTGTAGGTGGGATAGGGACAATGTCATTGTTTCAGTAACATTTTTCCCAAACCTCAGAGATGACTACCTCTTCTGTTGAACTGGGGACAGTGTGATAATTATTTCTTTTACGTTCCTCATAGTTCAGAGGGGTGCTTTGAAGGTCAATGTAGTTTGTAGACCAGCATTGTACTGTCTTTAAGTAACAAGATGGAAAAATTATTGTATTTTTATTCATTTCCTTTATAATCACACACCTAATGCATATGCAGGTGGCTGTTTTTGTGGGAGAGAAAATAAGCATTCTATTTATATAAACCCGACAATAAACACATTATGTTCCATTTGTTTATTTAGTTCTGTCACAGTCTGACATCAAAAGGGTACTCCGAAGGTGGCTGCTTTTTTAGGGGTAGGGGTGAGGAGGCTTGATATATCTAAATATGACTGAATCATCTTGAAATATATGACTGTGGGCATTTGTGCCTAAGTCTTAATCCCAGTTTAACACCAGTGGTGGATACACAGAAAGTAGCAACTTATTCCCATATATGATATATACTTCCTCACAAGCATTTGTCTTCTCAGTTTATTGTGAACAGGTGTTTGGTCAAGTATGAGCATTAATACTTGGATGCAGCTTATTTCTTCCTTAAAATAAAAAAATAAGATTGCATTTTTTCGTACATAATTATTTTGCAGGCCATCATTGGATCAACAGGTCAGGAAAAAGCTCTAAAATGCACCTCATAACATTTATAACCCTATGGCTTCTGTGTGCTCAGCAGACCCCATCTTAATTTAATTACAAGGTAGTCTTGGTTAATTATTGTGTGTTGAAAGGATGCAGAAAAAAAGCAAAGTTATATATAAGACTGAATTTCTTTACTCAATCAGTTTTCCTTTAAGCCATTGTTGGATGACTAAATTGTTTAAAAAACTTCATAATGCATCTCAGAGCATTTAGAAACCTCAAGGTTCTGAGGACCTACACCCCCCCCCCCACACCCAACTTAATACAATAATTTCTAATGCAGGTTTTGCAGTGTAGTCTTGTTCAGGTGGGATGTGGTAAAAGGATGTAGGAAAAATACAAACTTGAAGACTAAAACTAAATTTCTTTCTTTTGATCATGTATTTTGTTTAGATAAGTATTTTGCGGTGGTGCAGCGGTAGCATTGTTGCCTCACAGCAAGAGGGTCTCCCGTTCGATTCTCAGCTAGTGTGTGGGGAGTGCCTTCTGTGTGGAGTCTGCATGTCTTCCCTACGGGTCGAGTGGCGTTCTGTAATACATGCGTGAATGGGCGTGCCTTCATTGAAGGTTGGGCGTCGAGCTGGCAACTCGGCACCCTGAAAATCTACTGCCAATCATTAGCAGACCGGAGTTCCGCTGTGGCGATTCCTAACCGGGAAAAGCCGAAAGACAACAACAACAATCACTGGATGAAAATGTTGTTAAAAAACTCTAAAAACACATCTTGGAGCATTTTGAAATCCAGTGACTTTTGAGGACTTTGCGGCCCCCAAGACCTGGTTTAATGCAGATGTTTCTTTCACAGTTAGAGTACAGTTTTGCTTAAATGTTAAATTAATGAATAACTGCAGGAAAAAATAAAGAGTAGAACAAACTGAAAAGAAAGAAGAAAAAAGTAATCTTGGTGGTGTAATGCCAGCCTGTGTAGTACCAGAGTGATTATTTGTCTATTTCTTTATGTCTATATTTAGATCATTTGCCTCTTTTCTTATGCCAGGTATTTATCATGTAAAATGTTTCTACTTTTTTAATACCTGATTTCTCTCTGTTTCACAATCTACTTTCTGTAGCTTTAATGCTCTTGGGATCATACACCCAGCTATTATGCTGACACAGCAATCTGTTATATTTGTATATTGTTCTCTTTTCTCAAGGTTTTACTGTAAATGTATCAACCTATAATACTGGAGATCATTGTATCACTTTTGTTAATAAACTGAATTTATACCCCCCGGGCCTGTGGAAAATACAGCCCAGACCACAGAATCCTTTATAAATGCATTCTATGAACACCTTCAGGAATGCATGGATCATGCAATCCCAAATAAAACCAAGACCCAATCCTCCAAAGGCAGACGTCCTGTCTGGTGGACCCCAGCCATAAACAAACTATACAATAGAAGGAGGAAGCTACTAAATGATAGAGCAAAATCCCAAAAAGGGAAGGCATTACTGATCAGTATTAGCAAAAAACTACAGGCACTCATAAAATTGTCTAAGGCCAGCTTCGAGAGAAAAATTGCACAGGACACTAAGGATAATCACAAGGCTTTCTTTAGTTATGTTAGGAACCTGGGTGGTAATTCCCAGATATGCTCAGAATTAGTCCAAAATGACAAAAAATACACTGAACCCACAGACAATGCCAACATCCTAGCTGACAGGTTCAGCGCAAACTTCTCCCCCCCTCCTTCCCCACCAAAAGGGCAAATATCTATCCCAGCAGAGTGCTGCCCCCTGACATCTCAGATGCTCAGGTAAGAGCCGCCCTCTCCAAAGCAAAAAACACAGCATCAATGGGACCAGATGGTGTCCTGGGCTGCATCCTACATGAACTCCAAGAAGAGCTAAACCCAAACATAAAACTACTGTTCAATCTCAGCCTTACTACAGGATATGTGCCCAAAGAGTGGCGTACAGCAACAGTGGTCCCTCTCCATAAAGGTGGTGCCTCAATGGATCCTGGAAACTATCACCCCATAAGCCTGACTAGCTTAGACAATTTTATGAGTGCCCGTAGTTTTTTGCTAATACTGATCAGTGATGCCTTCCCTTTTTGGGATTTTGCTCTATCATTTAGTAGCTTCCTCCTTCTATCGTATAGTTTGTTTATGGCTGGGGTCCACCAGACAGGATGTCTGCCTGTGGAGGATTGGGTCTTGGTTTTATTTGGGATCACATGATCCATGCATTCCTGAAAGTGTTCATAGAATGCATTTATAAAGGATTCTGTGGTCTGGGCCATATTTTCCACAGGCCCAGAGGGTATAAATTCAGTTTATTAACAAAAGTGATACAATGATCTCCAGTATTATAGGTTGATACATTTACAGTAAAACCCTGAGAAAAGAGAACAATATACAAATATAACAGATTGCTGTGTCAGCATAATAGCTGGGTGTACGATCCCAAGAGCATTAAAGCTATGGAAAGGATCATCATGGACCTCATAAATAAAGATATTGGGGACCTACAGACACTGGATCCTACCCAGTTCAGCTTTGTTAAGGGCAGATCCTGCCTCTTAAACCAGGTTGATTTCTTTGAAACAGTCACCAAGGCTATTGACGAGGGGAAGGTGGTCCACACAGCCTACCTGGACCTCGCAAATGCCTTCGATACAATACCCCACTCGGGCATTATAGATAAGCTCACCAGCTTAAATATAAATCCCTATGTCACTAGATGGATTGCAAACTGGCTCAAGGACAGAACCCACATGGTTAGAATTGCTGGAGCCATGTCAGACCCCAAACCAGTTACAAGTGGTGTCCCACAAGGCTCAGTCGTGGGACCTCTCTTGTTCGGTATATATTTCTCGGAGGTACAGGCCAACACGGAAGGACTGTGGCTGACCAAGTTCACAGATGACTGCAAACTGGGCACCATAATCGACTCTCCAGCTGACACAAGCATCCTCCAAAAGGGCCTCATAGAAACAGACAACTGGTGCCAGAGCCATGGCCTCAAGCTAAATGCCAAAAAGTGTATAGTCATCCCCTTTGGCAAAAACAAAGTGCCCACAAATTACCACATAGGTGGTAATCCATTAAGTATAGAAGAAGTTATTAGGGACCTGGGGACCCAAGTTGATAGCAATCTCTCATTTGACAACCACGTGGCCAAAGTGGTTAGAAAAACATTTTATATAGCCCACCTAATCATGAAGGGATTCACATCTAGTTCAGGGGAGGTCATCGTGCCTCTTTACTCATCCCTCATCAGGCCCATAATTGAGTACAATGCCCCTTTTGGGATGTACCTTACCAGACACCTGCAGCAACTGGAAAGACCCCAAAAGTACCTCACCAAAAGGATCAAAGGGCTCAAACAGATGCCATATGCTGCCCGGTTAAAGAAACTCCAGCTCTACTCAGTGGCATACCACCTGCTCAGAGGCGATCTGTGCCTGATGTATAAAGCCATGTCCAACCCGGAATTAAGGGACATGCTGCACCTCAGAAAATCCAAATCCCATCGAGCTACTCGCTCGAGAGACTTGAACCTCAGCACTGAAATAAATAGGACATGCTGGAGGGACAGATTCATAACCCAGAGGCTCCCTTCACTCTGGAATAAAATCCCAGTCCAGGTTAGGCAGAGTCCCTCACTGACTCTCTTCAAGAGGAATCTTGATGAGTGGATGGGAGATCGTAGGTTTACCCTGGGTATCACTTCTGTGTCACTGTTAGACAGAGGCACAGTATACTAACCTCGAAAAAGGGCATAGCAAAATAAATTTAAAATGGGTGGCGAAAGCCAAACACATTCTGGCTTGGCTTATAAATGCCCTAGGGCAGATAGCCTAGTATGAACCTATGAACCTATGAACGATCTTACTGCCAACTTTATTCTTGATTTGGGGTAATTAGAAAGCCTCTAGTAGTTTATGATTTGTTAATAGTTTGAAAGTCTTCCCAAGCCTGAAAAATAGACAGTGTTTCCTTTTTGGGCTGTGAGTAAGTCTTTATTACAATACTAAAGAATAACCTGAATATTTAGCAGTTCTGGCATTGTGCCTTTTACTTTGGGCTGGCATGGCACCCAACCAGACTGAACTCGCAAATACATCAACACCTGTTTTGCATTCAGAGTCAGATTACTACAAACTATCTCTGTGTTCAGACTTTTATTTAAATGTTCTAAAAGCTATTTGTTCTTCAATCCATTTAAAAGGAGTGTCTCCATTAGTTTCTTATGGGAGATACTGCTGTACAGTTAGGGTCTACTACAAGTGCTCTTGCACCATTAGCTCAAGACACACTTACCTGCTACCACTTGACCGTGTTGGCTAGTACCCTAACTCCCATTAACTCGATCGCCATGAATTAACAACAAGCTAACTATTCCTCACAGAACCATGACCATTAACCCTAGAAACCCACACCCAGTCCCCAAACATATAATCCTGATCATTCCCTAAACTTAACCCCCCATTCCCAAACCCTAATCTTCTGATACCTTCCAATCACTCCCCAAAACTAAAATCTTCCATCCTCCCATCCTTAACCCTAACCTTCAAAAACCTTTAGGTTTGTGTGCCACCACTGAATTTTTTTCTTCTTCACTTTATATAACCATGGAATTAGAATATATTAGTAAAGGGAAATAATGTTGACTCCATTCATTCTATGGCTGTCCTAGAAGTCATCTCTGTGTTTTTGGATTTTTTTGGGTGTAAAGATTTTAAATCATGGAGAGTTTCACCACTGTGTGTTGTACTGTGCAAGCTCATGGTGCTATTTTCAGGGGGTTTTCCCCCTTTTTTCCACTGCAGTGTGATCATAAAGTTGGTATCTATAGTATCAGAGGCATTTGGGGCTCTGCCCTTGGCAAAATATATTTTTTTCTGTTTTTATAGGTTTTTCACTTGAAAGTTTTTGAAATTAAATTTTCTATAAATGGTGAGCTAAGACAGATTCAGATTGTTTAAACCACATTAAAAATAATTTTCTGATCTATATAAAACATATATATTTGAATCTTACATGGATGTTTTGCTTTAAAATATCTGGCACTTCCTCAAATATACAGCTGCACTTTATTGCTTGAAACCTAGCAAGCATCCTTTTAAGCATAATGACATATTTTCAGTCAGGCAGAAAGACTTAACCAGAAAATACCAAAATAAAAATATTTTTGAACTATATATATGGTTCTTTCTACATTTGGCAAGGGACTAAAGCTTAGTCCATATTAAAAAATAGTAATAAGAGAAAAATATGCTTTAAATTTATTTTCTCATACAGGTGCTGGTGATATTCACCCTTTTAGAGCAGAACAAATCAAATACAAAAGTTGAGACAAACAAGTATTATGTGATATGCCAATACAAAGCAGTTGCAGATGTAAGCGTAAACCCTAACTGCTTGAAATACATTTCTTATGTATTTAATAGCATGTCTAGTTGAATCTTATATGTGCATGCTCATATGAAATTTACTCCCTATACATACATATGCATGTTACATCGCTGTTTCACTCTTTCCTTCTTATACTATGATGTCATCATCAGTCAGTTGGAAGGATTATTTTGCTATAAATTAGTGCAAACATTTTACACACACACACACACACACACACACACACACACACACACACACACACACACACACACACACACACACAAAGCAGTTGCTTTGACTTTACATTAAAAATATAACCCGTTTTAAGTGCAATAAGATAAGTAGAGAATGTCACCACAAATATCTGATGCAGACTCCCTAGCCAAAGGCATTTGCCTGTTGATGTTATGCTTTATTACACTCTTTAGCATGCTTCAAATGTGGTTAATGCATGCCCCTCCTGTTGTATTGCTTGCATGTTCAATATCTTTGTTGTGTGGAAAAAACATAACTTGCATGTGATGATGCGAGGTATTGCCATCCGTGCCAGGGAGAATAGGGCAGTCAATGTGTAACATATGCCAGCATAGTTAGCTGGAGTTTTGTAAAGAATTTTGTATTGTTTGACTATCACACTGATTTGTACAGAGGCTTGTGTTAAAAATGTATCAACAGTGTTATTATAACTGATTAAATGTATATATTAAACAAAAAATTCTGGAAGGGAAGAGTAGAAGTTTTTAAAATTGTTCTATAGTTTTCAGATACTGCAACAGATCTTAGCAAAGCTCTAGTGTGAATTGTACCAGAGTCAGGTGTGTGATATCCCCACTCTGGGCCAGTAATCAAGGAGCCTGAATCCCCACCACTGACACTGGAGAGGGATGTTCACTTGGAATACAAATTGATACACTCAGTATTTCTAGATGCAGACTTCTCTGCATCAAGCACAATTTCCCTTAAGAGCACACAGAGAACACATTCAGCCCAGGGTCTGGATTTCTTTATATCTGTCTCCCTCCAGGGCCCCAATAAGGCTCCCCACTAGCACAGCTATAGGGTTAATTCCTCAGCTGAGTGTCCAAACCTAGTCCTCCAGCACCCTGAAACCAGTGAAACCAGTGCTTTGAGTCCTTGTTCCAAATAGCTGACACTGTGAGATTTGATTTTCATACACACACACACACACACACACACACACACACACACACACACACACACACACACACAAACATACACACACCTGGGAAAGACTGGCACAGATTTACCGGCTGTGCCCCTTTCTGCCCACTCAGACTATAAGGTAGTTATCACTGCCACCAGACACTACAAAGCCAGTTACGTAAGGGTCTTGCAAGGGTATCCAATTATACTGAGTGAAATTAATATTAATACAAATGGTAATGTTGACCAAGCAGCCAGGCTTCAGGAGTGGCCACAGCATCACCAATAGATATAAGTACTCTCAGGGGTTAAAATATTATCTACAGGACCAGTCACAATGAAAAGTTTAAATATATTTAATAATAAATAATAAAAGAACATGAAAATATGCAATATCTATTTACAGTAAACATTAAAAATAACACAGCTGGAAAGATTCACACACTTACAGAAAAACAATACTTAACTATTCTCACTATATTTCCCTGACTGATCTAGTGATTTACTCTTCCTATTTACTTAATAGAGCAAGGCAAGATGAAGTAGGTGAGGGATCCTTCTTTGTCAGGTTCCAGGAAACAGACTGCCTTGATACTTCTGTCTCACCTAATATTAAACATTATTTCTGTACAGAATGACATCACATACATCTGGTCTTCTGACTTCTGTTTCCAATGCAGTCCCCCATTGCTAGAAACTGCCAGGATTTAGGAGCTATATGTCAATAATACACACACAAGAGCATTGCTCAGATCTGCTGTGGCTTCTGGAAGTCATAAAACAATTACAAACTTCTATTCCTCCTACAGAGACTAACAAACCATGCTTCCTATAGAAATTGTGTCGGCTTCATTCAAAACTGTGAGATAACATCTTTATGGCCTAGGCACAGTAATTTAATTTCTTACTATTTTCCAAAGTTAGCTGGAGATGAACTTAACCTCTTCTCTTCCAGTATCCTGTGTTAAAAAAATATAATTCAGTTACAATACAGTCAGGGCCCACTGTTGGTACATTTTTAATGCAAGCAGTGTCACAAATACATTTTTCAACACAAGCATCTGTACAAATCAATTTGATATACAAATAACATATAATTCTTTACAAACTTCCAGCTAGCTGTGCTGGCATACGTTACACATTCACCGCCCTACTTCTCCTGGCATAACTGGCAATAACTCACATTATCACAAGGTGATCAAATGTGATGTCATTCTATAACCAGCACTGAGAGGATGGAACTCACACAGCAGCTTGTTTTGTTTTGTATTCTTTGGAACCTGATATAAAGATCTATGACAGTTAGTTCAGGTCACTTAGTTAGTTTGAAGCTGATCACCTTGTCTTGTGGAAGTAAGCATCTCAGCATCCTATATTGCTTTGCTGTATTAATTAAGTTAGCTAGGGAACAGTTATTCTTAGGCAGTCAGAAATACAGTGACATTAGTTAAGTATTGTTTTTCTGCATCTATGTGAATTTGTAAGTCTGTGTTATTTCTATTTCTCCTGTGATTGGAACTCTGGTGTTTATTGTACTTAGGTATTTAGTATTCTGTTTCTTTCTATTTTATTATTTATTATTAAATACTTTTATATTTTTCATTGAGGTTGGTCTTTTAGAGAATACTTTTCACATCTTGAGAGTACTTGTGCTTATTTTAGTGATGACTTGGCCACTCATAAAAGCCTTGCTGCTTTGGTTACACTCTACCATTTATATTAGTATTGATTTTACTCAGTATAATTGCATAACTTTGTAAGAGCCTTACAATGGCTGACTTGTGGCAGCATGGTTACCTTATAGCCTGGACAGAAAGGGTAGAGCTAATAAATCTGTGCTAGTCTTTCCCAGGAGTGTGCATGTGTGCAAAAATCAAATATCCAGGTGTGGGTGTCTCAGCCACTTGGAAATGGGACACAGTGCTCCAAAGTAGGTCTTGTTTGGGATCTGGAGAAACAGAGTCCAGTCCCAGGTCTGAAGCATGTTCCCTGTGTGCTCTTGGTAGAAATTGTGCTTGATGCAGAGAGCTGCATCTAAAAATACTGTGTAAATCCATTTTTGTTCTTAGAGACCATCTCTCACTGATGTCAGTGATAAGGATTGAGGCTACTTGATTAGTGGCCCAGGGTAGAGAGGCCGTCACACAGTGAATGTTCATCACAAAAATCTGATGCAGACACCTCAGCCAAAGGCATTTACCTGTTGATGTCATGCTTTTTTTACACTTTTTAGTATGCCTCAGATGTGGTTAATGCAGGCCCCTCCTGTTGTATTGCTTGCTTGTTCAATAGCTTTGTTCTGTGGAAAAACTTGCACTTACATTTTCTACTTTTTCTGTAAGTATTTCATAAAAATGTCATTTACCTGACTGAGCCTTCATATATATTTGTAAATCCACAATTGATCATCTTAGGTTCACAGGTTAGTACAAGGCTAAATGCCCGTGAGGGCTGTTTTAAGTCTAGCCAATTACCCCATGTAAGAATTAAACACCTTAACCATTATGCCAACCTCCCACCCCTAAGAATCAAACTCTGTACCTTCTAACTATGAGGCAAACATCTTAACCATTATACCAATCATTTTTTTTTATCTTCCTGGAGGCTCTCCTTAAACATGAGCAATTTTATATTGAAAATTAATAAATTGCAAGGCAATTGAGTGCTATTAATGTCTGTGGTTAGTTTTCACATTTATTGCTGTTTTTCTTGCCATTATTATGATTTCCATAACCATTATACCAATCAAGTTTTTTTTTTCTTTTTTTTTCCTGGATTCTCTCCTTAAACACAAACAATTTCATGCTGAAAATTAATAAATTGCAAGGCAATTGAGTGCTATTAATGTGTGTAGTTAGTTTTCACATTTATTGCTGTTTTTCTTGCCATTATTCTGATTTCCCTAAACCTCAGGCTATAAAGTATAATCATGGGGCGACGCAGACAGAAAGGATAACAATGCACATGAACTTCACTGAAGATACAGAAAGCAGTTAATATTCCAAAAGAGGATGGTGGGAACCTCACAAACTATAAATGTATTCTGAATACAGGAAATAGAACTTGCAGTTGTTCAACTCATTATATTAGAATGTATCAGAAGCAAAACAGTTTGAAGTAAAGTTCAGTTCAAGAACACAGCAGGCTTTTAAAACAGTAATTCCTGGTACTTATGTGCATGAATGAACACATTAGTATGAAAGTGCCTATTTTTTCATTAATACGTACAGTGTATACATTTTGTTAATCTAATTTCAAGACCTGGTTTCTCAAATGTGTTACTCTATAGTTTCTAAACAGACAGTGTAGTTGTAAGAATTTTAAATAAATTATTCCTGAAACAGAAAAAAGATCTTATCATATAGTTCAGTATTATAAATGTAATAACTTACTAATAAAGCAGTTCTTCTTTACCAGGGAGCACTCGGTCAGCACAGCTTACACTCAACAGCTCAATTAACAACTGACTGGTACACATTTGCTCAAGCATAACATCTTTTTGTGGCAGTTGCTTGCAAGCCACTGATCACATATATGGTTTAGATGTGAATACCAGCCTAACAGCCCTAAAGGGACATTTTAAGCCTGGTCAATATCCCAAGACTAGAATCAAACCAGTACCTTGCGTTTGTGAAGTGAAAACCTTAACCCACCACTTCATATAGGAGACTAATGGCAATGTTCTAATTGTACTGTAATGTATACTGAGTGGTCTGTTCTCTCTCAGCCTCCTGCAGAAAAAGTGAGACAGTAGTTTTTTTTTCAATGCAAGTCAGAGATCACTTAATCTGGAATGTACTCAGTGAGATATGAATAATAATAATATAAGAGAGCATAACTAGTGATGCCACCATATGTCGGGTCGAGGCGGGCTTATCCCCTTCACAAATAAATGGTTTTTAATGGGGTTTTTTTGTTAACTATTTATGTTGCCCATAATTTGGCAAGTGTGAATACATGTGCTATAAACATTTTTGTATGCAGGCTGTCAGTTACAAGCAATTGTTACTAGGCAATTAAAATATGAGCTCCAGTGTTTTGAGGAATCATTTTAGACTCAAAAGAAGAAATGGTTACTTTAAGAAGTGATTTGTAAGCTTAAACTTTTGAGTGGATATTTTTGTACTCACACATAGATTTAAAGCAGCCAAATTCTTTACAGCGTATTACTTCAATAAACTTCAATAACTTATAAAACATTTTTTCAACTTAGCCTCTAAATGTATTCTGAAGCCAGGTAATTGGTGTCTGATATTATACAAAAGTAAATTACTATGCGTTTTAAATGATATTTGTTGCATAATACGTCCTATACCATGCAGATCCATTTAACCAGGTACCAAATGAATTAATTCATGCAGGAAAACAAGAAATATTTTTCAGCTTAGAGCTTTTGCACTTTTGCTAAACATGCATACATAAATGGTAAAACATACTGCAGAGACACAGATATGAATCATTTCTGCCTAGCACATTTTTAAGTTACCAGGCAATGACCTCTGCTCACACAGCTCATGTCCGATAAGACAAGCCAAAGAGCAATATCAGCACATACAGACAAAAATGCATGGCAACCATGTCCTTGGGTTGTGTGATAGTCTTGCAAATTTCAGTATATCTGGATCTAGACATATTCTTCATCACTGTACCCCATACTGGCATTGTAAACAAACTAAAAGAGCCGCAAACTAGCTGAAGGACATAGCTCACACAATTAAGGTGGTAGGGGTCACTTCAGAAAGTAAAAAAAAAATGATCAGTGGAGTAACACTGGGTTCAGAAATGGGACTCCTTTTTGGTATATACTATTCAGACCTCCATATCATAATACACATTAAGAAGAGTGACACTGCCTCCTTCAGGACTAACCCTGCTGATCAGATGGTTATCTGCAAGTTCATTATTATATGACAAAATCATAAATATCTTAATAAATGCTAAAAATGCACCCATATCTATAAACTTTAATAAGACAGCACATTACTAGTCATCACCTGAACTCATTCCTTCTATACAAAAATTAACTATGGAAGGCATTAGCCAAAGTGCTATATGGCAATGTTTTACCTCCAAATTCAACCCAGCTTAACATGTTTTCCCACCTTGAAGTGTGTGTGTGTGTGTGTGTGTGTGTGTGTGTGTGTGTGTGTGTGTGTGTGTGTGTGTGTGTGTGTGTGTGTGTGTGTGTGTGTGTGTGCCTGTGTGTGTGTGTGTGTGTGTGTGTGTGTGTGTGTGTGTGTGTGTGTGCCTGTTAGGGGGGGGAGTGAGGCACACATGGTCTTCAGACTTACCTGTCTTGTAGTTCCTATGAGCCTATATTTATCTGATAATTAGACTGTTGTACAGATAGTGACTTCATAAGTTTTCAAGTGGCACAAGCAGAAGATAATCCTGCAGTTCTTTAAAAAAATGACGTCACTGACTATCCAGCCATTCATTTTTTCCTCACTGTACTAAGCTGTAATAGTTGCCTCATTCTCAGAGCATCATGGTCGAATGGGGCTCAAGGCAGGGTAATAGACTGGGGGTCCCCAAAGCAGTCCCTCCTGCAGCAACCCTCTATCCACCCTCCCCCATCACAGCAGCGCCCTCCCTGGCCATTCCAGTGTTCCATTACTTGGCTATTTCTCCCCATTTACCATAAACACTGTTCAAACCTGCCAGTGTGCATACTGTTTTCTACAGTGATTACAGATATTGAAATAAAACAGCATAAACACTGATAGCCATTTGCTCAACAAACAATACAGTCTTACAATGAAAACAGACTTAGCATGAGCAGTAAATTTCTGTGTCCTTAAAACTCATATTCATTTAAACGACATTAAAACCAACATTCAAAGAAAATGCATCTGGTCATTGGAGAATTAAGTTTACATGTCTGTGTATTTTGATTAACCTTCCTGAGTGTTTTAAATCGTATTCCTTGTATAATACAGCACACTTGTTAGAATGTGTTTTAAACTTGTATTTTTGAATAGTCTTCCAGTAAGCAATGAAATAAAATGCATGAACCAATAACGACAAAATTAGTAAATTCAAAAAAATTCAACCATAAAAGGCCACTCAAACTTCTATCGTTACAATCCACCAATATCAATCAATAAACATAATCTCTGCAGAAGTAAAAGTCATCTGAATAATTCTACAATAAAGAGATCTGTAACTAATGGAGAGGTTGCTACTGACATTTCAATGTTTCATTTACAGATTCAATGCCTGCTGCTCTCGAAGAATTAATTGCCTATGTTACATAAAAAAACTAGTAAACTGGTAATATTGGAATTGTGAATGACTGACAAACTGACAACAAGTTCATAGTTACTAGGCATCTCATACAAAGGAAGACATGCTCAGGAATGCAGAACCCATATCCCTCCCCCTTAAAATGCACCAAATCGTCAATTGAAAGGGCACTGCAATATCAGCTTTCCATATATATGGTGTGGGAGTAGAATCCACAGTCTTCTGCATCAAAGGTAATTATGCTACTAGCATTGCTTTCAAATTCTACAGCACAAACAGTGACTGCCATTTGCTAATACAAAAAGTTAGCTGCACATTGAAAACAGACTTAGCATAAACAACAGTAAACCTCTATTCCCTTGAAAACCATGTTGTTGCGTCTTTCGGCTTTTCCCGGTTAGGGGTTGCCACAGCGGAACTCCGCTCCGCTAATGATTGGCAGTCGATTTTTGTATGCCGAGTTGCCAGCTCTGATGCACAACCTTCAACGAAGGTACGCCCATTCACACATGTCTCCCACACAGAAGACGCTTTAGCAGAGAATTGAACAGGACAACATCTTACTGTGAGGCGACAACACTACCGCAGCACCACCACCACAGTGTACTGAAAATCATACTCACAATTTCATCAGCAGTCTGGCAGCTGGTGTAGAGGATTCAGGCTCTTGTCTCCACAGAAGTTCACAATTCCTTCAGCAATCTGGTAGTTGATATAGAGGATTCAGCCTCTTGTCTGCTGTAACCAAGTTACAGAGTGAAGTCTGATCAAGTTAATTGACTAACCTGCCCCTCCCGAATTAGGGCATTACATACCATACCTCCATACTGCTCAACCTCTTAGCATAAGAGACCTAGACAAAGCCTTAAATAATGGGGATACAAAGGCCCAAAACTAGGGATGGATTTTAAATATTGCTCTTTTTAACACAGAAAGTAGCTAAAATAACAGGATTTGTGCTAGCATGTATTTTCTGAAGGAAATTAAGACTGAACCTTAAATGTATAATGTTATTTTGTTATTTCAATCCTCAGTGATTTGACAGAAAACCGCAAATTGTATGATGAATAGACCAAAAATATAAGGCAAAAATCTGGACGTTCTGCAAAAATCTGGACAGTTGAGAGGTATACATACCTCTCAACTTCTTAGTGCCAGAAATATGGACAAAGACTAAAATAATGGTGATACAATGGCCCAAAAATATGAATAGAATTTAAAAATTGCTCTTTTTAACTTAGAAAGTTGCTAAAATAACAGGATTTGTGTCAGAGTGTATTTTGTAAAGGATATGAAGTTTGGAACTCATGTATATGTCATTTTTTTAGTGACTTCAGTCCTCTGTGAGTTGCTAGAAAACCACAAATCTTATCATAAACAGACCAAAAATATGAGGCTAAATCTGGACAGTTCAGAGGTATGTTAAACACACACACACACACACACACACACACACACACACACACACACACACACACACACACACACACACACACATACAGCCCTACCTTCTCTCTACTCACACTCCCCACACTCCCCCCCCACACACACAATCACACACACCTACCTTTTCTTTGCTTTCACAATGCAAAAAACACATACACACACCTACACTGTCATACAGCAATACACACACATACACACACCTACTCTCTCACAGCAGTGCATACATGCAAGCACACCTTCTCTCTTATAGAGCAATATTGACACACACTTTATGAATCTACGAACAGAACGGCTAGTTAAAATTACATACATACATACATGTACACATACACACACTTTCTATCATATACAGAAACAAATGTAAAGGCTAGTTTAATTTAGAGATACACACATGCACACAATTACCCTCTCTATAAATGGAACAGGTAGTTTAAATTCTGCTCACAGGTGCAGAATGTATATCATCCATGTTGGCTTGCGTGTGTGCCAAATGCGCATGGTTCTCCTTAAATGAGAAGATGCCACCACTGCTGTGTCAAGAAGTATTTATTTATTTATTTACTTATTTTTATTATGTGGAAGCCTTTTGACCAGCATGCTCCCCCAACCACAGAGCCTGTCACCTAATGCTGGATCTGGCTCTGATCATTCCCTTAACATTCTAAAAGAGAGTCACTTCATTAGCAAAAAAGCATAAAGCAAGGCTATCTTATATCCTTTATTTAATGCAAAACAACCCCCAGTGAGTGCAGGTGTCTGAAATTTGTTTGGCTTTGAGTCAATATTAGCAAATATTTTAAATAATTATTTAAATAAAATATTATTCATACATGGTAATGCAGTCAGAATACTGCTAGCAGGGTCAATGCATTAATTTACCTGCTATTTGATGATATTACTATGAAGAAGCTAGAGTAATTATGTTCTCTGTACAGTACTCTAAGTTAGCTAAGCATATTATACTGTACCTTTAACAGGAAACATAAGCCACCACCAACTATTGTTGATAGCTAGTTGTACTGTACCTTTAACAGGAAACAGAAGCCACCACCAATTATTGTTGATAGCTAGTTGTACTGCACCTTTAACAGGAAACAGAAGCCACCACCAACTATTTGTTGATAGCTAGTTGTACTGTACCTTTAACAGGAAACAGAAGCCACCACCAACTATTGTTGATAGCTAGTTGTACTGTACCTTTAACGGGAAACAGAAGCCACCACCAACTATTGTTGATAGCTAGTTGTACTGTACCTTAACAGGAAACAGAAGCCACCACCAACTATTGTTGGTAGCTAGTTGTACTGTACCTTTAACAGGAAACAGCAGCCACCACCAATTATTGTTGATAGCTAGTTGTACTGTACCTTTAACAGGAAACAGAAGCTACCACCAACTATTTATGATAGCTAGTTGTACTGTACCTTTAACAGGAAACAGAAGCCACCACCAACTACTGCTGATAGCTAGTTGTATTGTACCTTTAATAGGAAACAGAAGCCACCACCAACTATTGTTGATAGCTAGTTGTAATGTACCTTTAACAGGAAACAGAATCCACCACCAACTATTGTTGATAGCTAGTTACTCTTTTAATGCTGTTTAAAACAAAGTACTGAAGACTGAAACTCTTAACATCTAATATTGGACGCACACATTAAGCAAGCATCACAACCATGAACATATGTGGTTCAGTATGCTATCATGGCTGCTACATAGGTATTTCATTATCTATTTGAGATAATTACACAATTATTATTGTAGATACATTTTCACAAACGAGACTGACAGAAAAAGAGGAGGAAATAGAAACAGTCAAAAAAGTAATGCATGACAGAAGAATGATAATAAAGCTGTAAAGTAACATACAAAACAGTGGTATGAAAAGTATTTCTGGCTGGCACAGAAACCTGGGCAGTAAATCCAGAGCAGCTAAGGAAGCGTGATAATCAAGATATAATGTTTTGGACAGGTTGTAATATGCACACTGTGGGACAGACAAAGAAATGAGGACATTAATTAGAACCAAGGTAATCCCAACTACAGAGAAGGTCAAGGAGAATAGATTACAGGGTTCAGTTGCACAACCAGTGAAGGAGAAGAAAAAAATCATAAACCAGATTTGGAATACCTGGGATGAAGGCAAGAGGAGCTGAGGACTTCCAGTCAAAAGATGGATGGACTGCGTAAGAGAAGACCTGAGACAGGTGGGCATGACTGCCAAGGAAGGTAACAGAGTGGATCTGAGTCAAGGGAGGTGGAAACAGTTGATGCAACACCCTAACACCTAAATAAAATTGTGGGGGGGTGATAATGCCTTTAAATACTGCTGCCATGACTAACGGAATTCTTCTTTCAACTGCCAGTTATTTATTTGCTAAGTAGAGGAGCAGACTGACCATTCTAGACCCTTTTCAGGCATAACTAGGCTACAAGGATTAGGGGAAAGTCTCTTCTTCTTTTACTCCCATTCCCTCTTACTATATATATATATATATATATATATATATATATATATATACACACACACACACACACACACACACACACACACACACACACGCACACACACACACACACGCACACACACATGTATGTCTCTTTCTATATGTATATAAATATTTCTGTATGTCTATATATATATATGTGTGTGTGTGTGTGTGTGTGTGTGTGTGTGTGCATGTCTGCATACAATTTAGATTAGACAGTGAAAATTAGCAGCAAGTTTGAAAGATTGGATGAAACAGGAATACTATAGGAAAGTCCACAGTAACACAATGAAGGCATACAGATATACACCAGCAAGCCTTAACTCACGTTCCCGTTCCATGTATACCTTCAGCAGATCCATACTCCTTTTCTAATACTACTCACTGGCAGTATTTCCAGCTTCATCTCTGACTAAGTTAACCAACTCCATACAGTTGGAATTTGCATAACACAGTTCTGTGCTTCAGACCTTAGGATTACATTATACAACTAAGTTAGTTCACTAGGCATTGTAAAGAACACAGTGGTGTCAGTTGAGCTTCTGGCCTCTTAATATTCAGGTTTCTGGCTGCTACAGGTGTTAAAAGGTAGTTAATGTGTGCATGGTCTTGGCATAACACTAACACTCACCTGCTATTTAGCTTGATTACTGGTGCTAGAATCCTCATTGTTAGTCAAGATGTGGCTGTGCATTACTTGTTCCCTCAAGGAGATGAGAGGATTCCAAAATATTAAACTCAATACTGAGCCAATAGGCAGTGTGTATAGGAATACACCAGGAGACATCTCTCTCTCTCTCTCTGTTTCGCTCTGTCTCTTTCTCTGATTTAAATGACTTCTATTACAAGGATAATAAAAATAACTGCCTATGTGTCTTTTCAAGTGTATACTGGAGAAAGTAATATTCTCAAAATGTGTTCCTTGAGGTTTTATCTGCTATTGTCACTAATACAGGGATGAAATTGTGCCCCTGGTCACCTGTGTTCATCTTATATATTGACTTCACACTTATTTTTAAAAAGTTAACTGCTTCAACATCTGCAGTAATGCATTGAAGTAAAAGCAGGATCTGAGGTTTTACCCCATATTATATTGGTGGCATGCAGAGGCATAGACAGGATTTTAGGAAATGTACAGCTTCAATAATGTAGCACCCTTTGCAATACAAGTGCAGCATTCACTGATTCCAGAAAGTGCATACTTCTGTTCAGTTTGCCTTTTCACTACTGAAACAATGTAGCCAATCTGACATTCTGAAAAAAGACAATTAACAAAACATGTGACCACAAACCATAATAAATATGCCAGTTTTTGTTTCAAAATTTAAAGTGCAGTACACCTCATTACAAAAGATAATTAAATTATTTTAAGTATGTGGTGTATGCCTAGCTACCCCAATGGCAGCACAGCAGTCAGTTGTTAGACGGTTACCAGCATTCAACATGTGCCACCATTGGTGTAGTTAGGCATATTTACTATGGTTTGTGGTGTAAAACCTATGTGGCATTCCTGGTAAATATAGTTCTATTCAAAGTCATAAATTGTATAAAGTAGCACACGCTCCCTATAGTACATGTGCTGTGTGATATCACTTTGTGAATTCAGTCTAGTGACTGTCACATTAATTTTAATAAATCATACAACGGATTGTGACAGCTATTAAAATTTTAACACTCAGCCAACCAAAGCAAATAGAATGCTACATAATATCTCTTGATGTCTGCAAGACAATTTTAAAGGCACTGGAGAATCTATCAAGAAAGCATTAATCTAATATTGTTCAGGAAATGAACAGTGAAATAAAGAAAGCTCAGATACTGTATTATAAATATAAAATTTGAAGCTTCTTATGTGTGCGGCAATATGAAACTTGAAGGAGCAGGAACAAACAAGAGAAAGTCTTCACCTTAGCCATGTGCTATGTTTTTTTCATTACAGTGTCTACTGGTGACATGGACTGCTTATTACCAGGGGCAGTGTCCATGACCTACAAAAATCTCAGGAGGAACTAGTGACTTAAAAATGAAATATCTGCAACAAATTCCTTTTTCTGTCACCGTGCACAATATTTGTTTTCAGATCACTGGCTCATAAAAAATTAAATCATACACCCTTCATTTCTTGTGTACCAACAGTCCTGTGAGGTAAGGTAAATAAAGAACAAACCCATTTTAGATGACATCTGAACTGCATTATAAATAACAAAAAAAGAAAAGATGCGATTGTTGGTACAGTTGCTGTCAGAGTGATTTCAGTGAGGTTACTTACGGAACAGAATAAAAAACTGTCACGTGCTCTGACTCTAGAAATGTTCAAGGACAAAAAATTTGAGGCAAACTAGACTTCAGTGCTCTGTTCTGTTTAAGAGTTTTATAAGAGATCATTTAAACGGTAACATATTACTTGTAATTGGATACTCTGATTATACTCAGGCATTAATGAACATCATGGGAGCATCTTTTTCATATGAAAGGCTATGGTCATGCAATTGTCTCAGAGTTAAAAATAAATTTATATATTAATGGCTGTATACACTGAATACTAAAATACTTCACAAGCAATAAGCAGCTAATCTCTATGAGTGGATGTAAGATCCACTCTACGAGGCATAAAACAGGGATTTAGACAAGAGCTCTAATCATGAGACTTTCAATCACAGAATGAAAAAAATGTTTTTTACAAGCTGCTTTTTTTCATCTTCTTCATTTGTGTAGGAAAGAAGATGCAGGAAACTAACTCATCACTTCTCTGATTAGGATTAGATGAAGAGACACAAAGTTGCTTCCTTCACTAAAAAGTAATTGTTCATTGGGCCACCAGATCTGCCTACATTCTTAAATCCAGTATGGACTGTAGATCCCTTTAACCAATATCTCACATCTGCTCATGTTTCAAAAAAACTGCTTTATGCCTCTCCCATGCATTATTGAACTTCTTTGCTGTATTTACAGTACAGCCGTTTCTCTTAAATGTACTTTATTGTAAATACAACCCTCTCACAGTGGTAATTCACTTCACACCTTTCTCCTTGAATTGCCAAACATGTACCTCCAACCTGGATACTTTGCTTCTCGTTACACTTTTTTTTCTGAAAATCATGCAGTCAAGCATTTTATTGATTTCTTAGAGGTGCACAATCATTACATCCTCTTCCTTCCATCTCTGCACCACTTTTTTCCATTCTGAAGTGTATATTTGCAAGGTTATTTTAATCTATATTTATATGTGTTCAGATATGGGGTCTGCACCATTCTTACTCTGCTTCAATGAACTGTGTGTCCTCACTTTCTATGCTGTTTTGCATGTTAGGTGCTTTAGATTTGCCAACTGTATTTCAGAGTCACAACTAGCAGTCATTGGAAAGGAAATGCAGTTTCATTTGTTTATACTGGTGTTGCTTTATAGGTCTCATGCATTATATGACTAACTCTATATTCAGACAGTATTGAAACTGCAAATACAGTACAATGAAACAGCAATCCAGTGAAGTAACTCAATTCTGAAAGGATTACCATAATGCAATAATTAAATAACATTCCCTCATACTTCCATTGATTAATTATTCTATGTCCAAGATTGCTTAGCCTTACAGAAAGAGAAATAATAAGCTTCAATGGAAACTGAAATCTCCCCTTTCTGTCAGGTTGTACAACCTCAAAATAATTAAGAAGGGATGATATTAAGGAGTGAAACTCTCCACATGGAAGATGCAGTGGTGCTTAATCTCCTACAAAAGCTACATTTGCTAATAATACATCATGACCTACATTCCTCATGCACATTTTCTTTTTTTTTTTCTCAAACGTTTTTACTTGATTTTGCAATCCAACAATTGAAAACAAGGTAAATGAAAATACACTATATACAAAACCAATAACAAGAATAATAAATACACAAACCGTTAGTACTTTTCTAATAAATCGTATAATTTCTGACAGCCAATGTATCGGTGAGTAACATTTCTGGTTCTCATTTTTATGGTAGATAATTCACTGTTGTAAACAGATTGGGCAAAGCAAATAAATTCACTAGTAAAAGAGAGAGTAGTCTTACATTTCCAGTTTTTAGTTATGGCTTTTCTAGCAATGGCTAGGATAGACCAAAGAATGGGTATTTGAGATATTAGAATAACGTCTGAGATTGGGGCATTAAATAAAATCAAGGAATCGGTAATGTTACAGTTATCTGACCACAATGCTTAAGAAAAGATTCTAAAATCCATCCAGAAGGTGGAAACTATATTGCATTCTATAATCGTATGAAATCAGTCTAAATCAAGGGCTTCATTACATCTCCAACATTTCATTTTATCTTTTTTAAATAGGACAGCCATTTTTGGGGTCTTAGAAAGATTCTGTGTAAGAATGTCCATGTGTATATTCTCCAGTGTAAAGAAGACATAGATTTTCCTGATGAATTCAAAGATAATTTCTTACTTTTCTCTGAAAACTTTTTTTTGTTTATTATTCTTGAATAATTCTAAATGGCCAAATCAGGGGAAACAAATTCACTCTTAATAATCTTGTATATGATTGATAAATATGAGGTACCTTTAGTTGGATTACTGTTAATATTTGAGAGGAAATCTAGAATTTTAGGAATAGTTTTGCTTTGTATACCTAGTGCTATCTTCATTTTATTGTGAATAAATTCCTTACATATTTGTAGATCTAGCTAACTAGTATTTCCCAGACTGTATCTAGCTATCAGATAATCAGTGAGTGTATTTTGTTTCCATTCAGAAATTGATGCCAATATATTAAGTTTCTATTCTTTAAATCAATCATTTTTCTTGTATTAAAAGAAATTAAGCATCCATTAGTAAAGGCTCTCAGAAAAAGTATTATTAGTAGATCTTTAGTTAAACAGTTCAAGTTCATACATCTCATGAATATTAAAAGAACTTGGTTTATGAGAGGCTAAAGAGTATATTTATGTTTATCATTTAATATATAATCTTTTTAAACCCATGGAAAAACCCTGCTGTCAAAATTTATAAAAGGTTCAATTATAGATTTATTGTTGTCTATTATGTTTTCATGAATTGATTTCCAGCAGGAAGTGTAGGAGGAATCTAGCCACATGAGTATTACTTTAATAATAACAGATTTAGTATACAAGTCAATGTTTGGGAAACCTATAACACCCTACTCCCAACCTTTTGTATGCCATTGTAGGGAGATTTGCTTTTTGGGGGGTAGCATGGGAACTTTAGCAGAAGATAATTTTTTAATGACTTTTTTTAGAGGGGAGAAGAATTAATGATTGACTAAAATACATTTTTGGAAGAATTATCTTTTTAATTAAAATTAGTCTAGCCTCAAAAGTAAAGAATAATTTATTCCAATTACCTATTAATATGATTATTATGTCAATTAAGTGCTGGTAGTTAACTGAGACTGATTTTTTATAGGTGGACTCAATGGTAATTCCTAAGTATTTTAGCTGTGAATTGTCCCAATTAAAGTTTTTATCAGAATTTAACTTAGTAGATATATCTTTCTTTATTAGCAAAGTTTTAGTTTTGTTATGATTAAATTTAATCCTGTAGATCTTTTCAAAGAATCCCGTAGAGTTAACCACATAATGTAATGAACATTCACTATTGCCACAAGTAATCAGAATGTCATCAGCAAATAACTGAATTTTAGGTGAAACTTTTTAATTTATTTTAAACCCTTTTATATTTATGTGAGATCTTAAAAAATTGGAAAAAGGCTCTATAACAAGTGCAAATAGCAGAGGGGATAAGAGGCATCCCTGTTTAGTTCCTTTAAGGATATCAAAGAGACTAGATATAAATGAACCTATTTTAACAAAAGATATAGAATTGACATAAAACTTTTTAATTACTTCTATGAAATCAGAGGAAAAGATTAATTAATTTACTACTTTAAACAAGAATGGCCAATTCACTGAATCAAAAGCTTTATCCAAATCTAAAAGTATTATAGGTATTTCATTCTTAATTTTGTTTGTCATGTCAATCAAGAAAAAGAACATTATTATTTTATCTTGTACTTTCCTGTTGAAAATAAACCCAGTTTGGCCTTTATTTACTAAACCTCTGAGTATTTAATTTAGTCATTTTGCTAATATAGGCATAAAGATTTTATAATCTACATTTAAGAGAGATATAGGTCTATAGGATGAACACAAAGTGGGGTCTTTGTTAGGATTTAAACTGGGAGTGATAAGGGAATATTTCTATGAAGGGGGAATTTTAGATGTATTCTTGACTTCATCAAAAGTGTTTAATAAAAGTTTAAGAATTTTATCAGGTAAAAGTTTATATAACTCAGGAAAAATCCTATCCAAACTGGTGCTTTATTAGACTTAATTTCTTTTTATTTGTTCTTTTAATTCTCTAAAAGAAAAGGACTTATCTAACTTATTTTTCTGTTCTTTTGATAAATTGTAGTGTATATTTTCTTTTAAAAATCTATCCATTAGGCTCAGTTGCTCTAATATGGCTTTGTTTTATTAATTTCTTCATAATATTTGCTAAAACATTTTAATATATTTTTCAAATCTGTTGCTTTAAAAGTTTTGTTCCTTTCATTATAAGCAATCTCCTTAATATGATTAATTTTGTTTGCGTTCTTTGATCTAATAGCTATTTTATATAAGCGTTTGGGGTTGAGTATGTAATTTTATTTTTTCTAAATTAATGGAAATCTTATGATGTAAAATATCTAGATATTTCTTGTTTAGACTTTTCAGCTTAGTACTTGCAAATTTATCATTAGGTTTAAGATTTAGTTCTAATTTATCAATTTCAACTTGGAAAACATTTAACTCTTTGTACCATTCTTTCCTTATGGATGTATACCATTTTTTTACTTTGCCAGATAAGTAGACTTTTAGTGTAGCCCACATTATCGTCTCAGTAACCTCACCATTGTTGTTGAGATCTATGAACCAATTTATCTTTCTTATAAACTATTTATGGAAGCCATTTATTTAGCTATATATGCCAGAATTCTTTGACAAAAAAATAAATTATTTGTACTTAAAGTTAATTTAAATGGTATAGCATTGTGGTCAGATAAGGGACATGAAATGGTCAGTACCTCTTCTATTTTAGAATATAATGTGTTGGCTACCAAAATGTTGTCAATATTAGTCTGTGTCTTGAATCTATAAGACTAGTGAGTATATTTTAAAGAAGATGTTAGTTTTAGGTCAGATAAATCTCTCATGTGTGTTGAATTAATATAATAATTTAAATGTTTTGCTACAGAAGTTAGTCTGATTTGCTTAACATTTGTAGTACCTTTGTCTGATAGAATGCAATTAAAGGCACCAGTTATCAACATTTCTCCCTTAGAATGTAATATAATTATATCTAAATATTTATTGACTGTTTCAGTACCTATCCTAGGTATCCAATATGTATTTATAATGGTGCAATATTTCTTAAGAAATTTCTACTACCACCAATCCCAACATACCACTCTTGTCAGTATAGAAATCCACAATTTTTGGTAAACCTAGCATTTTTTTCCATAGAATAAGAATATCTCTTCCTTTGGAACCAAACTGAGAGCCAACTAAAACCAAATAGTCTTTTAGCGGGTCTATATTAGATAATCGTACTTTCAAAAGTTCAACTGTCATATGATTGACACCATATGATTGAACTTTTAAAAGTTTAAATATGTAATAAAAAAAAACTACACAAATAACCTACCTGAATGTTTTAAGCAGGGGGCAAGCCCCCCTGCACAACCCACATGGGGAGCGCTCCCCACATCCCCCACTCTTTAAATATACTAACTCTATGATTGCATTACAGTGCAGAAAAGGGAAATCTTTCCATTACACGCTGTAGGGAGATCTCCGTTAAAACGTTCGAACTTTCAAAATTTTGATCATATGGTGTCGACCATATAACACTCAAACTTTTGAAAGTTTGATTATCTAATATAGATCCTCTTTTAACAGTATTCTCTTTAAATCTTCATTCAACAAGTGAGTTTCTTGTAAAAAAAATGCCAGAATTATGCAATTTTAAATATTTATTAAGACTACTTCTCTTTCTTGGATTATTGAATCCATTGACACTTAATGAAAGGCACTTATAAACTGTCATTTTTCAAATCAAAATGTTTAGAAGCTACTTTATAGTGAAGTAAGCATTAAATTAACATCACTGCAACTTGTTATGGCCAAAGACAATAAAGATAATGTGAAAACTATAAGATTAAAACATTTTAACCTTCAACATGGATTAAAGTATTCCAGGTTTGCTGAAAAGTTCATACAAGCCATTTACAATCAGTACCCTATCACCAACAAACTCAATAGTACTTCTAATTCTTTTATATAAACTAAAGTTAATTAGACTGTTTTTAACACAATTAATGAAGATGTTATATAACTATAAACAAACTAAATTCTAAACAATGAGTTAAATCCACAGAAGGAACTATCAAAATAGAAACAATTTCATTATCCATTCATTAATAATATTTTACACCTGAGTATATCTGGGATTCATTTAAATGTTGACTCTCTTATTAAAGATATATTGAAACAATCTTGAAACTAAAAAGGATTATCTGAAATAAAAGATTATATTTTATGCATAAATGCAAGCTTTAAGTCATATGTTTCTATAGTTCAAATAATATGACAGTTATGTCTTACAAGAAAAATACTATAAAGCAATAAATTATGAGTGTTTAAAACACTTGTAGAAAATCATGACTCATTGTCCATAATAACGTACTCTCTCTCTCTCTCTCTATATATATATATATATATATATATATATATATATATATATAATGTATGTATGTATGTACATTTATTTACAATACCAGAAAATTAGGGTCTATATTAGATGAACAAAAGCTCATCTTAGCGAACGCTCACATGAGCGAATATTGCGGAACTCGAAAACGTAATTGTGAGATTGCGGTACAGTGAAGATGGGAATATTTGCCCTTTCCTCACTGTAGTGAAATCTTAGAGTTGGAATATATATTTAGTGGGGGCAGTTTCGAGTACCTGGATATTCGCTCATGTGAGCGTTCGCTAAGGTGAACTTTCATTCATCTAATATAGACCCAACAATTATTACTACAACCTCCTTATTAATGACAAAACTCTCAAAGATGCCAAAAGTCTGAAAAAGCAGCATATTTAATCCTGTTATTTATAGCCATATCTGTTATCTAACAAGGGTAAAATATGACAAACTGCTGGCATGTATAATTTATCTAGACATGTCAAATGTTCCAAAGAAACAAATCTGATGGAACTACCTTGTAAGATAAAGCAGCAATATTATCTAATAAAGGACAAATGATTTAGCTAGGTGAATTTCACAGATGACAGATTAAAATTTTTATTAAAAAAGTTCAGTGCACCAGCCACAAAAGGAATGTAACACTTAATGAAAGTACATTAAACAAATAAATAATACTAATCAGGTAATAAGTAAATGCCTAAACACCGAATTCAAGAAATTAATAAGGAACTGCTGTGGGTCCCACATCAAAAAGGCACCTTTGTGCTGCATGACCATTATTCCCCCTTCCCATGTAAAGCATAAATACTATTAATGTAAACAAAATAAACTTTTCAAAAATCTGACAAAATATTAATATAATTAAAGCAGTACTTAAATTTCTTATTGAAACCACACTTTCATTTTACATATAAAACAAATGAAGGAATGAATGAAGAGTCCATTTTAGCTTTCTATTTTGTATTTTGTATGATTCCTGCTTCATTGGGGGTCAAAGGTTATGCTGAACTTCCTCAGTGACTCAGGAATTGTTTGCTTTGAAGTTGGAGTACTGCAGGGGCACACAGAAGCTCAAGCTAGGCTGAAAATCTTCACAAAATATATCAAAGGTGAGTCGGCAGGAAAATAAGCTAAAAAGAAGAAACTTTTAACTCAGAAGGCTTGTGAACACATACAGCAAGCTGCAATTAGTCAGAAAAGCCATTTTCTGCCACCTTCTATTCTATGCCTTTACTCCCCTCCTCAGCCAGTTAACATGGGAATGATATGCAACTTTAAATATATTATTACATTAAATCAGTTGAATGTAAAAGCATTACAATAACACGCTACAGCTGAAACCTGTTCATACAGTAACGCTAATATGATTCTTATAATAAGCTTAAACTAAAGAAGACATTGGAATACTTACATTTCAGGTTGCACAGCTACATTCTCTTACAAACAAAAAATAACCCCCAGTCCAAAAAATAATACTATTTAGATGCTCATTTGTTATATTATTAATGAAAAGGATAGGGAAAGAAGACAGGAAAAGAAAGGGAGAAGTTATAACAGTTTAAGTATATACTTTCGCTTTGTATTCATTAATGATTAATTTAGATAAGCTTTTATAAGTACTTAGCATCCCTTGTTAAAATATTAGAGTATTACGGTTACTAGGAAGCTAATACTTGTAAACTAATTTATTGGAAGAAAAAAGAAAAGCATTACCTTTAGGTGAACTTCATTCAAAAAATATTCACAGCAACCTATTTGGACAAATTAAATAGAATAACTAACAAGTAAATTATTTGTCTCTGAGCTTTTTTTATTCTCTTTAACTATCCAGTCACTCCTTGCAGACTGTCTTTTCAAGTATATTCTTAGGTCAATATCATCAGCAGGGTTCAGATGATTATTCCTTTGGATGAAGGAAACCGCTTATTCTAAAGTGTCAAACTTTTCTTCCCCTCAGGCAAAAGTAACCTTAGTTTTACAGGAAAGATCAGGTAAGTTTTAATTCCATCTTTCTTTAGGGATTTTAGCAGAGGGATACAAGCTTTTCTTTTCATGACCACCAGTGAGGAGTAATCATTGTCAAATCTTATCAAAGAGTCACCAGATTTTAAAGGTGAAGCAGACCAGATTGTTTTCAAAACAAAGTCCTTATAATGGCTAGAGACAAATTTCACCATGAAGGATCAAGGATAGAAAAGTTTTTTGCTTGAAGACACTGTGGCGAGAGATCTATGATCCCTTTCTATTCCATAGGACAGGGCTTCAGGAGCATTTAGTATTTTAGGGATCCAAGAAGAAAAAATGTTTACCATGTTATCACCTTCAGTTGTTCAGGGACCCCATAAATTTGGATGTTGCTTCTTCTTGCCGTATTTTTAAAGTCCTCAATTTTCTCCATAAATTTGTTATTCTTGTGACTCCCCTGCACTGGCCCACTAATCAAGGAGCCTCAATCCTCACCACTAACACCAGTGAGGGATGCACACATTGGGAGGATGACAAGTACACATACAGTAAATTACAATTTCCCTTAAGAGCACACAGTGATCACAGTCAGTCTGGGGCTGGCTTCCCCCTCTTTCTCCAAATCGCCAATAAGACTCCCCACTGGCACAGCTACAGAGATGAGTCCTTAGTCAGGATTCCAAGCCAAGCCCTCCCAGCACTGTCATTGTCCAACCAGAGCTTCATTTCCCTGCCCAAGTAGCTGACACACACACACTTTGAGATGTTATTTATACACAAACACACACCTGGGAAAGGCTGGCACAGGTTAAATAGCTATGCCCCCTCCTGCCCTAACCATAAGGTATTTATCAATGCCATCAGAACCCCTTATCAGCTACTTTAAGGCCCTTACCAAAGGGTGACCAATCCTACTGTGTGATGTTGCTATTATCCAAATGGTAAGTGTGACAAAGGCCAAGGCTATTTAGGAGTGGCCTATACAGAGTCATCAAATACATTTGCAAGTATCATAAGAGCTTCAAAATCTTTAAACAAACTAGCTACAATTAAAAGGTTTAAATATATTTAATAAGAAATAATAAATGAACAAGACAATATTCAATAACTCAGCACAGTGACTACAGAGTTCAGAATCACACAAAGTATTTTAAAACAACATTGCAGGACAGTCTCAAATAAACACAGAAAACATCTAAACTAATCTTCACTATATTGATAGCTATATCTAAGAGAAATCACTGTAATCTGGTTACTTACTGTTAGCAAGGCAAATGCTGATGAGAGGATGTTTCCAGGTCCAAAGACAAATACAAAATGCACTGACTCACACTCTGAGAAAGTTCTTAAATTAATAATACACATTACTGCTGGGTTAGGTGGGATGACATCACTGTTTGTCACCTGCCTTCAGTTCCCAGACTAACAGAAACTTAGAATTTAACAAGTCTGTGTCAAAGGTACATATGTTTCAGATGTTTGCCTAGAACTGGAAGTCATAAAACAGTTAAACACTTTTACATTTGAAAAATTCAACAAAAAACCAGGCTTAAATAGTGGGAAGTATACTTGCTATGTTCGATTCAAGTCAGTCACAGGAGGTAACAAAATGTTCCACAAAAAGAAACGAAGCTGTAACCTATAAACAGCTTTACTTTGCGAATTCTTAATCCAATAAAAAAGAGTCAAAATCACCATGGAGTGTTCATTCGAACCTACTCATCCACTGGGCAATAGCTTGTAGAAAAAACACGCAACCAGCATGTAAGAATAAATCCAAGCGTCCAGTAGAAACCACGTTTATTTAAGTAATTAATAAATGTGGTTTCTACTGGACGCTTGGATTTATTCTTACATGCTGTTTTTCTAAGCTATTGCCCAGTGGATGAGTAGGTTCGAATGAACACGCCTTTGTGATTTTACCTCTTTTTATTGGATTAAGAATTCGCAAAGCTGTTTATAGGTTACAGCTTCTTCTTTGTGGAACATTTGGTTACCTCCTGTGACTGACTTGAATCGAACATAGCAAGTATACTTCCCACTATTTAAGCCTGTTTTTTTGTTGTATTTTACAAGTCTTGTTTATTATCAGGCGAACAGAGTGTAGTGAGCATTATTTTTTTTTTCAAACTTTTACATTTGAAACCTAGTAATTATTTCTGTTTCAAGACAATAGAAAACCTCCAGCTCTAGACATTGTGTCTGCTCTGAGTTGAAACAGAAATAACAGAATCATAAAACAACTTGCACTTATTTCCTTGAGGGTGTGCAAGTTAACTCTGTATCTTCCAGCTTCTACCATGAAAACGCACATTTGCACCGGCACATAGTCCATATACATTTCTGTTCTTTTCCACTAGGGTACACTGTGGTTACATTCTTAAAGCTCAGTACTTAGCATACAGTTCAACAACCACTTCTGCACCAGTAGTTTAACATACACATAACATATTGTTCTCTTACATTTGTAAGACAAGCCTATGGATCATATTAATATTCACAAATAACATATGATTATTTACAAAATTCCAGATAGCTGGGCTGGCAGCATTTTGGCTTGTCACCCCCCCCCCACAAGAAGTCAAGCTAGTTTTTCAAGTGAGCCTTGAGAAATGTTGCTTGAGAGGGTTGAGCCTATCTGGGAATACTTTACTCCATTCCCTGTCTTGAGATTCCAGCTGCCTTGGCACTGCTGACCTCAGTACCATACCACATTGCCCTATCATATGCCTGCAATCCTAGGCTTCACCATAGTAATGTGGGATTTTTCTGGCTAGCTTCCTGTAGCCATAGATTCCCCTCAGGCTCCTCCTGCCTCCTATTGCCAATAATTAGCACAAGGGCCTCCCTTTCATGGTAAGGTTTCATCATGTTATTGTACAATTTGTGCCCCTGCCTCCTGCCTAGCAGTTCTACCATTCAGTTAACATCACTGGCCTTCCTTACCAACTTGTGGAGACCCTTCCAAGCTGCCTGCAGCTTGTTGTGTCTGACAGGAATGAGAACCATTACCTGATGCCTTACAGCATTCTTCCTGGCTCCAGCATTCCTATCATACCAAACTTTTTTCTGCTGTTATGCCTCTGTCAGGTTCTCGTGGGTTAAGCCTATGAGCTCCCTGAGCCTTGTCCTGAGGTTTAGGACATATGCCACAACAGACTCCTTGTGGGATTCGCACTCACCCTCCCACGCAACTTGAATCAAATCTAGAGGTCCCCTCACCCTATACCCATACAACAACCCAAAGGGTGAAAAAACTGTGGATTCCTGGGGAACCTCTCTGTAAGCAAACAACAGATGGGGCAAATATTTGTCCCAATCCCTCTTAAACTGGCCTGCAAATGCCTATAGCATGGACTTGAGTGTAGAGTTTAACCTCTCAACAAGGCCAATAGTCTGGGAATGGTAGGGGTTGGTATTTAGGTGCTTCACCCCACGGTACTTCCACAGACAAGTCAGCAGGTCTGAGATGAAACTGGCACCTCTGTCAGTCAGTATTTCTTTTGGGAAACCTACTCTGCTGAAAATCTCTAACAAAGCATTTGCCACATTTTCTGCCGCAATGGAGGACAGGGCCACTACTCAGGGTATCTGGTAGCATAATCTACTACCACTAGGACATATTTTTTCCCTGTGGAACTTGGGGTACTCAGAGGGCCCACAATATCCATAGCTACCCTCTGAAATGGCTCCTCAATCACAGGCAAAGACATCAAAGGAACTTTTACCTTGTCTCATATCTTGCCTACCTTTTGCACTGCTCACAGGTCCTGCAGTACCCTGTTACATCTCTGGAAATCCCAGGTCAATAGAAGTTCTGCATAATACGTCTCTTCATATGTTTTATGCCCATATGACCTGAAAAGGGGATATCATGGGCGATAGCTAGAAGTGCTAGAAGGTAGGGTCTGGGTACTACCAACTGCTATATTCTCTCACCCTCAAGCCCTCCCTCAGGGCTTCACTCTCTATACAGTAACCCTTTGTCCCAGTATACAGATTCCCCATTCCCATGAGAATCAGGTGCCTCACTAGCTACCTCCCGCATGCCTTGTAATGTAGGGTCTGAGAGCTGAGCCTGTCTCAACTCTCTCTTTGTAACCCTTCCCAGCTCCCCTTCCACAGGAAGTCTGGTATTCTCTGACAGTGGCGCCTCACTGTCAGCCTGGGTACTAGTACTCACCTCTGCCCTTGCAGTCGCTCTGTCCAAGGGAACATCAGTACCCACAACCAGCTGTAGCTCACCATCAGTCTCACTGCTACAGGGTAGCTCCCTCTCTGAAGTAACCACCTTACCAGTCCTGGCTGCAAGTGTATGGTCTGTCTGAGTCTCTCCCAGGCTACCAGACCCACATGCTTGTCTCCAAGCCTGACTGCATTTAACTGCATGCACACATGGTACTGCATTATCAAAATCATTCTCTATCAGGACATCTGCAGGGATATCCTCAAACACACCTACTTGCTGGCTTCCTTTTCCACCTTTCCAGTCAAGGTGAACCCTAGCCAAAGGTATTTATTTTATTTTTATTTATTTAACATTTGTTTACCGGGAAAGTCTGACCAGACACAGGTCCTTTTTTAGTGGAGGCCCAGGGAGAAAAGCTCCATGAGTAACAGTAAATTTTAATGCACACATTACAGTAATCAATAAAGTATAAAATAAACAAAATGTAGTATACATTATACATAAGAAAATGCAAATTTGTTACATCTTGACAACAAAACCTAGGCTTTGAACATAGCTCGTGTTAATTGTAAAGTATGAATTATGTCAAAATGGGTCTATATTATGTTGCCGAAATGGCATAAGAACAAATGCCGTTTCAGCAACAAATAAACAGCAAACTGTACAATCAACGAAAGTCCAGGTCACCATTTTTTTTCCCAGGGAAAAAAAATCAGTAGACCAACAAGACACAACACGCAGTTTCAAACAATTAAAAGTGGGAGGCTTTGCACCCCCCAACTAAATATACCAACTACGAGATTGCACTACAGTGGGGCAAAGTGCAATTTCACAGCGACGGCCAAGCAAATTTTTTCCCTAGGAAAAATATTGCTGACCTGGGCTTTCGCTGTATGTAGAGTTCGCTGTTTATTTGTTGCTGAAATGGCATTTATTCTTATACCATTTTGACAACATAATATAGACCCTGTCAAAATATAAGGTTAAGACAGGATGGTAGGAATAAAGAATTAAACACCGGGGAAGAAGTTGGATATGGTTGGGGTATACTGTGATGTATCAGAGCATTCATGAGGGGTTAGTACTGGAACATAGCCACTTATTTTTTAGATAAGCTTTAAGTGATGGCTTAAAATGGTTAGTGGATGAGATTGAGAGAATGGATTTAGGAAGGGAGTTTCATATACAAGATATATAGTTGGAAAATAAAGATTCTCCTACAATGTTGTTGGCCTTGGAGACGGTGAGTAAGTTCTTATTGCTAGAGCAAAGTGGTCTGCTGTAACTGTAAGGAAGGATGAAATTTTGTAGTGCAGGGGTTCTGGTTGGTTGTGTTACAATTTTGTGAGTTAGAGAGAGTTGGTTGCAAAGAATAATGTTGGGAAGATCAAGCCAGTCCAGTATCCTTAAAGCTATGCAATGATGTGTTCTATATGGGCAATCAGATGCAAACTTAGCAATTTTATTATAACATGCTTCTAGCTTAGATAAGTCAGTTTTCCTTAGATTAGTTAAAATTGGAGAGGCATATAGCAGAGTGGATCGCAGATGGGTTTGTGCTAATGTAATTTTGGCCATTGTGGTCAGGAACCCTTTGTGCCTATATAGACTTCCAAGTTTCTTATGGACTTTTTTATAGTTAGGGAGACATGCAAGTCACATTTTAGGTTATTGTCTATTTCCACTCCAAGAAGCTTTGTATGGGTTGTAGGGGAGATGACAGTATTGTCTTTAGCTATTATGTTAAATGGTGGGCATGAGACAGATGTCTTGTTAGGTTGGAAGAGTAATAATTTAGTTTTGTTTGGGTTCAGGATTAGATGGGGATTGACTAACCATGTTTCAACAGAAGTGACAGATTCCTGTGTTTGAGAATGAAGAGTTGATAGAGAAGTGGCAGCATAGATAAGTGTTGAATCATCTGCATACTGTATTATAGAACCATGTGGAGTAGCTGTGTGTAGATTATTAGTAAAGAGGGAGAAAAGGAGAGGGCCAAGATAGATCCTTGGGGGACACCAGTGGATAAAGGAAGGCGTGGAGATAGGTCACCTTGCCATAGAGCAGATTGTTGATGCCAGATAAATAGTTATGAAACCATGCTGTGGCAGATGGTGAGAAGGATAGTTCAGTTAGTACATCTATTAGTTTGGAATGGGAGACCATATCAAAAGCTTTTGATAGGTATAGAAAGATGGCAGATACAAAGTTCTTGCTATTCCTGTGATGGTTTACAGAATTAGTGAAGGATAAGAGAGCTGTAATGGTACTATGTGATGGGCAAGCTCCAGCAGGAGGGAGTCAAAAAAGAAAAGAAAAAACAACAAATAGGAGCCATGAAATATAAGTAAGACTATACACTATGTTAGAGCTTTTAAGCTTATAGAAAACAAATGTTGCTGGAAAGCTCTTTAAGGATGAGTAGAGCTAAGGGAATTGGGACTGAACTAAAGTTTTATTCTGGAAGAGTTTTAACCTTAGACTCTGGAGCTCACCTGTTTACATACAGAGGGAATAAGGATAGTATACATTTAGTAGATTATGTTGCTACCTAGTGACTGACTTGATTAAAGATCTCCTAGTTGGAAGCTGAATGAAGCTCAATGCAGCTGTGCTCACCTCACAATGATAGTCACAAAGTAAGAAAAAAATGTTAGAAACTATTCAGTGATATGTATTTGGAATGTATTTAGAATGGGGTCCCTCCTAAAGCTCTGACTGGAGTAGTCTGCCCAAGCAAGTAGTGCTCCTCTGTAACCATTCAGGCTTCACAATGGTTAGGTCAGAAGCTGTGTCTCTCTTAGCCATGGCCTCTTTCCCATTCACCAAGATAGGATATAACCGCTTGTGGTAGTTTGGTACCCTTGTTGTCTCGGGACAACCTACTGTTGGTATTTTGTCATTCCCACTTACTGGCTCTCCCACCTTTTGTTCCCCACCTTGCCTCCATGGGCATCTATATGCTACATGGCCCTACTGGTTGCATTTAAAAGATTTAACCCTTGATCCTAGACATGTACCTGGACTAGTGGCTTCCCCTGCTACTGGTGGACTCTGTTGGGGCAGTCTGGGCTGGCCACCATGGGTTCCGTTAGACCCATGAGCAGCACTGGGTATCCCTTTCCTGTGCAGTGATGCCCTGCTTGCTAAGTATAGGTCTCCATTCTTCCCAACTCATCTACAGTATTGCATTGTCTATCAGCTAACCAGATTCTCATGTCCTCAGGCAAAGTGCTAAGGGGTTATTCCCTCACAAAAAGGACTGCCAGCCCTTCAAAAGTGGTGACCTGACATCCACTCGCTCACCTATGAAAATAAGGGCTTAGTTCAGCAACATATTCACACACACTTTCATCTGCCTTGTGTCTATGCTTACAAAACTTTTTTCTATAAGCTTCAGGTGTTAATAAATAAAATAGCAAAACGAACTCCACCAAGCACCAGTTCGTATAAGGTGACACAGAGAAAGTAGAATGTATAAATGGATGTCACCAAATGATGTACTCAAATCAATAGCGTACAACACACTTTAATACACGCTTTCATCATAGGACTTCAGGTGTTAACTTAAAAAATTATAACAAACAATTCTTTACAACATTATAATTTAGACATTCAGTATTAGACAGTTAGGAAAGAACAGTTACAGCCTTACCACTGAGTAAGGGGGTCAGGAACCATACCCAGAGCCCTTGGTCAACATTATACTGTTTACATAGCCTCTCAAACATATGAATGAAACTATCAAAATTATTCCCCTCTGTAAATTATGGAAGAACTTTACTGACCATTGTTGCTTCTGGGGTTCAGTTACTCCCTTCCCCAATTACCTCCATGACTCTGGTGAAGAGTCAGCATCTCCTTTTTGTGTTGCCTCTAACTCTCTTTCTCCTCAGCCTCCAGCCATCTCAGTCTCTCTACTGCTTCTATTTCCAAATGCTTGGCCTCCAACTCAAGTGTCTTTAACTCCAGATGGATTTTTAAGTCCTGTGTGGAAAGGTTGAGCTGCCCATTCTCTGAGAGTTGTACATATCCACGGTCAGTCTGATTGTCCTCCTGGTTGCTATTTTGTGATGCAGCTGTGACTAAAGCTGCAATCATGTCTGCTTTAGTCAGGTTGGCATGTGCCAGTCCTTTAGCCTGGAACATCTCAGCCAACTGGCTCTTTGTCAGCTTGCCATACTCTTCTGCTGACATGCTTGCCTGGTCTCCCTGACTAACAAAGTTAACAAAAGAAAAATAAAACAATTGTGATATGAACTCTGAATGTTCACTGCATGGCTGATTGAGAGTACAAACACCTTCAGTAAGTACTGTACACAGACTACAGGAATTCAATATTCACACCACTACAAGCCAATTAATTTGTGATGTGGCTATCTCACCAGAGTCAACCAATTAATATGTGATGTGGGTATCCCACCACTGCCAAACAATTAATATGTGATACCCTTGCACTGGCCCAATAATCAAGGAGCCTCAATCCTCACCACTAACACCAGTGAGGGATGTCCATATTGGGAGGATGACAAGTACACACACAATAAAGTACAATTTCCCTTAAGAGCACACAGAGATCATAGTCAGTCTGGGGCTGATTTCTCCCTCTTTCTCCAGATCCCCAATAAGACTCCCCACTGGCACAGCTATAGAGTTGAGTCTTTAGGAGGGTTCCAAGCCAAGTCCTCCCAGCACTCTCTCTGTCCAACCAGTGCATCATTTCCCTGCCCATGTAGCTGACACACACACACACATACACACACACACACACACACACACACACACACACACACACACACACATGCACACACACACACACACACACACACACACACACACACACACATGCATACACACACACGCATACACACACACACACACACACACACACACACACACACACACACACACACACACACACACAGACTTTGAGATTTGATTTATATACAAACACGCACCTGGAAAAGGATGGCACAGGTTTGCTTGCTATGCCCCCTTCTCCCAGACCATAAGGTATTTATCACTGCCACCAGAACCCCTTATCAGCTACTTTAAGATCCTAACCAAAGGATGACCAATCCTACTGTGTGATGTTACTATTATCCAAATGGTATGTGTGACCAAGGCCAAGGCTATTTAGGAGTGGCCTATACAATGTCACCAATTACATATGCAAGTACTCTAAGAGCTTCAATATCTCTAAACAAACCAGCCACAATTAAAAGGTTTAAATATATTTAATAATAAATAATAAAAGAACAAGACAATATTAAATAACTCAGCACGGTGACTACAGAGTTCAGAATCGCAGAAAGTATTTTAAAATAACATTGCAGGACAGTCTCAAATAAATGCAGAAAACATCTAAACTAATCTTCACTATATTCCTATCTATATCTAACAGAAATCACTATTAGTAAGGCAAGTGCTGATGAGAGGATGTTTTCAGGTCCAAAGACAAAAACAAAATGCACAGACTCACTCTCTGAGATAGTTCTTAAATTAATAATACACATTACTGCTGGGTTAGCTGGGATGACATCATTCTTTGTCACCTGCCTTCAGTTACCTGGCTAACAGAAACTTAGAATTTAGCAGCTCTGTGTCAGAGGTACATATGTCTCAAAAGTTTGCCTAGAACTGGAAGTCGTAAAACAGTTAAACATTTTTACATTTGAAATCTAGTAATTATTTCTGTTTCAAGACAGTAGGAAAACATCCAACTCTAGACATTGTGTCTGCAGTGAGCTGAAACAGAGATAACAGAATTGTAAAACAATTTCCACTTATTATCTTGAGGTTTTGCAAGTTAACTCTGTATGTTACAACGTCTACCATTAAAACACACATCTGCACAGGTATATAATTTATACACATTTCTGCTCTTTTCCAGCAGGGTACACTGTGGTTACATTCTTGAAGCTCAGTACATAACACACAGTTCAACACACACTTCTGCACCAGTAGTTTAATATACACATAACATATAGTTCTCTTACATTTGTAAGACAAACATATTGATCATATTGATATTCACAAATGACATATGATTATTTACAAAATTCCAGATATCTGGGCTGACAGCATTTTGGTTTGTCACAATTCTGTTGAAGAATAAACTCAATATTGTGTTCTCCTTCTGATAATCTGCTGTCTATGTTTGTAACTTAATCTTCTATAGTTGATATCTGGGCTTTCTGTTGTTTAAAAACTTATTTAATTATTATAATCTCTTTTGCCCTGTCTTCTTTTATTTTATCAGCTTTGGAGTCTAAGTTACCCATTTTTAAAATAAGATCTTGAATACTACTGAAAACTGATTGCAGGTCCTTCTTCACTGAATTTTCTTGTGAAGCAGCCTTGGAATGAATCACCTTCCTTTAATATATCTTTGAGATGAAATTCTGACCGGAAAATATTTCAAATATATGTTATTTTTTCATCAAAATGACCCATGATGTTTCCAGTGCAATAATTCATGCTAGAAATATATCAGTGAAGCAGAGCAAAATTCCTGTGCTTCTGATTGCCATCTTGGCCACAAACCCCCTCCCCCCATGCACATTCTTATGCTATTTGAGGGCAGGACTTTTGGCATTTGTCTATTTTTATGTGCTGACTTTTCAGATACTGGTCTCAAGATTTTGCCCTCCTATACCTTCTGCAGTATCATTACCAACACACCAAGAGAACCTCACTCAGGAGGGTAAGTACTGGGCTAATAGAATCATATTCCATAGCTGTTCTCCATTCTCTTTTAAACCTGCTGAGGATGCCTCACACTAGTACCAAATAGGGAAGATGGAGGGATTGATAGGGTGACTGAGAAGCCAATGGTTAGCTGCAATTCAGGAACCCAAAAACAAAAAATAACTGTCAGCACACCATAGGAATATATGCCTGGAATCTGCTATATTTTTCTGTGTAACAAAGACTGATGTCTCACAGCCTTCATTTCATACTGAGTGACCTTTCATAAGTCATTTTACCAGGCCAAAGTCTTGGCAAGGTGAACCCTGAAAAGGAGCACTTGTGCCAATAGGTCTTAATCATTTAAAAACAAACTTCCTAGACCATTGTTGTCCCCAGTAACAGCAGATATTGTTACTAATCTTCCATTTTTATGAATATTGAGAGTACATGTATGTCTCTTTTTATTACATTCTATTTGTCTACATGTTCATAGTATAAATGGAAAAGAGTTAACTATGTCATAAACAACATGGGATACTGCCACTCCCTTACTACAACCAAGGTGATCTGAGTTCCATTAATGACTCATTGACTAATGGAGTAGCAGGGAGGATGAGTGTTACCATACCAGGGTGGGCAGACCTATGGGCGCCTACTGTGTCTGTCTCAGGTGGAAGCTGGAAAAGGCATTCTGGCAGGTTTGCCTCATGAGGAGCACAAAGTGAATACATGGCTGAGATGCTATGGGGGCATGCCCCCCCCCCTCAGTCATACCATTAAGTCCACAAAAAGGGAGGGGGGGAAATGGGTAGATCATAAGTTGACCCCCCCCCCAAAATGGATGCAAAGATGTGCCAAGCCTTCAGATGCCTCATTCCTTGACTAGCTCCAGCAATGCTGGATTAAGTCCATGGAGGGGGTAAGTAGCTGGGCCTGCATGAACATACAGTGGTGGGAAGAAAAATAAATAAATAAGTAACATGGTATACATATGCCAATATTTTGTACTTCATTATTCAAAAGGGAATCAGAAAGTCCAGTACTTCTCAAAGCAGTAGTATTGCTTTTCTTCCATTTCATAAAGTAAAATGGATACATATCTTTGTACATTAGCCTTAATGAAACAGTTAATCATCCCTGCTTGTGACAATAATGCTTTGGATTTCCACAGTGCATGAGTTCACCTGCTAAATTCATACCTTTATAACCCCTTTTCCCAGTTTTACACCTTAATCGGAGTGCCACTTCAACAGTGGCAATCATCTAGATCCAAGGTTGACACCGCGGCTGCTTGGCCCACTAAATAACGAGTAAGAATTGAAATTCCTGAAACTGCCTTTCCTGCAGTTGACAGAATGCTGTCATCTTCACTTGACAATTGTCAGTATATCAGGTGAATGCCACAGAAGGCAGAAATGCTAAAAACATGAAAATAGAAGTATTCACTAGTATATGAACCAGAAAATTATATTGTACTATAAAAGATTAAAAAGATCCCATCATCTCAGATTAAATACTTGAATGCATCCCCTACACCCACAGAAACCTGTACATGTTTGATGAGATGGTCTGCCTGTCATATGGATTCCCTGGATTAAGACGTGGTTAATGTGTGAGCCACTGTAAAGCTTAAGAGCTGAATTTAATAGCTGACAACAAATACGAATAATGTATGCCAAACAGTGAGAGATTTCTAAAAGCATAAATAAATAAAGAAATCCTCATGCATGTAAAAAGCTTGTGAATGTGTTATCCTTTCACATGTCAGCAGTATCTTTAAAAGACCTCTCAAATATAATTTTAATAGTAAAATTATAAATCTGAATGAAAGGCAGCATCTCTGAATAATCAGTATAATTTATTGACAACCCTAAAAAAATGTCTGGAGTATAGTAAACTTGAAAAAGTGATCATTAACTGCAAAAAGTAGCATGCAGTGTCAGCTATAAGATTTTGATCCGGAGCTCAAGCATAACAGAAAGCTTTACACAAAATGTATGTCCCATAGTATTGTCTGTGAGGAAAACAAATAAAGATATGCAAATCAGTATGTAAGTGCACATTTCTTGTCATTAAAAAGTGACTCTTTTCATCTATGAAGCTTAGAATCTTATGAAAAGTTTAGATAGTAGTGGTGGTGTCAATATACAATGTACTATGATGTGTACACAACTGTGTATACATCACAGTACAGTTTTTATATTCATTAAGCACCCTTGCTCTGTGCTGCATGGTACCACATCACAAAGACATACAACACTGTGCAGGGTTGGCCCCATGGCCATGATTAATGCTATTGAGCATTCCAGAGGACAGGCATATGCTATTTGCCATTTGTTCACTCTCTCCAGAACCACCCCCTGGAAACCATCAACACAGTTAAGCAATTCAAGAAAGCACTGAGCTATGTAGGTTAGCACAGTCATCCCAACAAAAGGCCATGTTCAACCGTGGGTTTGTGGGAGGAACCACCAGACACCAGGGTGAAAGTTTAAAAGTAGTATACCGGCTCAGCCATTACTATCAGGACTGGGAAGGATATAAACTCTACAGTGTCATACAGGCAGCAATGTTATTACAGAGATGAGGCAAGATACACTAGACACCCTGGAGTAGTGCCCTAAGACACAGAACAGAATGCAGGTGACTGGAGGGTAAAACATGGGATACATTCTTAACTGTGGTAATGATACCATCTGCAGTATGGAGATCAGGGGTTGCCTTGATGGCACAAATGTTGCTACAGAAATTGGGGAGGAGGAACGTCTAGACATCAAAGTGGAGTCTCTAAAGTGCTCTAATGGCACCAACATTACTATGAGAACAGGGAGGTTTGAGATACACTAGACACCAGAGTATACCCCTTAAAGTGCTCTAAGGCACATATAGCATGATAGGGATTGGGTGGTAAACTAATGGACACTAGGGATTTCACTCTTAAGTGTTGTAATAGCACCAACAGTTGTATGAGGGTCAAGGGAAACACTAGACTTCCAGGGCTGACTCTTTAAAGTACGATAACAACACCAACATCATAATGAGGATTAGAAGTTGAGGGATACACTAGACCAGCAAGACCAAAGTCATACATTCCGTAATGGTACTAAAGTATTAAGGGGGTGAGCCACAGGAGGGTAGGGATAGCTACAGGGACTGTAGTATGTGTTTGAGTGAGTGTGGGACTGGAGGGGGGATTCCACCCACTGCCAACATGAACAGCAGGGTACTACAGCAATATGCAGCTCAGCCATGATCTGCACGTGACTGTAGTACAAATGATTCAGGAAACATGCAAAGTAGCTGATAATGAGGTCTGACTTCACAACAGTTAGCATGTTCCTGAATCACAAATGGGCATGTCACTCTGGAAGGGCCTTACAACTCATGTTAGGGCCTTTAAATAATTCCTGGGCCAGTTCTCAATGCAAGCACAGAAGTACCAAATACCCTTGGTCATCCAACTTCCAATGCACTTGGCTTATTAATTTATTTATCTGACTGCATTTAATAGTCGGGTGCATGCAGGTAGGCAAAGAAATGCCTTTCTTCTGATATGACATAGCAAATGGAAATCCAATAAATGAAGCAGAAAATTGCTTGTGGAGTACAATTATCACATAACTAAGAAGGCAAATAATCAAACAGCAGAAACAGCAGTAAGAGGCAGGGAGTATAAATAACGACCAAATTATTTTTTAAAGTAGCTGAAATATATAAACAATGTCAGCATTTGAGTTGCTGTTTATATGATTGAGATGACAAGTATAATAACCATATAATGTGATACATGAGCTCTACTACAATCTCAGGGATGGTTCAAATACCTCAGATTTGCACAACAGCAGATGAAGGTAGAGGAAGCATAAGAGCAAGTAACATAGTAAGCAGGTGAGATTCAAATTTTATAAGGAAGGCTCTACAAAAAGGGGACTCGCGACTGTCATTAGGTAACATCCATTCAAAGGAAATGGAACCAGGAAGGCAAAGCCATACTTACACATGGGAGTTTGATCAAAAAGATAATTGGGAAAAAAGAAAACTAATCATTCTTATACTGTTAGGAGAAAATGAAACAAAGTGAGGTGGTCAAAGAACTGAATAACGACAGAGAGACAATGATACTGGTCTTAAAGGCAGGTCAAAGATATTTAACAAACATGATGCTGATAGGCAAGTGGGATCATACCTTTCAACCTCTTAATGCAAGGAGTATGTACAAAGCCTAAAATAATGGTGGTACAAAGACCTAAAAACAGGGACAGACATTAAATATTACTCTTATAAACTTAGAAAGTTGCTAGAATAACAAGGATTTGTGTTTGCATGCATGTTCTGAAGAACATGAAGTCTGAAACTCAAATGTGTGTTATTATTTAGTGACTTCAATTCTCAGTGATTTGACAGAAAGCATTACATTTTATGACAAACAGACCAAATCTGGACAGTTAAGAGGTTGGAGTGAGATGTTGTAGTAAAAGTGACAGCATTTAAGAAGTGGCGCAGTCATGCATCAGCAAAACCATAGCTGCAGTTGCAGATTGTCTCCCAGGTTGAAAAGATTTCTTGAAAGACACACAAATCAACTGAGCAACATGGAAAATCAAAGGAAGAGTGAACTCATGAGATGAGGAAGATGAGAATCGCATGCAGAAACAACAGGGACAAAGTCAACCGTCCTGATCTTGACACTCAAAACTTACATCGCTTTCAGTGGAAATCAGAGTCATTACTTGTATCCACTGCATAAGGCAACTGCAATGGAAAATTAAGAAAAAAGAGGAAATTCATGATTCAGAGCTACATAAGAGACACACAAAAGCCCACCAAGCATGAAGCAAGTCCATTGTTCAAAAACAAATGAGCTACAAATCATGAATAAGTGCACTACCATAATTCAAAGACAGATGTATTATGTACTAAAGTTATATACTAAAGCTGACGTAAAATGTAAGATGATTGAAGCTGACTGAGAGGACAGAGGTCACTGTACTTCATGGAAACAAGCCATCTCAAACAATGCAGGTTCATAGACACACACACACGCAGACACGCGCGTGTGTGCACACACGCGCACACACACACACACTCACACATGCATACAAGCACGCACACACAAAACACATGCATATACACACACACACACACACACACACACACACACACACACACACACACAAACACACTCACACACTCATGCACGTGTGTACAAATACCTATGTACATGTATGCATACACACCTATTACAAACAAGATGCATCAAGTAGCTGTCATGACATCCTTAAAATGGTGCCTTTGCTGTTGCAGCAAACCAGCTACCAAAATGTCCCATCATGTAAGGGTGGATCCTTGTGGCCTGCAACATTGAAAGGTGTATACTTTTGTGACATCAAAGAGTAACAAGCCTAATTGATCTGCCATCTACAAAAATATCCACATTATACCTTAGCATAAAAGGGGAACATCCACCAACCTTTTCAATTACTGATCTATAGCCATTCTAACTTCACTCTCCAAAATATTAGAAAAAATGCTTTCATTCTCAACTCCTTTCCAGTCGTCACAATAACAATCTCCTCGCCAAGGATACAAGTCTAGTAGTTACAAGAGTTTTTGTTTTTTTTTAACTCATCCTCATATACTGAATGAGGCTGCATCAATGTTCTACATGTTTTGATCACTGACACTTGGAAGTTTGTCACTAAATGGAAACTCAGGCGTATCACCTCTTGTCCCAGTACCCTGAAAACAATGATGAAATGAAGAGTACAGTTCAGATTCAGAAAGTTAACTCGCTATTCTTGAATCTGCAAATTTACCATTGCAAGGCATATTTCTTTTACAATCTCAACTTCTTATGGGCAGAAGATTGAAATCAGGGCTGCCTATTATTCATTCATTACTTCAGATGAATAATAAAATTACTGTGTGAAAACTATTAAACAGGAATCAATGGTTTACCATCAAAATCCAGAAATGCACTTGTGTGTTTAATCATGCCACTGAAATATAATGTCAAAAATAAAAATGATTTTACATACGTCACAATTTTGAAACATGTTAACATCGATGATTCAATCTTTTGAAAATGTGATCGTCGATTTGCCGTCCAGATGTCATTATTGCAGGTTCTCTAAGTTTACTTTCAATTTTTTCACACTGTGAAACAATACAATCGATGTAACGTTAATCAACAAAGTACAATTCCAGATTTTAATAGTAAACTGGAATCAACAAAACCAGAAAATGTAGTATGGAAAGCCTACAATAAATCTTTCTGTTCTCAAAAAAGAGAACATAGTGAAAAGCAAATAGCTGTTAATTCTAAAGTTTTGATGAGATAAAATGAGGGGTCACCACTACAAGACAGAGTTTTTTTTTCAGAAGGATGAGAAGAAACTAGAGCCTATATTATCAAAAGTATGAATCTGAAAATATATTGTAGCGAGTGAAGACAACATTTTAGATCAACTAAGCCTAAATAGCTGCAGTTTCTGTAGAATGTCAGGAGATGTTACACTCAAAACAAGCTTGAGACTTTCTACCCTCTCACAGAATAAATAGTCCAAAGTTTGAGTGTCACATGCAATGGAGATGCAAAATGCATGTTTCACTTTCTGAGAGCATTAAAGTAGGGTTGAAGGACATGCAGTGATTAAACATAATATTAGTAAAATGCTTTTCATCTAATGACTGCTTTGATTTGCAATATTCTAGATATGCCAGACTTACAAAGAACTTCCGAGGTATAGGAACTGTCTATGAAAATTAATCATATTTATTCAGCATAGAAAATGAAAAGTTTAAGTTTGTATGTAATTTACTTTTTTTTGAAACCTTACTTCACTGTGAAACCTTACTTCACTGTAAATAAGTATGACATGCTGGTATAGTGACAAGAAAACCTTTATTGTATTGCACATAAATCCAATATTTATTTGTTTTAAATAAAATAGAGGTGTTTTGAGCATGTACACAATATACTGGTGTAGCTTTATATAACTTGCACAGGTATGCATATGACATGACATCACCCAAACCTTACAGGCATTGTAATTTAGTAAAGCTTCACATATGGATGTATCTTCTGTTTGTGCCTCTCATTTCCAAGGCTTTTTTCTCACCTGCCCACCACAGCTGGTCATCAGCTGCCAGTAGCTCCTTTTATTGTTCATCTGATCTACTAAATCCACCTTAGACTCCTCCAAGCTCAACCCAACCCCCACTGGGGGACAATGAGGAGATTAAAGGCACTGATGGAGCATACCCACTGACAGCCTTGTTAGCGCTGCTATAAGTGCAGCAGGTGCTTGTGTGCCTCCTTGCATGCTCATCCTCCACCTAAGCAATACACCCTCTTTGTAGCATAGAGTTATTCAGGTTTGTAACAATGCTATGTATTGCAACAAGCCTAGATTACCTCTCTCTCCCCCAGGATTGATGACCCGATATTGGCAGCTCACTCTCACCCCCTCCATGTCCCCTCAAGTGCCCATGCCGTTAGTCAAACATGGGTCACCCGTGTTACAGAAAGGATTTTTCTGCTCATATTTTCATAGCGAGTAAAACCCAAAGAAACCTAAAGGTGTTACAGCTCAATGGTAGGTACCTAAACAAGAACCTCAACACCCTACAAACCTTCCTCATTCTGAAGAATATAGACATCTGTGCCATTACCAAGACACAGTTTAAATCCACAGAAAGGTACTCCACCAGTGCAAAGTTTTGGGTCTATATTATATATTCGATGCTTCAAAATTTCGAACCTCATATGTTTGACAATATAGCAGAGAAACTTGAAACCTTGAATATATAATACAAAAGTAAAAAAAAAAAAAACAAAACAAAACAAAAAAAAAAAAACTTACCTTAACGTTCTGAGCAGGGGGGAAAGCCCCCCTGCACCCCCCACACACACCCTTCTTAAATATACCAACTTTGAGACCGCACTTCAGTGCAGAAAAGGAAATGTTCCCATTCTGCGCATGTGGAGCCGTTGCCTTTCACCTTCGAACTTTTCAATGTTCGATCATATGGTGTCGACCATATGAAATTCGAACTTTGAAACATTCGGCAATTTAATAGGGACCCCAAGGATTCAGGGCCTTCCACACATTTAGACCATCAGCTGCACAGATAGGGACAAAAGGTGGAGGAGTCTCAATCTATATTAGCAAAAGCATAACAATACTTGGGTTAACAAGACAATGTCTTAAAATGTATCCACATGCAAATCACCATAGACAAAGTCCCATACCATACACTAGCAAGCTATAGGTCAACCTTTATGTCTCTAGAATCCCACAGCTGGTACCTAAACCTACTGAAGACAACCGCCATTAAACCAAATACCCTATTTATTGGAGAACTTATTTACCCCTCTACAGACTGGGAAACATACACTGCTTCATACATGCAAGCACAATGATTCCTGACTTTTATTAACACAAATACCCTTGATCAGAAAGTGCACACACCCATTAGAGGTTCAAAAATACTGGACATGGTACTCACCAATATGTGATGCAACTGACCCCAGAAACTACAGATCTATTAATCTGACTAGTCTAATATGCAAAGCCATGGAATGAATTATTATGGAAATGATCAATAAAGACATAAACAGCCTTCACACACTGAACCAAACCCAATTTGGCTCTGTCAAGGAAAGGTCATACCTACTAAACCTAGTGGACTTCCTTTAGAAGACAATGTATGAGGGGTAAAGTGTGCATACTGACTACTGGACATGGCTAAGGCATTAGATGCAACAACTCACTAAACTGTCCATAAACTCCTACATAACTCATCGACTTGCAGTTTGGCTCACAGACAATATCCAGGAAATCAGGATTGGTGATGCCACCTCCACTAAAAGACCGGTCACCAGCAGGGACTACAGGACTCCATGTTGGGACCATTCTTATTTGGCATCTACTTCTCAGAGGTAAAGGCTAATGTCAAAAACTTTTAGCTGGCCCACTTCACAGATTACTGCATATTTAGAGCTATTATAGATTGCCCCTATGACACAAACATCTTAAACAGAGCTTAACACAGTCAAATGACTGGTACTTAAACTCAATGCCAAGAAATCATTATAGTGCCTTTTGGAAAAACTGCCACCCAAGTTAATTACTCCATTGATAAGACACCTCTAAGAGCTAATCCGGTAGTCAGGGATCTGGGAACAAAATGTAGACAGTAATCTGGCCTTTGACCAAAAGTAGTCAAGGTAGTAAGAAAATCATTCTATGTCACCAAACGTATAAGTGAAGGCATAGCATTGAGGTCCAAGGAAGTCATAGTGCCACTTTAATCGGTCCTTATTTGACTCATCATTGAGTATAATTCCTCCTTTGGCATGTACTTGATCAGACATATGCAACAGTTGAAATGCCCACAAAGGTTCCTTACCAGGAGAATCCAGGGTATCAACACAGTGCCCTAAATGGATCATCTTCAAGCCCTAGCTCTATACTCATTATCACACAGGCTACTGAGAGGTGGTCTATGCTTGATAAACAAGGCATCCTAATATCCAGCTCTGATGAACCTTTGGCACATCTGCAAAATGAACAGCATGAGAACACTAGACCCAAAGATTTAAATTTTGTTTGTGATATAAATAAGACAAATTTTTGGGACAGATATGTGTCTCTCAGAGGATCCCCATGCCCTGGAACAGGCTCCCTATTTATGTCTATCCCTAACCCTTTTTAAGCGTAACCGTGACCAATGGATGGGAAACTGGAAATTCACCCTGGGTCTGGCCCCCATGTCTCTGATAGACAGGGGCAAATAGTAATGGCCAACTGACATACCCCCCACATCATTTTCACATAACCTCTACTGACTTCCTAACTAACATACCCTCTCCTAATAAATGCTCATGATACATAGACACACAATTCGGTTGGGTTGCATGGCTAAGCTTATAAAGTCTCAAGTGGTTGTTAACCTAGTAAATATCTATGAACCTATGAACATATATATATATATTAAACTGCCCAGTCTAATTTGTTTCAATGACTGATGCATCTCTCTCTTCACTTGCCTGCCTTGCTGCTCAGTGTAATATAATGCATGTCTCAGATTCCCATTGTTTTCCCAGTCACTATAATGCAATTTTAGCTGGCTGCAGATGCAGAGGGAGGAGAGGCCGAATCAACCTGCTGGCTGTAGGCACAGTCAGTGTCATGGGGTGGGGAAGAGTTACTATCTGATGACCATGGGGAGAAACCATTAGACTATCAGTAATTATAATTGACTGCATGTCTCCTTTTTCAGTTCAAAGGCGGCTCAAAACTAGGATAAATTAGGGTGATGGAATGGATGTGGGCTAATACTGTATACATTTCTGTCTGTAAATCTCTGTAAAACACAACACCTTTCCTCAAGAATTTTGGACAAAGCCATATATGATAATGTATGGGAGCTTTGTCTTTAAAATCATTGTTTGTTGTATCTTGATATGCAGAAAGACCATCGAAGCACAGTATGAGAGCTAAGGACAGTGTTTTACTAGATAAAAATAAAGAGTAAGCAAAAATAGCATGTGTTAGATGGAGACAAAAGGGTCACAGTTTTTTTTCTATAAGAAAGGCTGCATGAAAAAAGAAATGCTGTCAGATAGTAGCAGCTCTCCCCTGGAACCCCCCGACAATAATTACAGCATTTTCATTTAGACAAAATACTTCAGCCCAGTATAAGACAACTGTTTCATTACATGACTTTGTAAATATTCTATCTACATTCAGGATGTGTCAAGTAAATTAGTGTCTTCAGGGTTGTTATTTGTCTAGATGTATTTGGCTTTAGATGGGCTATAAGGGACTGTCAGTGGAATGGATGAGGCTTTATTATGCCGCAGACTGATTCATATTTTCCATTACAATCTAAATGGACACCTTACTGCATACTTATTTCATGAAAAGAATACTGTAAAATTCAAGTAGCTCATTTCTAAGTGCATGCTCAGGATACTGTAAAGTTCAAGTTGCTAATTTCTAAGTGCATGCTCAGGAAACTCAAACAAGTTGCACATCATATTGAATTACAAGGCAGTAATTAGATAATATATTCAAATGACTTACATCCTACCTCATAATGTAAACTACTGCAGCACAGAAATGTGAAGACAGCCTTGCATCCTGTTGCACTACATATGAGATGGGCACCTACCTTAGGGGGCTTTTTTCCTGTGACACAATCATTGACATATTCTGCTTCTCAGGAAAATCCATTAGTGAAATAATAATCTGTGGGGCATAGAAATTGTCAGTATATACCCTAGGTAGTTCCTAGATGGCAAACTGAATTTAGTAATACTACTTGGTGAACAAAGTGCTGGGTTCAGTGCCCTGTCATAGTCACCTTACATGTAAGCCTGACTGTTAGGCATGAGAAACTGAATTTAGGAATAGCACTTGGTGAATGAAGTGCTAGGCTTGGTTCACTTCCCTGTCATGGACATCTTGCATGTGAGCCTTACTGTTAGACTGTTCCCAGATGGCAAACTGCATTTAGTAACAGCACCTGGTGAATGAAGTGCTGGGTTCAATTCCCTGTCATGGAATGACCACTTAAAGAAATCCCAATCCCTCAGAGCCACACGCTCCAGGGATCTAAACGTTGTCATCACAATAAACAAAACATGCTGGAGGGATAGGTTCCTGAGCCAGAGACTCCCCATACTCTGGAATAGACTTCCCATACATGCCAAGCAGAGCACCTCCTTGGCCCTCTTCAAAAGGTGCCTTGATGATTGGATGGGAGATAGGAAATTCACCCCGGGGATCAAGTCAGTCGCACTGCTAGACAGGGGTCCAGGGAAGTTAATATTGTGAGAAGAAATATCCAGGGAATTGTTATAGCTAGGCTTGTATAGGCCATAGGGCCAATAGCATAGTACCAACCTATGACTATCAACCTATGGACATCTTATATGTGAGTTTGACTGTTAGTGCGGAGTACTGATGGTCTGATTTTTTATGAGTTGCTTCCTGCTCCAATACACAAATCGAATCTTTCTACTTTCCACTTAAGTGTAACATTGAGCAAGTCATTTAATCAGACTGTACTTTGAGTTAATTGGGAATTTGGACTCCTTAATGGTCTCCCGGACTGCATGTCTAGCAGATATCTATGAACCTATATGTTACCTAATGAATGAACTCATGCATCAATGTTGGTAGCACTTGAAATTGAAAAGTAACTCACAGATAGCAATTTGGAAAATTAACAACAAATAACAGCACTTTCGCTGAGTTTAAAATACATGTATTTTGCAGGCTACAGACCCCCTCCATTCCCTCCAAACTCCCTTGATTTAATATATATACCATCTTCAAGATAGCAAATCCTTGGGGATAATGGAATTAAACTTGAAGTAATGTAACCCCATTCTTGCTATAACTATAAACTGTGACAATTAGCAACCTAAGATTTCACAAAAACGCCACAGAAGGTTTGTCATTCACTAAGACTGCCACTGATGAACTATCCTGCAACTTTATCAAATGATGAATGGAATATGATAGCAACATTCACCTGTATTACTTCTGAAAGTATTTTCAATAGAATGCTGTATACAGAAATATTAACTGCATTTATTTTTCTGGAGAATTCGAGATAATGACTGAACTCACCAGTTTCTTGAGTAAGAGATTCCACTGTACTCATGGTAGCTGGATGCCTAAGACAGAACAGCTTAAAGAGAATGAACAGAGGAAAGGAAATGTAACACAATTTCATATAACTATTCAGTTAGCATTTGCTAACCAGATAGCCATGTAAGTTGTCTGGCCTGTGAAGTAAACTGAGCCACAAGGCCAAGGACAAAGAGTATATATACAGCCAATTAGCATAGTCAGTCAACCATCACATTTTGCCTAGGTGGGAGGAAGATGAGATACCAAGTAAAAGCTCATGTCGGCACAGGAAAGACAAGCAAACTACATATAGTGACCTAAAATCAGGACTGAATCCTCATGCTTGGACCTGTGAGACAGGCATGTTATTATTAAAATGAGGAAGAGAATAAATCATGTGACTTAGCAGTCTGACCTAGAAATTGGAGTCTGCATTCCGCTCTTAGAGTGTGACCTGGATTAATCTGATCTTGATAGTGCATGCAGATGGTCATTTGTGATCAGTATACTATCCTAGAGAAAAAATTAAAATAAAATAAAAGAATGTTTCTATATTTATTATCCATAACACCAAATGAGAATGTCACAGGCAACAAACTTTACTGGGCACCATTGGGAAATGTGAAACTTTCTTTTAATTTGTCGTCAAATGAGGTATATGAAAAAAACATGTATACAATGATGTCTTTTGTTTCATTTTCAGAAAAAAAAAGAATTGTCCAATCATTAGAAATAAGAGTTATTTTATTAAAGTAATGTAAAGCCTCCATATGGACTGGCAAATGGAGCATTTAGTGCAGGAGAATCAGAAAAAAATAGCCATCACATGCATTGCGCTGCACTGATATATTTTAGATGAAGAAAAGTCTTCCAGGTATTGATAATGCATCGATTACTTCAAGAACCTAATGAAATTAACTGTTAAAATTGCAGCTAGAGAATCAATACAAACATATCCCAAATCAAGAAGTACATAGAAACTGGGCCTCTCTCATTCCACATTAGGAACACCCATCCTTTTTTTTTATAACATCACTTGCCATTCCACATTTATGACAAATTTATTGTTACAAGGCAGGTCGATCTCTAATATTAACTGCCGTTTATTAGCCCATGCCAGGGTTCAGAAAATAGAGAACAAAGCTAGTAAAATGACATACTTTTTTCTATGATCAAGTTTGCTTTTGCATACAAAAGAATTTTGAAATCCATGGACTTTAAAACCCACATAGTCTGCAGGTGTTTTATTACTTTTTTCTGCGTACATGACAGAAACATTCAAGTATAATTTATCATTTCCTTCTGGAAGCTGAGGCTGAGGGAAAGCCCTTGTGCAAGTGAGCGTGTGCTGAATAATGATGCGTGTGATTACATTCTGCTAGTCAGTACTTGCAAGGCGTACCTGGAAGATTTGACAGATGCCCTAGACAGTAGAGAGAAGGCTTGAAAAAAAAAAAGAAGAGAAACAGCATTCACCTTCAAATATCATACTGTTTTGAATATCTGTTTCGAATAATGTGTCTACAGGAAAAGAAATATAAATGAATATCATCATTTATGTTATATCTTTATTTGTAAAGTAGGGTTCTGAAAAAGCTTGGCTTGGGATTTATTTAATCAGTAAACGTTTTCCTTTTTTAAGTGTCTGGAGTTTTTTTATTCATTATTTCACTTTCAAGAAAAGCACCTTGATATAATGTTATTTTTTTAAGTGTGATAGCAGAAAAAATGGTCGGAAACTGAATGTGCAATTCCGTAAGCTAAAGCACTAAGCAGAGAAAAAAAATGAGCAAACGACAGCATGAAACAACATAATGTTTAGACATTAAAACTAATTAGTGAGGCTTGTCTGTACTTGTATAGACAAATGATTGTGAACACACTGCATTCAAAGATATAACAGACTATTAGCAGCCATGTAAATCTAGAATGGAGATCTTGAAATGGATTTCATTGCACCTACTAGCTCAAGTGCTAACCCTGAGTAGTATTTGTGACATTGCATTAAACTAGACCTCCTGCCTATTATTCAGCACTTGTGTCCTTAGAGTCATTTATCTCTATAAGAATGTAAATGTAATGCATTTCATTTCCATGTATTCATCTCTATATGTTAAGTCAATATTTGCAGCTTACTGTCCTACAATGCACAGCTGCTATAAAGACAGGCAGTAAGATTACAAGCCTGGTTTATTTTCCTCTAAGAGTTGTGAGGATTGGCCTTCCCAGAATCTGTGTCCAGTCCTCCAGGTATAATGCTTGAGCCTTCATCATCTCCATGCAGGGACATGTTGAACTCCTCTTCCTCAGTTAGGTTTACAGTGAGATGTAGTTCTCCCCAATGGCTGATCTTTCTGCTGCTGTGATCAGTACCTTCTTGCAGGCACATCTGATTATGTCAAGTTACATACTTCTAATACTGCTGTGTTGACAAACTTTGCCCACCAGCAAAAATTATGTCATGGACCATTGTCTCCCAGAAGTGGTCTCATTTCCCCAGCAGGTGGCATACATGGGTCCTGACTGTCTATAACAAGATATAATTCTTAGTTTGCCAAAGTTTCCAAGCTCTTGTATCCACCTCTTCTAGAGGACATGAGGACATCTATGGGATATAGCTACAGATCGATAATTGCTGGAGACAGTAGGTTACCAATTACAAACTATGGTGTACCACAAGTATATAAAGCATTGCAGGTTTGGACAGGGAGTAGGACATGATAGGTGCCTATATATATATATATATATATATATATATATATATAAAATGCTAAAATGCTATAGACAGTGAGGTGTGCCAGTGACACCCCAGACCTGTGGCAATGGCAGACAAGTGCCTGTTTACAGCGTGGGTGGCTACCAGTCAGAGGCCCACATGGACATGCTGGTGAGAAATGGTCTTCACTGACATCAAGGGGAGGGACAATTATGCAGTAACATGTGACAATGGGCTACTGTGTTATGATATTGCAGTTACACATGGGGGGCCCTCTGCAGGTGTATCCATATCATAAACACATTACATGTATATGCATGCATAATACAGGATGTATAAAAGTAAAGAGATAGGCAGTTCTGACATGACTGTGTCCTGTCTTTTCCTCACTTACAGTGTACATGTTCTGTTACATATTTTAAATGTGGGCTATATGGATAAACAAGTTGCAGGAAAAACATATAAACATATTATAGATTAATATGTGTATTTATACTCTGTTCAAAGGCAAGGGCTAATACATACATCACACCAGACGTATACTTATTAGCAGAGTAATATGGAACAATGTGTAATTCATCATGGCTATGCCTCCTTAAAATAATCTTCCTTTCCTTCCAAAAACGTGCTTCAAACTGCCATATTTGTGCTGCTGCTACTTCTTTTATAGTGCACTGTTTGGTTTAAAAATGTCAGACCATCCATTTAAGCCTCAAGCTAACAGCAATTTGCACAGCATGTATTGAAATGAGGCTGTGTTCTATGCATGACTATGTTTTACTATATTTAGTGAAGTATACAGATGGCATAATCTACAGCTAGGGTCCACTGCATGCCACATATACACGGTGTGTTAATGCTCATTCATACCTCTTGTGCATGGGTGTGAGTTGACGGTTTGAGGCAGCACTTGTCTGCATTGCTCATGATTCAAAATGCACATTTCCAGATTGACTCAAAGGCCATGATCTTCCTTTGCAGGATGCACATGGAGAAGGCTACTAGTGCTAATGTCCCTTGAAGATGACCTGCCTGCTGTGCTAAGGAGCACAAGAGTATGATTTACCTGTTGCACAGCAAGTTCAGGGAGTGGCTGCTGCAACCCTACCAATTTGGTTGCCTTGTCTGACATGACTGAGCTGCATCCTCAGGATCAGGCGGCAAAGCTGACATGATTACCTGCAATGTCCAGCCCTGAAGATCCCCAGTGGTTGGAAAAGAAGGTTAGTCATGAAGGGCCCGAATGGTAGAGTAAGTATTTGCAATTGCTATGGTTTCTCAAAGTGCAGTTCTAATTTTTTTTTTTGTCATTCAGAGCACTGTTTTCTTTCTCACCCTGCAATGGTATAACTTCCAATTAAAGCTATGTGCAGTAGTTTCAGATACCACCATATAAAAGGTTTAAAGTACTAAGAAAACGAGTTCTGCAGTAAATGTCTCTGTGAAATTAGAATGCAAAGAAATGCAGAGACATTAATACTGCTGAAATAATTAAGATGTTTTGAATGATGTTTTTCATCTTTGTACAGAAAAAAGTCAAGCTTTTGTATTTGTTTCTCATGTCTGTAATTATTAAAAACTTCTGAAAATTTCATAGACACTCATCTTATTTATACTGCTGTCACAAGTCATAGTTTTTGAGACATTTACTATAAGTATGGCTGGCCATTCTCATAGGTGAACTAGGTGGCTGCCTATAGCCATGCTCATCTACTATTCACATTTCTGCCCTTATATTTATTTCTTTACTTAGAATGAATGAATGAATGAATCAATCAATCAATCAATAAATAAATAAATAAATAAATAAAGGCAGAAAAGTGTCTGAATGATGTTTCATGGGGGAGCTGCTGACTTTGTTTTCATGCCAACACATAGAAAGCTCCTCAAATTGATTATCCAGGAATTGTACCTGGACAACCAATGTACAGAGAATTCTACTCCTTGCTATTACATGACAAGGAGTAGAAAGTCTACAGATATTGAAAGGTAAGTGGTTAAGAGAAGTGGGTAAGTACTGTGGGCAGAAGAGGCAGATTGTGAGAACATGAGCTACAATATATGGATAGATAGATATAGCTATAGATATAATTTAATCCTGGTAAGCAACCAGATGTATGGCCAGTGAAGGGCTCATCTGCAGACCAAGTGATGTATCTGCTGACAGCCCCTGATTTTACCCTCTGAACTGTCTCTGATTTTATAGAACATCCCTATATTTTCCATATTTTTTGTGATAAATTATTAAGGATTACAATCAGTCAATAATGGCAGACATTAGAGTTTCAAATTACAACGTATTGCTCAGAAAATACATGTTGATTCACAACCTGTTGTTCTCTTACTGTTTCAAGTGAATTATAGTGATATTTAAAATGTCCCTGGGCCTTTCTACTCAACCACACCCCCATTATTTTTGCTTTTGTCTGTGATTCTTAAGCAACTAAGAATTATAAATATCTCTTAATTTGTGTCATACTTCTCATTTATTCATCAGAAAAGTTTTGGTTTTATAGTCAATCACAGATAGCAGTAACTGTTGAATAATGACAGGCATTTGAGTTTCTATGAATGCTATGCAAATCTGTTTACTCTATCAACTCTCCAAGTATGTAAGCCCAATATTTAAAATATTTTCCTTGTTGTGGGCATTTTCCACAATATTTCTGGCTTTCTCCTTAACTCATTCACTTAGAAGTTGAGACAACATTTTTAATAAAAGAGGGACATATAAAATGTATGCAAACAAATTAGTTATTATTAGGGGGCTGTCTGTAGAGGAAAATTACTAACAGCTTTTCTCACATTATTGTGGTTTGCAGTATTGCTGAGATTTGTGGGAAATAACTTGAAATACTTTAATGCGTCAAATAAATCTGAAATTGTTACATGGCCATAATTTAAAAGTTTGGAACCAATTAATGGGTGTCATAAATACATATTAGCAGTTAATAATTAAGAATGCAAATGATTAAAAAATACAGTGTAAGTAAGCCATAACCTATGACCAAAATAGAGATAGCATAGCTGGCTTGTTGACATAAGGAGATAACTATGCACTTGTCTGTACTGTTCCTGATAAACATGGAGAATGATCTGATACTGATAACCATTTAGCATAATGAATCATGATGTTCCTCCAGCTGTTAAAGAAAATGTGTTGGGGAAACTGACAAATGGATGCAGTATACAGTCCTGATATCAGCACAACTCTGACAGCTCATGGTTTTGTGTATTGTACTAAAGATCTAGAAGAGATAAAATGAAAACATAGCCAATTGTCTGATGCAGGTAGGTGGGAAATGCTCCGCTTATTTCTGACCACACTGCAACTGTCTCCTTCTGCACTACTGCTATACTTGGGCACTGAACAAATGTATGATTGATCTCTGATGTGGAGCTCCCACAGCCTATGCATTTAAAACCCTGAGTCATAATTCCTTCCTTGGGGTGTTCATAAGTCCAGTTTCCTTCATAATGTGTTTTTAAATGGTGTTCATATAGTAATGAATAGTGGCATAGGGTTCTTAACCATTGAGATTGTTGTTATGGGAGAGGGTGGATCAATGGTGATCTACTTTTGACAGGTTACTTGTAAATATGTGCTTGCATGCCTGTGTATGTGCATATGTATGCATGCATGTGTGAGCATGGGCATCATGTGACAGACTGGCTGTGGGATTCAAGAAAAATATGTGAAATTGCTGGATGAATGGAAATGTGCTGAGTGGGGGCTATTCTTCAGCCAGTATACTCTACAAATGTCCATATATTGACATGGAAATTAATTGCACAACTAAAATCAGGGTCATTTAAATGGAAATGAAGTTAAACAATATTGCAGCATGATTCAGAAATTTATACATGCTGTGCGATGATGATGAGATGTGACTTCTGGATTTGCTGATTACAGTAAAATCTTGGAGTTCTGAGAGATGTACCACAAAAATCTGTTTGGGTAGCTGCCACTTTAACACACATGTATATGCAGGAGGCTATTCTTGCAGTTGGTATGCATGGAGGTGTCCTCCATCACCCATGGCACCACCAATTTATCAGTCTGTGCCTGTCATTTCACGCCCTTTATGACACAAAAATAGTGGACAGCTACCGTGGGGCAGAGGCATAATGCAGGAGGTGCTTAACTAGTGTCACCTTCATGAGCGGACTTATGTGATGTGTGGCATACCCATCCTTGTGGACAGCAATGTTATGTGTGGCTAGCTTTGAGAACATTGGATATACTGACCTACCAATGACCAATGAGGGACATGGTGGGTGTATTCCAGCCATCAGCCTCAAGGATACTATATCCTTTTCTTAATGCTATGCTGCAATACATGGTTCCTACATACTATAAAGAAGAGAATCAGCAAGACTATCCAAGCATTTTGTGAAATAACCCATTGATACCACCCATATTGCATCAAGGCTCCACTCAGAGAACAGGAACACAAATATATCATCCATAAGAGATTTCTTTCCATAAACTTCCAGGTGGTCTGCAACATGCAGAGTATAATATACAATGTGTCATTGGGCCATTTAGACAGTGCCCACAATCACCACATCTAGCATGCATGCAGCTATTATCAATAATGTGTGCATACTGTGATTTCTCACAGCACACAGCAGCCACGACAGCACTGGGGATGTTGTATGGAGCTATAAATGCACAAGAAAATAAACATCCTGATGCAGTGTTCATGGTGGCTGGAGATTTTAACTGCTGTAATTTATGGACTATTATGCCAGCATACCAGCAACATGTTACTTTCCCTACACAGGAAAAAAAAACACACTGGATCATGTATATAGTAATGTGAAGGGGGCATATAAGGCTCCACCTCACCCTCATTTTGGACAGTCCAATCATATTTCTGTATTCGTCTATCCAGCATACAGACAGCTCCTCAACTCATTCACTCCAATGGAGATCAGGATGTTTGCACTGTAACTTCCAATGGGTGGAGCCTAAGCCTTTTGACAGAATCAAATTATGCCCTCACATTTCAAACAAATGTTAATATTTCTCAAACCATAGGGGTTATGAAAGAAGGATAAATAGAAAACTCTTTAGCACAAACTATTTTTATTGTGCTAGTATTCTTTAGGTTCTAGGTCTTAAACCAAATTTTACAAGTCACAGTAAACACATTAACCATTACATTTGTAATATTTTGAAAACAACTTACAATATCTCTGCAACTACTCAAGTTACACATACTGTCAGCAGCATATTATTCATCTAGCTGAGAGCTTTCATATGAGGTTATGGAGTTCTGTCTGTGTTACTTGGTTGTTGAGATATTTAGAAAAATGTGAAAATTATATCCATATCCTTCTTCTCCTTCTTCTTTCAGCTTTTCCCGGGAAGGGGTCGCTACAGCGGATCACCTTGTCCGCTCATGATTGGCAGCGGAGTTATATGGTGTCGAGTTGCCAGCCTGGCTCCCAACCATCCACAGAAGGCACACACATGCACGCACTCACACCTAGGGCCAATTTAGAGTGTCCAATCCACCTACAGCATGTCTTTGGGATGTGGCAAATTAATATAATGAAAATAACAGTTAATATCTATTTACCTGCACTCACTAAACACAGGTCAAATATTAATTCAGCTGAGTTTGCCACTGTGTAAGCATTAAGATGAACTCTTTTAAAACCTTGTACATAGCATGGTCTTGGAATTATTGATGCAAATACAAACAAGCAATATTTGGTGCCTAGAGGAGTCAGTAGGAGTTAACTGCAGATGTACCTGGAGGCGTCAGTTGGATGTAATGAGTTAAACAAGCCCCTACTGTAAGAAAAGTTGTTAAAGTGTGGACAGAAGAAGCTGAAAAGGAGCTTCAGGACTGTTTTCAGTGTACTCAATGGGATGTTTTTCCGACAGCTGCTATGAATGAGGATGGCATTGTTAATTTGGAGGAATACAATTCAGCAGTCTCCAGCTACATAAGTACATGCACTGATCTTATTATGCCCCATAAACATATTTGGTCATATCCAAATAATAAACTATGGATTAATTCAGAGGTTTGTTTTGCACTTCATGCTCACTCTAAGATATGCCTTAGGCAATGCTGGTGAATATAAAAAAATCTAGATATGATTTACGCAGAGCTGTTAATTTATTTATTTGTTGGTATTTGTTATCCAGGAAGGTCCACTGGATCAATAACCCATTTAAGTGGAGGCCCAGGGAGAGAAGCTCCACAAATAATTACAAATTTAACAAGATAGTACAAGAAGGTTACTTATGTTACAGGACAAATTCAACTTTTGAGTTAAAAGAAAAATTATAAATTTTACAATGTTAGTACGAAAAAGGTTACATATGTCACAGGACAATTTAACTTTTGAGCTAAAAGGAAAATATTTTGTACAGTGTACTGTAAGACAGCAAAGTCATCTAATAAATGCAGAGACATATAGTAGATGTCTGGGATTACACTTATGAGTTATCCAAAGATTTAACCACCATTCTGTATCTGGTTTGCCATATGATAACTCACTTTTGTTTAGTAAGAAAAACAAGTTTACGGTGGTTTATTGATTTTACAGGTGCAGTGAGGATTATCTAGATAGTGACTTTTTAATGCTGATTTAAAGTTTTTCAAGCAGTCAGTTTGTGTTATGTGGGAGGGTAGGGAATTCCAAAGTTTAGCAATTCTATGAGAGTATAGACTTTGTCTAGCTCTTTTGTTAGGTTTGGTTACATTTAAAAACATTTTTTGGAGGATCTGAGGGCTCTTGTTGGAGTATATGTATGTAGGATGGAGCAGAGTGCTGGGCAGGAGATGGACTGAAAAATAAGTTTATGTGCTGGATTTAGTTGTGTGTAGTTGAGATAGTTGGAAAAGTCAACCCAGTTCATTTCTGAGATGGCATGGCTGTGGTGAGAATGGCTAGGCTTACCTGAGGTGAATTTAGCTATTTTATAATAGCAGGATTGTAGTTTATTGCTAAGTGATGAGTGAAGATTAGTGTAAATGGCACTGCCATATAGAAGGGAAGGGATGAGCAGGGTAGTGACCAATTTAATTTTGGTATGGTTGTCTAGAAAGCATTTTTACAGTAAAGTTTCCCTAGTTTGAAGTGAGTTTTCTTTATTGTGTTGAGAATATGTGATTCAAAGGTGAGCTTATCATCGATTGTTATACCTAATAATTTTGCAGTGTTCACAATTTCAACTTTGGTATTGTCTAGAGAGAAGATCCTAAACTGTATGTCTGGTTGTTTTGTGTAGAAAAGTAATAGTTTTGTTTTTGGGGGGTTTAACAGCAATTGTGCATTATTTAGCCAGGCTTCTATATTCTGAGAATGTCTTTTGATTGGCTGTCAGGAGATTTGAAAGATTATTGGCAGTAAAGATGACTGGAGAATCATCTGTGCATTGGATGAGACTACTTTGCTGAGAAGCTTTGTGCAGATCGTTGATGAAGGTATTAAAGAGTAAGGGCCCTAGTATTGATCCTTGTGGGACTCCAATATTATTTGCTTGATAGATTGTTGATTGTGCCATTTGACTGATTGTTCCCTATTGTTCAGATAGGAGGAAAACCAAGTGAGAGATGTGGGGGAGCAGCTTAGTTTAGATAGTTGGTTTGAACATTTAGTATGGGATACAGCATCAAAAGCCTTTGATAGATCTAGTAAGATTAGTGAAGTAGGGTGACCGGCACCATTGGCTTTGTTGGCAGTATCAGTGAAAGACTGAAGGGCTGTTATAGTGCTATGATTAGGATGGAAACCATGTTGGGTAGGGGAAAGAAGATTATTAGTAGATAGGTATGTATGAAACTGGATCTGTACAAACTTCTCTAGTATTTTTGATAGCAGAGAGAGTATAGAGATAGGGTGGTAGTTAGAGAGGTCATGGGAGTTTCCACCTTTATGAAGTGGAGTAATGATGGATTTTTTTCCATAGTTAGGGGACATAACATGCTGAGATAGATCAATTTATAAGAGTGCTAATAGGGTAGGCAATTGCTTTGCTGCAAGTTGTAGGTATTCAGAGGGGAAGAGAGCAGAGTTTTAGTTTGATAGGAGTTTGAGTATAAGAGAGGTGGGTACTGGCTGAATAGTAAAGGAGGGAGTTGAAAGAGTGCTACTTGTAGTGTATGGGGAGGAGAAGCTTTTGTTGAACAGTGTAGGACTATTTATATCGATGGAGTTTAAGTTTGTGAGTCTTTGACTAGCTTTTGAATGGTAGTAATGAAATGGGTATTGAATTTGTGAGCAATTTGTTGTGTGGATTTTTATCAGGTGAAGGGGAAGGGTTTTGTAAGGTAGCAGGATTAAGTAGAGTGGAGACAGAATTCCAGAATTGTTTTTGATTTTTGTGTAGGGAGGATAGTTTAGAAGAAAAATAGTTTTTTATCTTGTATGACTAGCTTTTTTGCTGTATTTCAAAGTTGCTTGAATTTGAGTTCATTTTGTTTTGTTTTATTTTTTTGCCATTGTTTCCAGTCTTGGTCTCTTTGAAGGATACTTTGTTTGGTCATTTTTGTTAGCCAGGGGGCATGGTTGACTTTTGTTCTTTTGGTTCATATAGGTGCTAGACTATTTAGGGTATCTAAAAAGATGTTATTAAAATAGTAAACAGCATCATCTAAGGGAAGTGTTTGTAATGGGGTCCAGTTGTGAGCTTTCAAAATACTTATAAATGTGTCTTGGTTAAAGCGGATGTGATTTCTAGAATTTTTATAGGAGTGAGTTTTAGATGTTTGAAACTATGTTGTTTGGGTATATGCTGGAAGGTGGTCACTTAGTATGTTAGGTAGGGTTTTTGAGTGTGAGTAATTTTGAGGGTGGGATACTAGTATCCAATCTAAGGTTGACTCTGAAGGGGTGGGTAGGACATGGGTAGGGGTTGTGATAAGCTGTATAAAGCTATGTAGATGTATACTATTGGCTGGGGAGTTGGAAGTTAGGGCTTGCTAATTAATGTTGGTGATCTAGGATGATGGTTTCTTATGAGATATTTTCATTTATCCATGATAAGAGGTTTTCTAGAGTAGGAATATTGTGGCCTGGGAGAATGTAGAGTACAACTATACATAAATGTTTATTATTGTTAATATGAAGTAATGTGATTAGAAGTTCAGTGTTACCAAAGAAAGGAGTTGGATTGGGGTAGGTTGTGATGATTAGGGAGGTTTGATAAATTAATGCTATACCACCACCCTTTTTATTAGGTCTATCTGTGTAAATGATATTATATCCTGGTGGAATAATTTCAGTATTGGCAGTGTGTGGTTCTAGCCATGTTTCAGTTACTGCTACAATGTCTGGGGTGTGGTTAAATAGCCAGGTATGAAATCCAGTAATTTTGTTACCAATACTACATGTATTTATTGTTATTAGTTGAAGATGTTGGTTATTTGGGGGGAGCATATGCGTGGGTGGGTTGCTTGGACTGGGATTTGGATGAACGTCTCTGCATTGTTCTAAGAAGAGGAGGAGATGGACTGTGTTATAAGGTTGGCGGCTTTTTGAGAGGGGTTTAGGGAGGTGTATAAGACATAGTTTTAGTTTGCAATTGGTAGGGGGCAGGTGTGTTTTTGGTTGTATACTGAATGGAGCTTACAAGTAAAGATGGTGAGATGTTAGAATAGCTAGGTAAGCTGTTGTGCAGTGGTAAGGTTTGAGTGCAAGATTTTGGAGGTACTATGTTAATGGTGGTATATGTGGTGGTGGTATGGAGAAGTAGGAGTAAAAAACTAGTGAGGATTATAAACAGAAGTGAGAATGTTAGCTTTGAGATAGTATTGTTAGAGGGAGTCATTGTGAGAAACCTAGAGGTTGAGAGATGGAGGTAGGGGGAGGGGATGGGGTTAGGGACAGGAAAGTTGAGTTGAAGAGCTATTGGTAGGAACAGTAGTGGGAGAGGTTAGAATTAGAAGGGGTAAGTATAAATTTAGTGAAAGAGGGGTGGGTGGGAATTGGGGTAGGGTAGAGGAGTGGAGTGAGCTCGGAGCTCAGGGAAGGGTAAACAGAGTTGGATGCAACGGCCTTCAGAAGCCGTAAAAAAAAAAGTACATCTGAAAATAAAGTGGAAATGTGAAATACAGATAAAAAAGTAAATTTTACTACAGACAAGCTAAAATAATGTATTGAATGTAGGCTGTGCAGACTCTAAACTCTTCAGGTTTGGGAAGAGCTAATGCTAAGTACAGTGTGCCTGTTATTTTCTTGAGGTATTGCTGGGATTTGTTAACAGGGAAATAGGTAAGAGATACAGAAGGGAGAAGGAGAGATAATACTAGTGCTAACAGTGTCAAGAAGCTGGGTCTAATAAATCAGAGTGTTTACAGAACTAAGACAGCAGGCAAAAAACTGCTCATAGACTGTAGGAGTGTACAGGGGAGAATAGACCGTTAGATAGGAACCTAGATAAAGAGAGGGGGAATAGAGGCTTCTACTGTAGTGTGCGTTCAGGGAAATGAATAGATAATAGAATTGCAATAGTTCAAAAAATAAGAGCTGGACATACAATAATTTAAGTCTTGGTAATGTGGAGGGTTGTCTCGATGCAGCTAGAGAGCCCGGATGCAGTACATGCAAGTCTCACAGCAGAATGCTGGACTCACTGGTGGATAGTGTGCTTGCAGTAGTTTGGTGGGAGGGGAACTACAGAATGGAATTCAACAAAAGATTACCAAAACAAAGATATCATATGGCAATGCAATCATATTACAGTTACGCTTGCAGTAGATAGCACTTTTCACAGTCATACAAACAATTGGCAGAGATGTTTACAGTGATTATTCTTCACACACTAGCCATAGACATAGATTTTTCATCAGCACTGTTGCAAATAGAACACCTGGTATAGCTATGTAAAAAACACATAAGCCATTATTTCTAAAACAACAAGCTCTACAAAAGCTAAGGATACGTAAAGCTGAAGTTGGTGCAATATGGAATAATCCTTGAAAATATTTGTATGCTTTGAGCCATGTTTGGAATTATATTAGTGATATTATGCTCTTAATGGTCTATCAACAAGTTGTGTAGCTAGCGAGTGTAGCCTTTTCTAAAACGCTGCACTATAGGGCTAAACACCAACTCAGCGGACTCTGAGCCTATGGGATACACATGTAGCTCTCTAACAATACAATGATATCTGCTAATGATTATCTAACAAAATGAGCCTGGATATCACTTGGTAGATGATGCACTACTCAACAACCTCATGTATGTCTAATTGTAATAAATGCAGCTTGAACATCTTAACAGTTGTTAAAATGAATAGAAGCCAAGAGGAAATACAAACTTAAATTGGAGGGTTACTATACTACTGTTGATACCTGGTGTATGTGACAAGGATTGGAAAACATCACAGGTTACAGAGACAGAAGTAGAGAGATGACTATTGATAGTCATTTCTCACAGGATGACTTTAATGAATTGTATGCCCACTTTGAAGCCCCATAATACTGAGTTAATGGGCAGGGAGAGGGATAGTGAGGGTTTATCACCACCATTCATAATATCATCTGCAGATGTGGTGAAGTCTCTGAGGAGGATAAATCCTCAGAAGGCAACTGGCCCTGATAACATCGTTGGACGTGCACTTAACACTTGAGCTATAACACTTGCTGATGTTTTGGCTGATATATTTAATTTTTCTCTTACACAAGCTATAATCCATACATGTTCCAAAATAACTATTATTATTCCACTGGGAAAAAGGGTAAAACTAATTGTGTGAATGATTATCGGCCCATTGCATTGACTCCTATAGTGATAAAATATTTTGAGAGAATCATTATGAGCCATATTCAGACATTTATACCTGATAAGATGGACCCTTTACAGTTTGCATATAGTCCAAATAAGTTGACAGAGGATGCAGTTAGTACAACATTGCATACAGTTTTTACACATTAGAGAACAAGGACTGTTATGCTGAATTGTTTATTGATTATAGCTTGGCTTTTAATACTGTGATACCAGCTAAGCTTACTAACAAGCTGTCCATCTAAGGTACACCATCTAGGGGTGGGAGGTTGGCATAATGGTTAAGGTGTTTACTGTACAAACATAAGGTGCAGAGTTTGATTCTCACATGGTGTAATTGGGTAGGCTGAAAATGACCCACAAGGGCAGTTAGCCTAGAACTAATCTATTCTTTGCAACTGGGTCCTGGATTTTTTAACAGACAGACTACAGTCAGTCAGGTTGGGAAATAATATTTCCAAAACAATAATTATAAACACAGGTACTCTACAAGGCTGTGCTTTGAGTCCCATACTGTATACACTCTTCACTCATGACTGTGTTGCTTCCCAACATAACACCAGTTTTATTAAATTTGTGGATGATACCACTATTAGTGGATTGTTTATTGGTGGTGATGAGACAGTATACAAGCAAGTGGCTGGCCTTGTTAAGTGATGGCAAGATTATAATCTCTCTCAACATCAGTAAAACAAAGGAGATGAGTAGTGATATATGGAGGAACAGATGACAGCATTTACCACTGTATATTGGTGATTCTGAGGTGGAGAGAGTGGTTACATTTAAATTTATTGGTATTAACATCTCTGAGGACCTCTCTTGGAGTAATAACATTACAGACATGGTGGGGAAAGTTTGGCAGTGTCTGTATTTTCTAAGAAGGCTGAGGATGTTTTGTATGTCAATTACTACCCTAAGTAATTTCTACAGATGTACACTTGAGAGTATCCTCTTCCTCTCCATTGCTGTTTGGTTTGGGAATAGCAGATCACTGGACCATAAGGCTTTACAGTGGGTGATAAAATTAGTGCAAAATGTCATTCGAGCAACATTTATTGCACTGGAGGACGTCTATAACAAAAGAGTTATTATAAAAGGAGGGCCTATAATATTATTAAGGATATTACCCATCCACAACACAAATTGTTTATGTTGTTACCATCAGGGAGACATTATCAGAGTATAGCAGCTAGAACAATAAGGCTGAAAGAGAGTTTTCTTCTTTATGCCAATAGGCTTGTAAATAAAACCCATCCATTGCCTCTCTCTCCAGCACCATAGACTGGCTTGTGTTTGAAGGGGTGGAATTCTATTTTTATTTTTATTTTTGTTTTGTGTTAATGTGGTATGTTGGAGGATTTGCAGAATAAGAATTTCATTGTACTGCGTGATATTGTCTCTAGTACATATGATAATAAAGTTGAATTGAATTGAATTGAATTTTGTAAGTGATGGTGGATATGCCCTGGAGCCATGGCTAATTATACCATAAGAAACCCACAGATAGGTGCAGGGAATGCATACACCACCACCCTGTCACAGACCACAAACTTTGTTGAACATGTGTTCAGACTGATGAAAGCTTGCTTCTGCTGTTTAAATGTATCTGGTGGTGCCTTGCTGTATGATCCTAAAACACATAGTAGAAATTTTACAGTGTGTATAATATTACACATCCTGTTTATGCTCAGACAAATGTGGCAGTGGAGAGACATTCAGGAACAAGATGTTCCAAAGTCAACAGCAGAGGAGGTCCCTCCTGAGGAGCCCAAGGAGGAGGAGGAGGATGTAGAATGACCATGAAGTGCATTATACCATGACACTAGCTTAGAGGCAGCATCTGGTTCACAGCAATGGCCAGATTAAGCATAACATATAACAGCAACAATGATGCATGTAGTACTATAACCAGCCTGTTCTACACCATACATGGACTATCCACACAGTGCATCAGACACATGTTACCCAGGTAACAGAATATGGAGGACAGAACACAGATGTCATCATATGCAGTATGTATGTCATATATACAAATGGTCAATTTTGATTAGTGTACTACACTGGTAAACAAATATAAAATACAATAAATTTAAATGTGCACATCTGAGGAGTGCCACACTGACAGGTGACAACAATGAGTAGTGTGTGTACGTGTGTGTGTGTGTGTGTGTGTGTGTGTGTGTGTGTGTGTGTGTGTGTGTGTGGTAGGGCTAATACTGTGGGAGAGTGTGTGTGTCCTTTGAGCTGGAGAGTGTGGGAAGCTAGGAAGACTGGTCAGGGTTGGGGGGATGCATGGGCTGTGCTGACAGAAGTATATGAATGTGCATAGACTCAGTTTCAGCATAAGATGCAGGATTAAGCTGGGGCATGACAAACCAGTCTAGGGTGCATGCAGAAAATATGTGTGCTGACCATGTATAGCGACGTCCATGGTGCAGCCCTGTCTGGCGAAGGATACAGGTACAAACCACAGCAAGCACAGATGATGGAATGTTTAGTAAGAATGAAAAGTGACGTGTTATGAGTTGTCTCAGCAGGAACATCACATCTTCATCGGTGTTCATACTTCCTCACAGGGCTCTGTACACATCATAAAGATGTGCTAGGGGCAGGGGCAGTGGTTATAATTTGAAATGTTAGGACCCACTTCAGCAAATCCTAAAATACAGTTACTAATGGCTGAAAACACAGACTTACATATATCAAGTTTGAGATGGCCTTTTCTCTGTGGTATGGCAATCTTGGAGCTGGTATTTATAAGTTCAGGGGTGGCCTCCTACATCAGGGAATTTGGGGGCTTGACCCTTGCAAAAACAAGATAAAAAGAGAAGAAAATGTTTGATAATCACTCTTCTCCTGCATTTTTGGCCTTTTTTTGTGTGTTGGCACTTGATATTATGAGCATCAACATTTCACTAGGGAGGTGGTACCATGGAATTTAAACCATAACCTCACCATCCCATAGCAGGCTTTTCCATTAGAAGTGGAGAAGGACCACCCATGAGAATGGTAATGGCTATGATGGGTGGCCATACAGGAACATCTGCAACATACAGACACCCTTCACCAGCTTTTGAATATTAGACATAAATGGGCTAGGCCTCCCTACAGGTCATCACAGAGCACATACCACCTCAATCAGCACTGTTATGCTTGCATTGATTTCTGTCTGTCACTGTATAATAGCCCTGTGTGTATTCTGAGTGATAGTCATACAGACTCTTAGTTTGGGTGAGGTGTTACCAATGATGTTGCCAGCCACTGCTATGCTGACCGCTTCAGCCTTCCTAATACGTAATGGGGCTAAGAGCAACCATGAGTTTCTCTGCCATTGGAAAAGAAGGCACCCCCTATGCTGACTGGTCTTTCAACTCCTGCCCTTCTATGGCATCCTGAGACTGAGAGGTGGATTGCACAGGCACAGGACCTGTGTTTGTGGAAGGGGGAGTGGATATGACCATCACATTACCAATGGCTGTATTGATTTTATATGTGCAATGCTGAGAATATTACGCATGTATATACTCTGAATAAGTAAAGACTTTTGATAAGAGCATGCCATTGTGCTAAAGGCACTTGGTGCAAAGACCTTGTGCTCCATAATGCATCAGGGAGTTGTGTTAGCAGACAATAAATCAGAACTTGTTGTGTCTTATTTCTTCTCCCCAGTGATTGTAAGTCAGAGGTTAAGTAACCAATGTTGGATCTTACTGGTAGTCTACTCCGGATCTAAGCCTAGATTTGTAGAGCTGATATTTACAAAACAGATATACTCGGAAAACATTGTTCTAATGAGCTTTTTTACATATAGGGGAAGCTATGATATCAGAGTCAAGTGAATTGTGAGAGGTTAAATCAGACTGCCCCACTAAATATGAATTCTTCCTATGGTCCCAAGTGCAAATATTTCCATAAATGTAGTCATATTTGTCTCAAATTATTGGTGTCTGATTAGGTAACTTCTTGGGTACAGGTGAAGACACAATTCTGGAAAAAATTCAAATTTTTATTAAATTTAGCACCCAGACACTCTGCCTCTTTGGACTATACATAACAACATAAAATCACAAAGTATCTATATAGTTATAAAAGACCAGTTGCAAAATATTAATAAGTAACCAATTAAATGCATTAGATTGAATTCATTATTAAGGCAGTAAAAAAAGACTAAAATTTAAAGATATATTTTTTATTCAAAATCAATTTATCCAAAGTGTTCCCTGACCTAATATTTATCCTTATTCCAAATTAACGAATCTTAGTGTATTTACATCCCCTTGATATTAATTGCAAATATAATCCAAATCCCATCGAGCTACGCGCTCGAGAGACTTGAACCTCAGCACTGAAATAAATAGGACATGCTGGAGGGACAGATTCATAACCCAGAGGCTCCCTTCACTCTGGAATAAAAACCCAGTCCAGGTTAGGCAGAGTCCCTCATTGACTCTCTTCAAGAGGAATCTTGATGAGTGGATGGGAGATCGTAGGTTTACCCCAGGTATCACTTCTGTGTCACTGTTAGACAGAGACACAGTATACTAACCTCGAAAAAGGGCATAGCAAAATAAATTTAAAATGGGTGGCGAAAGCCAAACACATTCTGGCTAGGCTTATAAATGCCCTAGGGCAGATAGCCTAGTATGAACCTATGAACCTATGAACCTATACACGACCGAACAGCTTTTTCTCATTTACTTCTTTTTAACATCTCTCAGCTGCTGACTTCACCACACATTTCAGCTTCATCCAAGTCGCAACAGTGATTAGGATGGGCTACCTGCCTGGAATGTGCTAGAACCCTCTCTTGGTAAGACACTCCCACCCTGCCCAGCCATCTCAGCTGCAGCATCAGCCAAGGTAGCAATGGGTGACGGCTGACATGCCTGCAGCTTGGATGGACCTTTGCAATCTGTAGAAGGACGACACAAAGGAAAGTGTGCCACTAGACAGGAGAAATAAAAAATGTCCACCAGCGAGGAAACTAGGACCAACAGGCGGCAAAAAGTCTTTACTGACGAAACACAAAAGCAGAATATATCAAGCGCTTTCACTCGGTTAATACCGAGCTTTCTCAAGATAAAAAAACAAAATACAATGCCATCATTAAATAGATAAAATCAAGTCACCTGATATACTAATTAACCTAACTGGTATCAACTTAATTAATCAAAATTAAAATTAAAAACTACTAATGATTAATAACCTGTTGTTAAAGATACAGTTATATTACTATAACTTAGTTTGTTTCGAGTACCTATCAGACTGGTGAAATATATATATATGTTCTGATATACAATTTCAAAACTAATTAAACAAATAAATAAATAGATATTGTTACTGCATCTGAAAACTAATAATACCCAATCAAATAATATCAAATGATAAAAAAAAACTGTAATAAAATATGCATTTAAAAATCAATTCTTAGTACCCAAACTTACATAATTCAATAAATAAAAAACGAACAAATGAGTTTACAAAAAATAAATAATAAACTCACTTCATAAAATAAATTTACATGAAAATCTTATAATCGGGCCATTCTCAATCTAAGTACACTGCTGATATTGATATTCTCATTGAGGCCAGGGGGCTTTGCAGCATCCAACCTAAGCTGCCATAAGAGTTCTCTATACTCCAACCTGGTCTCCCAGTCCCCTCCTCTGGCATCTGGTGTCACTTGTTCCAAAACAATAAATTAATCTGCATTTTAGGGCAAATATTAAAATGCTTATAAAAGGCACTTGTTTCTTTCTTTTTAGAAACATCATATAAATGTTCAAAATCCTCCTTCTTAAAGGCCTTTCAGTTTTCCCTACGTAGAAACTAGAACAATGTGTGCAAAGACCTAAGTATGCCACGCCTTTTGTCCCACAACTGGAATATCGGTCGGCATTGAACAAAAACTTCCTAGATGGGATATATAAAGTACTGTCATTAATAATAGCAGTACACTGCTTGCAAACCCCACATTTGTAGGTACCCAATCTAACACTTTCCAATGGGAACCCTGCGGGTTGCTTCCTCTCGAATAATTCCTTTAGATTAACGTCCCTTCTCCTAACAAATCTAGGACGTTCTTGAACCAAATTTTTTAGTTCATCCTGTAAGGTCAAAACTGGCCAGTACCTAGAGACTGCTTCCTCAACGTGGTGAAAATCACTAGAAAAAGTGTAGATAAAATTACTGTGAGGTTCAAACTGATCAGTTTTATTCCCTTGTTCAGCCAATGTTGAACCACTTCCTAGCAACGGAAAGTATTTCTGTTCCCTATTCTCAATAACTTCTTGAGCCAAGCTGTTAATACGTGAGGCAGGATAGCCTCTTTCAAAAAAAAGGGTTTTTAAAAATTGGACTTCCTCCAAAAAATATTCATATGTACTAGACATCCTGGATGCCCGAATAAATTGGCCTTTGACAATACCTTTCTTTTGATGGAAAGGATGTCCACTGTCAAAATGTAAATATGAGTTAGAAAATGTAGTTTTCCTATAGAGTTTAGACTGAAAGGTTTTGTTAGTACAATCTTTAGAAAGGGTTACATCAAGATAGTTTAATTCATCATGACTAACATTGTGGGTAAAGGATAAAAAGTGGGTAGTAGAATTAATGTAACTCATAAAATCCAAAAAACCATTTAATGTCCCGTCCCACAACAAACAAATATCGTCCAGGTACCTCCTGTAATGGGTTATGTGTTGAACCCAAGGGGTTGAAAATATAAACTTATACTCCCAATAGTGTAACACTACATTTGCATAAAGGGAGGCACAGGAGGCACCCATTTCTACTCCTTTCTTCTCTCTATAAAGCTCCCCATTAAAATAAATGAAATTATTCTCAAGTATAATCTCCATAAAATCAACCAACAAACTAATAACTCTATGACCAAGGCCAGATTCAGCAACCAGGGTGTCGTTAAACCATTCCAAACCTATGGAATGTAGTTATACTTGATGTCCTAGATAAAACACAGCATGTGGGATTACCACACGTCAAGAGAGTCTTCCCTGTGGCCAATAGCACTACCACTGCTACCTATGAGCATGAGGTGGCAGACTAGCACACATCTGTCATGTGAGTACCAATTGTGCTACAGGCTACAAATGATGCATGAAACTGACTAGTGTAACAGCTGTCTCCCAGATATGTGGACAGCTCTAGACACATCAAGCAATGTCAGCAGCTGTAATCTGGGAACACTCCACAGCTACCCACATTGACATGGAGATGGCTGACATATTACCTGTTGTGCAGGAAAATATGACTCTGAGCTGTCAGAGCCTCAACAAGATAAGGACGTCTGGGAATTATGTGGATGCATGCAGTCTGTAGAGGTTCATAGGTTCATAGGTTGGTACTAGGCTATTGGCCCTAGGGCCAGTACAAGCCTAGCCATAACAATTCTCTGGCTATTTCTTCCCACAATATTTACTTCCCTGGACCCCTGTCTAGCAGGGTGACTGACATGATCCCTGGGGTAAATTTCTTATCTCCCATCAAGTTGTCAAGGTTCCTTTTGAAGAGGCCCAAGGAGGCGCTCTGCTTGACATGTATGGGCAGTCTATTCCAGAGTATGGGGAGTCTCTGGGTCAGGAACCTATCCCTCCAGCATGTTTTGTTCATTGTGATGACAAGGTTTAGGTCCCTGGAGCATGTGGCTCTGATGGATTGGGATTTCTTTAAGTGTAGCATGTCCAACAGCTATTGGTTTGACATGGCCTTGTATGTTAAGCAGAGATCGCTTCTGAGTAGATGATATGTGACAGAGCATAGCTGGAGTTTTTTAGTCGGTCAGCATAGTGTATCTGCTTTAGGCCTGTGATTCTTTTAGTGAGGTGTTTCTGTGGCCTTTCCAGTTGTTGCAGATGTCTTGTGAGGTATATACCAAATGAGGCATTGTACTCTATGATGGGTCTATTGAGGGATGAGCACAGTGGGACAATGACCTCCTTTTTTCTGGATGAAAAGCCCTTAGTGATGAGGTGTGCAACATAGAAGAATTTCCTGACTGTTGTAGCGATGTGGTTATCGAAGGTGAGACCACTATCCACCTATGTTCTTAAGTCTCTTATCACACTTTTGGTGTTTAGCGTACTGCCACCTATGTGGTAATTCATGGGTACATATTTTTCCCAAAGGGGATAACTATACACTTCTTGGCATTGAGCTTGAGCCCATGGCTCTAGCACCAAGCATCTGTTTCTGTAAGGCCCTTTTGTAGAATATCCATATAATTTGGGGATTCAATAATGGCTCCAAGTTTGCAGTCATCTGTGAACTTTGTTAGGCAGAGTCCCTTAGTGTTGGACTGTACTTCCGAGAAGTAGATGCCAAACAAGAGTGGTCCCAGGACTGAGCCCTGAGGTACTCCACTTGTCGCTTGTCTGGAGTTGGATTTGGAGTCGGCTACTTTTACAGTGTGGGTTCTGTCAGTAAGCCAGTTGACAACCCATCAAGAAGTGAAGTAGGGATTTATGCCCAGCTTAGTAAGTTTATCTATAATTCCAGAGTGTGGGGTGGTGTTGAAGGCCTTGGCAAGGTCCAGATAGGCCATATGTACCACCATACCCTCATCCACGGCTCTGGAGACTGATTTGAAGAAGTCAAAAAGGTTCAGGAGAAATGATCGGCCCTTCACGAACCCAAACTGGGTGAGGTCCAGTTTTTGAAGGTTGCCAATGTCTTTGTTTATAAGTTCCAAGATAATACATTCCATGACCTTGCAGATCAGGCTCATCAGACTGATGGGACAGTAGTTCCCAGGATCCAAGGTGGATCCCCCCTTGTGGAGTGGGATAACTGTAGCTGTGCGCCACTCAGTGGGCACGAAGCCTGAGGTGAGGCTATGATTAATCATGACACTTAGGTGAAGTGCCAGTTCATTTTGTAGTTCATGTAGTACACAACTTGGGATGTTGTCTGGTCCCATGGATGCTGTATTCTTAGCTTTGGAGAGTGTGGTTTTTACCTGTGTGGCTGTGATTACCGGAATTTGGCAATCTTTCGGTATTGAGATGGGCCCTTTAGGGGGTGAGAGGGGGGTGAAGTTGGCACTGAATTGATCTGCCAAGATATTGGCAATGTCTTTGGGAATCGGTATATTTAATGCCATTCTGTTGTAGCTCAGATCAGATCTGAGCATTCCCATTTAGATCCTTGACATAACTATAGAATGCCTTGTGGTTGTCTTTGGAATCTTTGGCAATTTTATTTTCATAACTAGCTTTGGAGGATTTTATGAGGGATCTCAGCTTCTTACTGAGGCTGGTAAGGGAGTTTTTTGCATCCTGGAATTTTCCTCTTTTCTGCAACAGTTTCTTCCTTCTGTGGTATAGTTTGTTTATGACAGGGGACCAGCAAATTGGCTTACTTTTTTTGGAGGAGTGTGTCTTGGTTCTATTTGGGGTGGCACGATTCATGTACAAGTGGATGTGCTCATACAGTGCTTTAGTATAGCCACACACTGCCATTGCTTCCTCATCCACCTACATAAGGATGTTAACCATTGCCACCATCAGCGCTCTACATTTCACAGTTTTTTAACACCTTTATTAAATTCACACATACTGAACAATGATATGTGTCATCCATTAATAGATAAGAAAAGAAAAAAAACTGCAAACATTTTTCATTTTCATGCATTACACATATATGTTTTCCTTTCTGTATCAGAGGTGTAGCTAGCTATTCTGTTGCCTGGTGCCGTCCCTCAAGCTGGTGCTCCCTCTAAAAAAAAAAAAAAAAAAAAGAAAGAATCTTCTACCATGGAGAACCAAGAGTTCCAGTTCTACAAAATGTTCATCTTTCCTTTTAAAGAATGGCTAGCAGCTATGGTTTATGTGACTTATGGAGTGGTAAAGCACTTCAGTTTTTTTAAAAGAAAAAAACTTCTTTCCTTTAAAACTGTAGCAAACTGCTTGCAACAAGCAGCTGCTACAGCTTATGCCACAGATGATGCACAAAAGTGCTTAAGTTCTAAAAAAAGTCCTCTTTCTTTTTCAAACTGTCGCAAACTAGCAAACAGCTGCAACAGTTTATGGCACACACATGTTCAGTTGTCTGATCACAGATGCAATATGATACTGGTATTTGCATAATGGTAATGCACTGCATTGAAGACTGGCATTTGCTGATCAAACTCCCTAGTACTTTGTGCCCAGGGTGGCTGCCACCTTCACTGCACCCTAGCTACATTACTAATCTCTATATACCACTATTGTTTGTTATTGGGGCATGTGCATGCTCATAGTATTTGCAAAGAATGAACAGTGCAGGCAACACATTTTTCCCCTGCTATCACCAAGCTATCACCATACTCTACAACATGCCAGAAGAAGCCCCACTACAATGACACCAAGGGTGTGACACTTCACATGCACACTCTTTACACATGTAATTTTATCAGTTGTGCTACACCTGTGTCCTGGGGTCCGCCTAATCCAGCTAAGTCAGCCCATCAGAAAAGGCTCATTGCATGAGCATGTAGTGCCTGCTTTACAATCTCATCACAGTGGCCACATTCCTTGAACACAAAGCAGCTTCTTATTCTAGTTAACAGAGGAAATCATCTATAACACTGATGACCCCGCCCCTCCCCCTGCTCAGGACCTATGTCTCCATCTCAGCTGATCAGTAGCCCCACTCTCCCTTGCTTGTTAAACCGCTATGCACCCATCCTTCCCTAAGCATATGAATTTGGTTGTGACCCTCACCAACCTCCTTCTTCTGTGAGGTATGTGGAGAAGTCTGATGCACAGAGTGGCTTGACCATGGATTGCCCGGCATAGCCTGTACTTGGCATTAAATGCAGCATGTTGTTCTGAGATAGCTGTGACACAAAGCTGCCATTTTCTAGATGTCCAAGCCCATAGGGATGGACTAGATATTGCTGACCACCTGTGCTGCTGTATACTATGCACAACATGATTTAGAGGGTGTAGCACAGTGCTATCAATTGCCATCAGTGTCATTGTTGTAGGATGATGTGCTGGTAGTAATAATGGGTGCTGCTGTTGTGGGTGTGGAGTGTCACATTGATAATAGTTGGGCTTCTTGATTCCTAAGGATCATATTATGCAGCATGTAGAATGCTAGAAACAGCTGACAGGTAGCATCAGGTGCATACTGCAGTGCCACTAATATGTGTCTTGGAGGTGGGACTGAGATTTCAGCAGGCTATAGACATACTTTACTGTGGACTCCATATTGTATCTTGTATAATCTGCAACACCCTAAGGACATGGGTTGATAGAGACATCAGTGAATGAGAAATGTATACATATTGTTTATGGTTTTAAAGATGCATCAACGCGCTTACATTTTCCTACATGGTGGTCCTATGGAGATGTCAATATGCAGGAAATGGTGATGAAGGTGACTTGCCTGCAATATGTGGGAATCATGAACATTGCCAGAGTGACATGTGGGTACATAGATTGTGAGCCCATGTGTTTTACGCACTACCTGGCAGCTGATGAAATGATAGCTCTTCCTGTTGATGTAATGCTGTCTATGAGCAGCATCTGGTGACTTCATTAGAGTATGTGTATAATCAATGTCTCTCAAACACTTCCATGAGGTGGAGAATATCATAAATTCCATGTATGGTAGTGGCTTGCTCCTCTGTCATGTTGACCAAACAGATGTGATCTTCTCTCTGTCACAGCAATTTCATAGAGGAACATCTTCAGTACTGAACAGGTCAAATCAGGTGACATACCAGAAATATCCCCACTTTGTCTCTGGAAGGTAACTGTAGCAACAATGGTAAGAAGTACTCTTGATATAGGAAATCCATGCATTGCTCCAGTTTCATTTTGTAGGTCATGAAGATAAAACAATGCTAGTATAATGTCTCTACGAAAGCAAAATCAGTCCAGTATTGGCTGCTGTGATATCGTTTTGGCAGCACTCTTTTTGCTGACATGCATTGCCATGTTGGACCCTGAGTTACAACTACCCACACTAACTAAATGCTGCTGAACGATATCTGTCAATGCTGCTAGCATTTCTGTTCTTGTAATGTCACTGATTTTGCTATGCTTTTTGCCTCTATATTCAGACACAAGAACCTATGCCATTTCACACCTGATGATTATGAATTGTGACTTGCTTTCTTCAGTATTTATTTGCATATTGTTATGCACTCCTTAAATGTCATATCTTCATTTGCATTTCATTATATGGTCATCTGCATACCCACTTTTTCTGCACCCTTTTGCTCATTACCTTATACTTTTACATTGCTCTGTGAATTGCTTGCTAGCTGCACATTCCAGATTTTGGCACAAGAAGATGCAGTGAACTTCACAATTTGACACTAATGATAGTCAGTTTCATGGCATCAGTTTAATTTCATACAGTGGAGAGAGAGAGATTACACGCCCTCAGTCCTAAAGACACTGATTCTTGGTGAACAGATATGATATACAGTATCAAGTTAAATGCATATCACTATAGTACCTCTTTCTAGATGAACAAATGCTGTTCCAATGACCATATCCAAATCATTACCCAAAGTCAGATTTTGAGTATTATCAACACCATA
>NC_056744.1:1161583868-1161603868 GCF_019279795.1 Protopterus annectens
CCATATCCTAGCAAGCTATAGGTCACCCTCTATATTCCTAGAATCCCATAGCTCATACCTAGACCTAAAGGAGACATTCACGACACTCACCATTAAACCAAATACCCTATTCATGGGAGATGTTAACTACCCCTCTACAGACTGGAAGCATACACTGCCTCATACTTGCAGGCACACTGATTCCTTGACTTTATTAATACAAATACCCTTGATCAGATAGTATGGACACCCACCAGAGGTTCAAACATACTGGTGGACCTGGTACTTGCCAATATGGGATAGAGGTGAACCCCCCCCCCCCATGCCCAGTGTTATGTTCTCATTGGTGAGTTCAGATCCCAAAGCTGTCTCCTTCAAAATAAAAAAATAACTTTGTAACCCCAGCAAACCCTGTAACAGTTGGGAACTATTCTAAAGAAAACTATAGCCATTTAAGCAGTAGGTTGCCAAAAATCAGTGCCACTCCAAACCCTGACTTTGCAGCAACCAATGTGGAATAGTTCACAGAGACCCTGTACAACCATGTAAATGGCTGTGTAGAGGCTGATGTACCTATCAGAACGAAGCCCAAAACAAATTCTTAAATAAAAAATAAATAAATAAAACACTTGTGGAATCCTAACCTTAAATGGGTATATAACAAAAGGAAAAACGTCCTGGCTAAAATCAGGAAGAACAACTGCCACAATGATAGGAGCTCTCTAATTAAATTAAACAGGAAACTAAGAGGACTAATTATGTCCCATAAGGCCTATTACAAGGCTAAAAACAAGCACAAAGCCTTCTACAACTATGTCTGAAATCTCAAAGTTAGACTAGTGATCAATGGTGCCACCTTCACTGACCAGCGGGAGATAGCAAATTTGCTGGCTGACAAATTTGGCTTAGACTTCATCCCCCAATCCCTCCTCTGTGAAATACCTACTAGTATAATCTCTCTCCCAACTATTAACAGGGAGCAGCTCCTGGAGGTGTTCACTAAGGTCAAAAATACAGCCTCAATGGGCCCCGACAATATCTGGGGATGCTTCCTAAATAGCTTGAAACATGACATATCAGGACTACTTGGGTTACTTTCAACTACAGCTTCAAAACAGGCTTTGAACCATGAGAATGGAAGACCACAATGATTATCTCATTTCACAAGAGTGGACCATCAACCAACCCTAAATATGGAAAAACATGGAAGAATTATCATGGAAATGATCAACAAAGACATAGGCAACCATCAGACACTGAACCCATCCCAAGGGAAGATCATGCCTAATAAACCCTGTGGACTTCTTTGAGAAGGCCATCAAGCCAATAGATGATGGGAAAATGGTGCATACTGCCTACCTGGACTTAGCTAAGGAGTTTGATACAATAACCAACTTGAGTATAGTTCACAAACTCAGCAAACTGGGCATAAACCCCTACATAACTCACTGGATTGCCAGTTGGCTCACAGATAAGATACAGGAAATCAAGACTGGTCATATCACCTCCACTAAGAGACCTGTCACCAGTGGGGTACCTCAGGGCTCCATGCTGGTACTGCTCCTATTTGGCATCTACATTTCAAAGGTAAAAGCTAATATTAAGGGTCTTTGGTTGGCCAAGATCACAGATCACTGCAAATTGGGACCTATTATAGATCCCTCCATAACACAATTATCTTACAAGAGGGTTTAAGAAAGACAAATTTCTATTGCTAAAGTCACTTATTAAAACTCAGTGCCAAGAAATGCATTATAGTCTCTTTTGGGAAAAATGCCACCCAAGTTAATTACTCTATTGATAAGACACCCCTAAGAGTTGACCTGTAGTCAGGGATCTTGGAACATATGCAAATAGCAGTCTGTTCTTTGACTAAGATGTGGCCAAGGTAGTAAGAAAATCATTCCATGTCACCCAAATTATAAATAAGGGCATGGAATCCAGGTCCAAGGAAGTCATAATACCCCTTTTTTCAGTTTTTATCAGACCCATCATTAAATATAATACCCCCTGTGGCATGTACCTGACCTGACATATGCAACACGTGGAATGCCACAAAGTATTTTTCTTGTTTTATTTTTTTAACCAGGAGAATCCAGGGTATACAGATCACCTTAAAGCTCTATATCTATACTCTGTCTCCTACAGGTTATCAAGGGGCAATCTATGCCTGGCATAAAAGGCATCCTCTTACCTAGTTCTGATGCACCTTTTGGACATCCACAAAATGAACAGTCTCAGAACCACTAAATCCAAGGATTTAAAATTTGCTCGTGACATAAATAAGACATGATGGCAAGACAGATATGTGCTTCAGAGTATCCCTCATGCTTTGGAACAGGCTCTCTATCCACGTGAAGCAGAGTCCATTCCTAACCTTAACTAAGCATAACCTTGACCAATGGACAGGAAATCAGAAATTCACCTTGAGTCTGGATCCCATGTCTCTGATAGACAGAGGCAGACAGCAATGTCCAAGCTAACATACCCCCCACACACATGACCTCTAAAACATCCAAACTAACACACATCCTCATAAGAAATGCCCATAATACACAGGGAAACGATTGGGTCGGATTGTATGGCCAGGCTTATAAAGGCCCTGGTGGCCATTAACCTAGTATACAGCTATGAGTTTATGACTGTATATACAAAGAGAGAGACAGACAGGCAGATAGACAGACATAGATAGATAGATAGATAGATAGATAGATAGATAGATAGATAGATAGATAGACAGATAGCTCTGTTAGGTACATACAGGAAAATACACATACAGATAGATTCAACAGACAGATAGACTGGATAGATAGATTGATATAGAGATAGATAGATAGATAGATAGATAGATAGATAGATAGATAGATAGATAGATAGATAGAAGTATTCATCCTAATGACATGCCTTGATAACAAAATCTAATAAGCTGACGTATGTCTTTTCAGGATGCATTCATTATATATAGTCTTAACATTTATTACAATCCTTTGCATACCACCAGCAGTCCATTCAATCAGGAATTCTACTCTAACAGTCTATCTCAGCTAAGTGAAGCAAAAGACTTAAATGAAACTATAAATCAGCATGCACTCAAAATAAACACTATACCTTCCAAAACAACTGCCCCAACTAAATCAGTAACTGCAACTGAAATCTGACATTATTACAACAATAAATAAATGCACATAATTAAAAATAAAATTAAATAAATGGGCCTGAACCAGCAAATCGCAAATGGCTTTGCAGGTAAATTAAACAAAATTGTTAAAAAAGAAAAAAAAAACTGATTCTTCTCTTCATTTTGCAGAGGCAAAAATGCTTAACTGTGGCCCAGATGCCTCACGTTTCATTAGTGGGCACACTCACCAAAGGGAACAGGGCAGGAGGATGGGAGTAAGTGGCACACTTACTGGGAACTCTTGGTGGTGCAGCCCATAATTCATGCCAGAGGGACATGCTGCCATGGTGTTGCTGTGTGGGCAACAGGACAGACATGCAGGAAATTCTAGTGCATCTCTCCATGGTACTAGCTATGTGGCAGCAATTTTGTCCCATGGAAGCTGCTGGGGGAGGGGGGTAAGAAGTCCTGCAGCCAGTGGGAAGAACCTGATATACGCCAGGATGGCTGTTCTATGATCAGCTCATGCATCACAGTGGGAAACAAATGGGCTGGTGATGGCTTTTTATTAAAATCATGTCCCTGCTTTTTGTAATCACATGCACTTTTCAGTAAAGTAGAGTTGTGTTTGAATGATGAAGGTGCACAAAGAGGAGTTTTCCTTGGGTTATATCTTCCCATTACAATCATTGATACTTACAATATTTATTAGCAAAAGGAGAGTATTGCGTAACCTTCCATTGCTTTGAAGGACTTTAATGACGCCTTTAACGATATTGAAATGATGCACTTTGGCTGGGGGAGCTAACTTAAAGAAGGGGTCCCAGTTACCACAGAGTTTGCTAATCCCTGCAATTATTTCCATAATTCATTTCTTTTATTTATAATAGAATCTGAATATAGGGATAAACCTATGATTTTTATTAAATCTGCATTTACTATAAAACTGCAATATTTAGAGAACGCTATATTTGTCAGCTTCTAGAGCTACGCACTACATATACTCATAAACTGTAACTATGCAGTGTGAAATAAGTGCATTACAGAGGTACTGCAGGGCACAACAGACTTTGGAAGTGAAAGAACTAGGCAAATTAAAAGTACAACATTGTACTGATTATGAGTGTGAGTTTTATTTATGTGTGTGCAAAATTATTTCAGCATGACTTTCCATGTCTCACAAAGCAAGGGTATATTCAGTTGCTTTTGCATACAAATTTCATCAGTACCACCTATAAATGATTGTGTGTGTGTGTGTGTGTGTGTGTGTGTGTGTGTGTGTGTGTGTGTGTGTGTGTGTGTGTGTGTGTGTGTATGTGTGTGTGTGTGTGTGTGTGTGTGTGTGTGTGTGTGTGTGTGTGTGTGTGTGTGTGTGTGTGCATATATCTACATCTATATCTATATCTATCCCCAGGATTTAATAAACACTGTATAGGAATAGTGTTATTCCTACATGGAGTAAATGGTGTCCGCGTCCACATAGCCTTAACAGCAGTGTGCCTACTGAAGGCACGCTACTGATAATGGCTCTGCAGACACAAACACTACCGAGTGCAGGGGGCATGTTTCAGTAGTGCTTGCAAATCGAAAATGCCACTTGCACTATGAAAGTGCCTTACGGCACTTTCTAACTGCTGTCAGTGTCCGCGGACACTGACATCAGGAATTTAAATAGGAAGTAATGGAGGGGGTGTGTGACAGGTAATGTCACACACCCCATGCATTGTAAAAGTGCCATACAGCATTTTGACCATACATCTGAATATCTTAGAGCCAAAAATCTGGACAAAGCCTAAAATGATGGGGGGGGCACAACTCTCAACCTCTTAGAGCCAAAAATCTGGACAAAGCCTAAAATGATGGGGGACATACCTCTCAACCTCTTAGAGCAAAAAATTGGACAAAGCCTAAAATGATGGGGGACAAATAGGGACAGATTATAAATATTGCCCTTACAAACTTAGAAAGTTGGTAGAGGAACACAGTTTGTATTAACATACATTTCCCGAAGGATCAGAAGTCTGAAACTCAAATTAATGCAATTATTTAGTGACTTCAATCCTGATATTGCACATACAAAATTGATAGAATGACAGGTATTGCATTGCCAAATATAAATCAGCATTAGTATTAATACATGTAATTAAAGTAGTTGTATATATTTGTTTTCTATTATAACTGAAGTTTAAGCGTAGCTGAGCAAGTTTGTGCATTGTGGCGCTTTGCTCAGCATTGCTTAAATGTGTAATAGGAGGTAAATACAAATGCATAGCTAAAATCTTCAATGCTCAGTTAGCGTAGTGGTTAGAGTTCTGGCTTTCTATGCAGTAGTTTACGGTTTGAGTGCCAAGACATGTCATTCATTTTTAAATGGGAAAGCATTGCTAAAATTATATTTTTATTTTAAATTATGTAGTAATTGATATTTGTTAACCAGGGCAGTGCAGCTGGTCAAAAATTGTAGTGTCAGTGGATACAACATGTGAAATCACCCATGTAAATACAAGTGTCCCATACAGTACAGTCACATTCCAGGGTAATGTAATGAAAGCACATAGGGGGATATCATGTAAAGTAAATCATATACACTTAATACTATGTCAATAAGGATTAATTCATTTGCAATTCTGAAATATTTTCTGAAATGAAAAGTAAGCAATGCTTAGCAGTGCTTAGCTTAACTTAGCCATTTTGAGCATTGTTTAGACTTTAATTCTAAGCAGCAGTCAGCCCAGCTAAGTGGATTTGCACACTGCTAAGCACTGCTCAGCATTTGACACTTTAAGCATTGCTGAAATCAGATTAGTGAGTTTGCACATTGCTTAGCTGAGCTCAGCATTTTTGAAAATGGTCCAGTGATGGCAAAGGGCAGGAATATGGCCCTATTTAAACTGCACAGGCAGGAATACAACCAGACTAGCTGTAGTTTGATCTGTGCAGAAACTATGTCTGGCATTGGAGAGGGTACGCGGTTTTGGGCACAGCGATGGGGCATTCTTGAGTCCAGGGTTATGGCTGGACACCTTACTGAGTACCATGACAGGATACTGCTGCAGGGCCAGTACCAGGGCTCACAGTACAAATCAGAGGCCTGGGACCATCTGGCATGAGACCTCACCAGTGTCACTGGAATCCCCTGAACTGGTGAGCATGTACTGCATCATTATGCTGACCTAAAGCATAGGAAGGGGGAGCTCTTGACCCAGTAGATCCAAGATGCTTAGGCACATAATGCTCCATCAGTTTATAAGTATCTCATCCATAGCTGTACCAAATTCTAGCCTAAGTATGTGATAGACAGGTATGCATAAAGTTTTGTGTTTTCCCTCTACAGCTGCAGTGGAGGGGGCTAGCAGTGTGGAGACCCATGCCAACAGACTGCCAAGGCTGGTGAGTACAGATCTATCTTGCAGTATATAGTGTAATAAATAAGAAGAAGTAGATTGTTTAATGCCAGTAGGTAAAGTGTATTCTGTGTGTACTGAATAAATAAAGGTTGTCAGACTAATATTGATCTATGGGATATGCAATAATAAAGCACTGTGTCATGTTAATAAAATAAACATATAAAACACAAACTGTTGTCTTTACTCTGCTATGTTGTTGTGGAAATAGAATGTGTACAGGTTATTCACAACAAATGTGGCTTTGATAGAATGTAGTATCAGTACTGAGGTGTTTTTGAAAACCAGATATTATGCAAAACTGTAGATTGTGGAGCTGTAAAACAAGATATAAATAATATTTATGTTATACACTAAGATCTGAACCCTGAATAGTAATGTGCAATGTATCATAATGTGTCCCCTGCAGCGTTGCCTTGTGTTAACTTTTACTTTCCAGATTGTAGTATTTCAAAGGATTAATACACAGTACACTATCTGTCATGCATGAATGTCAGGATTACAAAGACAGACTGTCTGAGTATTAGGGATAAATCAGTCAAACAAGCAATAGCAGGTCCCCAGTAGCTCAGTGTGATGAGAAATAACTTTGTTGTCCATTTTGCACAGCCAGACATGGTTCAAATCTAGGGAGTGGTACTGAGATGTGTGCATATATGCACTCAAGAAATCTTGAATATTTGTAGAAACAGTCAGGTAGGGTAGTGTTAACAGATATTTTCACCACAGGTCTTACAGGTAAAGAAATGTTTGTAGTAGCTGTATGAAGGGTATACTAATATATCATATGCAAATGTTCCACTGTCCAACCCCATGCCTGCAAATGACAGCAGGATATGTACATACACCATGCACTTATCCTGATACATGTCTCTCAAGTGTCATGCTGTCATGTCTACTGGTCACTGCTTCCAATAACCTTGGACACAGATGGGAATCCAGGTGAAGTATGCCAGTAGCACACTCACAGAACATCAGTGCAGGGTAACTCTTCTTTGTCATATATGTAACCCTGACATGTACGAGTCCCCTGTAGTCATGTATCCAGATTTGTGACAGTTTGCCCCATAACATTCCAGGTTGACAGTTTAACAGGTATATATGTGCTACAGAAGCTGTGGGCCATAGGCATACCTCTTAACTGTACAGAGTTTCACAGAATGTCCAGATTATTGCCTCATAATTTTAGAGTGTTCATCCTAAAATCTGTACCTTTCTGGCAAATAGCTGAAGATTGAAGTCATTAAATAATGACAAATATTTGACTTTAAGACTCAACATCCCTTAGAAAATTAATGCTAATTCAAAATCTATTATTCTATCAACTTTCTAAGTTGTAAGAACAATATTTAAATTATATCCCTATATGTCCCCCCATCATTTTAGCCATTGTCCAAGATCTTTTGCTTTAAGAGGTTGAGAAGTATGGTCATAGGTAGTTATAAAGTGATGGCAAACCTGTAGAGTATTGAGCAGTACTGTTTTGGAAAATAGAAACTTTTACAGTAGTTAATGGCCTTTTTTTCTCTCTGCCTACCCCTTATCTGCATCAAAAATCATTATTCATATACTACGGGTATGTTGTTCTCAAAAACTATTGTTGGGACATGTGTTCTATTATTGTTCATATATTTAATTGGTTGCATATTAACATACCTTGTTCAAATACCATTGTTGGTGGCCTGTTGCCATCAATGTAATTGGCATGCTGTTACAATGCTTACTGTTGTTCCATTTATGCATGTGTCCTGTTTGCTATGCAACTGTTTCAAATCCATTTGTTTGGGTCAATTGGAACACCCATACATGCTGTTTTAACTAATTCTGAAATGTTTTGTTCATGACTAACCAATATATTCTTGAAAATCTCAACACCATAGCACGTTCAGGAAGGCAGATCCCAGTAGATCCACCTGTCCTACCTCAGCTGGCAGTGGCATCAGCCCCGGCATGTCTGGGACCCAACCCAGAACATCCTCTTCTGTTGGTCCTGCACCACCTTTGGGTGGAACCACCTCAGGGGATAGGGCCTGTTCCCCCTGATGCTGGCATGGAGAGTAGCCTCTCACCCACAACATCCTCTGGGGTCTGGTGTGCACTACCATCCACTCAGAGTTGGATGGATGGCTGCACTGATTAAAGGCCGCCTAGCACAGCTTGAGGGGCAGCCTGCCCCTGCTGTTCAGCCCCCAGCACAGCCACCTTTGGGGCCATGAAGGTGAAATGGTGACTGGCTATGGGTGGGGATCTTAGTCCCACTGTATCCATTTGGAGGCTCATGGGCCTCTAATTCCCAACCACCCTCCCCGTCCAAGGTGTTTACCCCCTCATGTGTAATATACTGCTCCTGTCTGCTGTCTTGTTTGTCTTGTCTGTTTGTGAATGCAAACTCTCCTACCCAACCTACCTCCCCAAACATACCTACAGCCCTCCCCCAATATTCCACTCTCACCTTAAAAAAAAGGGCATCTATCCCGCAAAAAAATCATTGCCCCATACATAGCTGTACATTTTGCCCCCATGTCCAGTGACGTAAATCAGTCTACACTCAAGTTACTCTACAAATATATGTTGCCAACACCCCTCCCTGTGGGGAGTGAGGCTGTAAATTCCAAATTTTCCACATCAGTCACAGCTGTTGTTGCAGAAAAAAATTAAGAGCTATGGGCTTTTCCTACACCTGTCCTGCACATCCATAGCTGCTTTTCCTGTTGTTTTGCCACTGCTTGCCCCCATTTTACCACTTTCTATCACCTTCGTTTTTTTTTAAATTAGCTTGGGATTAAGCAGGAATGAGCAGCACTAAGTGAAGCCAAGCAGGACTAAGCACCTTTTGGCATCACTTAGCATCATGTAAACCAGCTTAAAGCCACTGGAAACTGCTTTAATCATTCTCTCATTCAGCCACTGTTCTGCCTACCAACAAAATGCCTGCCAAGTCTCGAGCCCAACATCTGGTGCACTGTAGTCACAGACACTACCACTACACCACAGGAACCCTGAGAATTTATAGCGCTTCAGTAAATATATCAAGCATTATGGTCAACTAACATTAGGGAACCAACTCTGTAGAAATAGTAATGTGGTTGTATGTATACATATTTCAGGGAAGAAACTGTAGAATTATTTATGCTTTTGTATATATATATATATATATATATATATATATATATATATATATATATATATATATATATAATTATAACATGATGTGCAGTCACAACTCACAACCCCTTAGTGCAAGACATCGTGAAACAATGCTTCTCATTATTTAGTGATGTCAATCCTCACATCCTCCCAGTGATTTGTCATAAATCCAAAAAATGTATTGGGGACAGACCAAAACATATGAATATATGTACACATTTTGCTATGCTGATGCATTTGTAAATATATCAGGCATTACAGGGATATACCTTTAGGGCAAAAAAACAGAACCATTTGGACTGTAGTCAGGGCAACATACCAGTAGGTCAACTGACCACTTCAGTACAGCAATCGATTTCACAAACAGGTCCTGATAGCCAGTCACACGCTACCCCAATATAAAGTGGTCGAAGTCACAGTGTGCTTGGTGTCTGACAGAAACACTACACAGACAAATAAATGCTGCAAAGTGTCACATGTGATAAGTGTCACAGTCTCACCCTACAAACAAATGCAGCTGATAGACCAGCAGCAACTGCAGTATGCACAGTCAACTACACAAAGATCTATGACACTCACATCTTCCTGTCTCCTTACTCGCTCCAACACACATTTACACAGTACACTGCTGCACAATCTAAATGTTTGGTGACAACGGCCAGACATTTTACATACCTCTCAGCTGTACAGTTTCCACAGACTGTCCATGTTTTTGGCTCATATTTATGGCCTGCTAGTCATAACATATCTGAGATTCCACTAAATCACTGGGATGATAGCAGAGATGAAGTCACTAAAGAAGGGTATACAGTTCAGTGTCAGACTTCAAATCCTTCAGAACATGTATCATCAAAACAAACCCTGCTACTCTAGCAAGTCTCCAAGGTTATGACATCTTTATTGAAAAAAATCCCCACAGGCCAGGAGAAGGCTGAAGGCCCATGTGAAGCCCTTAAATATAGCACTGTATTGCCATATCAAAGGGTAGTGGAAAAGAAACCCAGCTATACTGGATGTAGTTAGCAAATGGGACAAACACCTTGGTGTATAGGCCCGTTATCTGTCCATGAGCATTACCAACAAAAGGCAAGCTGTTGCCTATGTTAAACAGATCTGACACCTTCTTCATGAAACAGACTGTTAGTCTGTATAACACTACCACTGGATGTCTTCTCACAAAGCAGTACAGCACTATGTATGACACTGGGTAGAGGGTTGGCATCATAGTCGAATACCATCTCAGGCCATTCAGCATCTATGTTGGAAAGCATATTAATATCAATGGTTAATTCTACATTTCCATATCAATGTTAAAGTATGTACCAATGTAGTTATTGACATTTGCAAGGAACATGTGTCAGACATCTACAAATGGAAACCAGATGCTTTAAGGTTGACAACAAGGTCAGGTATAAGCATAGTTGAGTGTGTTTGTATAGTGTGGCCTACTGCTCATGAATGTTTAAATGAAAGAAGGGGTATATATAGCACTCTAGCAGCAGAGCCTCACTAGTTGAATAATTAGGACATTGGAACTTGTACGTAAGGTGCAAGGTTTGATTCCTGACCATTCAGCTTTTTACACATGATAGGGAAATTCATTATTTCCCAATTTTATTTTATTTTACATTTGTTAACCAGGTAGGTCCAATTGGGCTACAGGCCCATTAGCAGTGGAGACGCAAGGTGAAGTATAAGACTCATGGTTTATTATATCTATCACCTTTTACCATGAAAAACATAAGCAGCAATTGACCTTGGATAGAGAGAGCTATTGATATAGTGAGTTGGGTAATACAGATATTCAGATATGAGGATGTAATATTTACATATGTACAAGTGGTGAAGTAGTAGGGTTGTATTTTGTAGTAGGACTATGAGTAAAGGGAGGAAACTAAGAGGTGGTATAATAAATAGTGAGGTTGGAGTAAAACACTAAGGTTGGGTTGGTGTGAGAAGATTTCTCTGCAGGATAAGTTTTAGCAGCTGACTATGATTGCATTTCTCAAGTAGTTTAGATAGAGGGGAAAAGATGGCAATGGATCTGTAGTGGGATGGGTCAGTAGAATACCCTCCTTTTTACAATGGGAATATAAAAGAAGGCTTTCCAGATGTTAGGAACAGTAGCTTCTTGAATGGACCTGTTGATAAGCATGGATACAGGATAGGATATGGATTCACCAGCTACTTTGCGGAAGGTAGGTGGGAGATTATCACAGGAAGGTGAGCAGGGTTTGAGCTTAAGTAAAAGTGATTAGACATAGGCAGTGTGAAGAGTTTGTCAGCTGAAGAGGTTTTTATTAAGTGGGTTGGATGGGTAAGGAGGGGTGTTTACATTGTGGTTAGTTTGTGTAAGTTGATTGAGAGGGGATGCCAGTGGAATGACCAGTCAATGCTGGATAGTACAGAGTTAAATAAGGTATAATCAAAGTTATTGAGTTTATGGCAATCTGTATAGGTGTGAGGTTGTGTAATATGGTAAATGTGTACTATTTCTTTTGTATACATTGGAGTATGTTAACTGTGGTGGTCCAGCTTGACCAGCAGTTCATATGTAGTAGATACCTTTGCCCACATCAGTCACAGCTGATGCTGCAGAAGAAATGTAGAGCTTTGGTCCTTTCCTACACCTGTCCTGCACATCCCTAACTTCCTGTCATAATGTTTTTCACACTGCTTGCCCCCATGTCACCATGTTATATCAGCTTTTTGTCTTTTCTTTTCTGTGGGATTAGCATGGGTTTAAGCAGCAGTATGCAGTGTTAAACAGTTGTAAGTGGATTTAAGCAGGTTTGCACGGGGGTTTGACGCTCAGCAAAGCTAAGTAGACCTAAGTGGTTTTCAGCACTGCTTAGCATCACGCAAAACTGTGCAAACCTGCATACAACTGCTTAAAACTGCTTTAATCACTCTGTCTCCATCAGCCACTGTTCTCCCTTGGAACAAAATATTCAGCCCTGGCAAGTCTCAAACCCAGGACACTGTGTTCTGCAGTCAAAACGGCTGTGAGAACTGATGCTGCTTCAGTAACTATATTGTGCAGTATGGTCAACTAACATTAGGGAAGTAGCTCAGTAGAAATTGTAATGCATTTGTATATATATATATATATATATATATATATATAAATATATATATATATATATATATATATATATATATATATATATACATATATATATATATATATATATATATATATATATATACATATATATATATATATATATAGCTAGATATATGGGTCCCCTTCAAAACATCTAAAACCCATAACATCTAAATTCATAACATCAAAACCAGAACATCTAAAACCCATAACATCAAATTTCATATCATCTAAAATGTGCATCACAACATCGAACACTACAAATCACATAAAAATAATATCCCATTCACATGTAACAACACCAAACTACCAAACACTTTTTACTACATTTCTGCAGGGGCCAAGCCCCCCCTACACCCCCCATTTGGGGGGCTCTGCCCCCTATACCCCCGTAAATTATATATACCAACTCCGAGATCGCACTACAGTGGGAAAAAGTTAATTTCCTAACCCCAATGTATCACAATCACCATAAAGAATGCACACATAATGTGTATATCACTTATCTGTATGACCAAAAAAACACAAAGGCAAAATAAACACTATATAAAGAGTATAAATTCATACACTATATAAATAACTATAGAAATAAAAATTACATCTCAAAGTGATACCACAAGATTAACAGATTAAACTATAACATTTACATATTTGATGATATACTATTACATATTATACATTTTAGATGTTTTGGTCTCGATGTTATGAATTTAGATTTTATGGGTTTTAGATGTTTAGAAGGGAACCCACATATCTATATAATACATACATATATATATATATATATATATATATATATATATATATATATATATATATAAAACAAATATATGATGAAGTGCAGTCATACCTCTCAACCCCTTAGTGAAAGACATCTGGACAAAGCCTGACAAAGTGGGTGGACAAAGGGCCAAAATTAGGGACATGTTCTAAATATTGATTCTATAAGCCTACAAAGTTGCTACAGTAACATGGTTTGTTTTAATATACATCTTCAGAAGGATCTCAGATCTGTAACCCAAATGCTTGTCATTATTTAGGGACTCCAATCCTCACATTATCCCAGTGATTTGTTAGAAATCCACAAAATGTATAGTGAACCCACCAAAAATATGAGCCAGAAATCAAGACAGGTAGCGAAAATCTGGACAGTTGCAGTGGCAGGGGCATGCATCATCCCCTTTTTTAAAAGCTATTCATTTGTGACTTAAAAAAGAAATGCACTGCTCTATTGAAATCCATTATTGTGATGGCAGAACAATATATCTTTCCATTTCAGCTTCTCAGCTCTTTTTTTATTGCTTGCATCAAAGATGCATCTGAGAAACAGTTGAAGGTTGCAGTCAGGTGACCAATTCTACAATTTTCAATAGATCCTCCAACTGCATTTCAGACTGTAGTTCCGTAAAGGTGCGTTTGGTGACAGAATGTAATACAGAGAATTTAGTTGCTGAGAAAAAGAATAGCTTTATATTTCCCAGTTACTAGGAGGACTTACTAGTAGTGGCTAAGTCAAAAGTGCAGGCTTGATTTGATCCTGACGTTCTTGTTCCAGGAAGTCACAAGTGAGAATAAAACATCAGTGTTTAGAAACCCTGAGGTAATTCAGTCTAATTAGCAAATATATATATATATATATATATATATATATATATATATATATATATATAGCTGTTAATGTATATTACCATAAAATGATCGTTTATCATTAAAGAAAGTCACTGTGCTTACTTGCATACTTCTCAACTGTCCAGATTTCCTCAAAGTGTCCAGATATTTGCTTCATATTTTTGGTCTGTTATTCATAAAATTTGTGTTTTTTTCTGGCGAATGACTTAGGACTGAAGTCATTACGTAATGACACCTATGAGTCTGTGAAAGATTTGTGAAAATCTTTACAGTTGAGAGGTATGGCTCGTACATTGTTAACAAAACAAATTTACTTTCCTTGAATTCATTTCTTTATATTGTTGCATAGGAAGGGCTGGTATAATCCTCTATTCTTTGTTAATAACATTAATTTATTTGTTAGAGGAGATTATGTAAGTTGGTGCTTTTTACATGTCCCCATGCAGAGTCGATCCAGTAATAGTAACTAAAATGATCTGCATGTGTGATATGGCAGATTATGGCACCTGACAAACAAGTAGTCGTGACTTTTTCCTTATGCTGCCTGGTGAGAGGCACATCTGTGTGTCTTACAGTGGAATCTTCTATGAGTAATATGTCGGGTGTATAGTAAGGCCTTAGTTTTGCAAGACCCTGGTGAGTGGACTATGCACGGTCTGTGGTGTGTGGGTTTATGGAGTTCTCATGTGTTTTTGTCTCTGAGGTATCCTTTGTTTTTGTTTTGTTGTGGACCTCCACTTACGTGGGTGCATGTTGTGTATTTGCAGGTGGTGATTAATGACTCTGTACACTGCAGGATACCTATGTTACTGCCCAATTTGTTCTGGTGTGCATATTTTCCATTTGTCTGGCCAGTGGTTCCCCTTTCCCTTTTGTGTGTCTCTTTGTCCTTCTGTAGTTCAGTCACAGCCTTTGCTCACTGTGACTGCTGCTATGTATTTGTAATTCTGGTGTGAGTGGAGTGAATGCAGTAACATCACACACAAGGTTATGGACCTCACACCTCTGAGTGTACCACTTTAGCAGGTTGTCCATCACTGCACCACTACATCTGCTGTTGTCTTCAGACAGTTTGTGTTGCTATGTTATTATGAGGCTATATGTTGGCCTAGCTGTTAAGCCATCACAGACTGACATCTGGACAGTCCCATATATGACAATCAGACAGAGGCCCACACATGAGGACAGGGCGTTAATACTGTTCTGCTAAACATAGACATATTTGGGAGACCAGTTTGGTATTTGCTTGCTTTCTTTTATGGGTATGACATCTGCTTCTCCACTTCTGCCATTGATGTTTTGACATGACCCTTTCTTGTTTTGCAAATAGTTGGCAGGCAAATGCAATGTAAAGACAAGCAGAACAGAAATACAAGGCATACTTGTGCTCCTTCGGTGACAACCTCTCATTCCAGGGATATGGATGTTGGTCAATTACATGTTGTCAGTGCTGACACAGTAAGGTGACAGCATTTTATAACCTGGTGGTACACTGACCTTCAGTTACCTGCTGTCCTACTAGGCATCATACCTCTCAACTTACTAGGCATTATACCTCTCAACTTCTTAGAGCCAGACATGTGGACAAAGCCATAGCTAATTGGGGGACAAAGGTCTAAATATAGGGACCATTATTAAGTATTGTCCTTACAAACCTAGAAAGGTGATACAATACCAGGTCTTGTATTAGCATGCATTTTTCTAAAGGGTATGATGTCTGAAATTACAATCTGTCATTATTTTCTGACTTTAGTCTTTTGTGATTTGCCAATGATTTGCCAGAAAACTACAATTTCATGATAAACAGAACAAAAATATGATGCAAACCTCTGGACATTCTGCAAAAGTCTGTACAACTGAGAGGTATGTTAGGCAATGTGTAGGTTACTCCAAGCTGTGTACTGTCCATATGTGTGGCCCTCTGTCCCTGACCTGTCCAGCTTTCCTGCAGTAACAGATATTGATGTCTGGACAGTGTGTACCACTCCTACCGTAAGTGTACTTGACATATAACATAGATGGCACTGCAGTTCTTGTAACAGTACCCTGTCAACCACAGTACTATATCTAGGCTACTAAGACACAACAGCCAGGAGTAAGTGCTGGCCACATCCTGACATTATTAACCACGCATATACATAGCTCATCGACCCCTGCATATTGTGGGCATGCAATAAGTTATTGAGTTGATTAGGACAGGCCTGGGAATGTGTGCTCTGCTGCTATTACCCTGCAAACATAAACGTTACTGCATTTGTCTGAGAACATGGGTGTGTTGGGAGGACACACCTGTCAACTGTACGGATTTGCACAGACTGTACTGATGTTGGCTTTAAATTTTGTTTTCTTGTAGCATAGTATTATGCCTGTCTTGGAGAATACAGGCATATCACAAAAGACCACAGGTTAGATTGCAATGACAGACATTTGGGTTTCAGACTTCTTACCCTTCAGAGCCTTACGGCAACTGCAAGACCCGCTGTGATATCACTGTGTAAGTCTGTAGGGGAATATTTCATCATAGTTCCCATTTTTGGAACTTTGCCAGACATTTCTTTATGGTTTTCTACAGCTGACTTAGTGGGTGAGGCTGAGGGATGAGTATGGGACCCCCACATTGACATCCATACATTTAACCTATGACCCCCCCAGTTAGTTAGCTGTCCAGATATATTACAGTGAGATTTGCCACCTAGGGGACTACTGCATATTCTGGGGAAGCCAGTATTGAGCAGACATGTCCTGTAGTCCCACATAGCTGTTGGTTGTCTGCTGCTATCCCAGTAGGCCACCCCATTCCCTTGCATGCTTGAAGTGATACCATAGATATGCTACCACAATGTACTTCTCCATTCATTTATTATTAAGAACACTGACTTACCTTGCGCATGCAGCAGTTATGAGGATGGTGCTTGAGAGATGACTCTGTTAAATGCATGCAGTACACAACCTATACATGGTAAGGTACAGGTAGTGTGATGTTTGTGCCATCCATTTTGCTGTGTGTGCAAGCTGGAGAGAGGCGTCAGTCCCTGGGTCCCTACAGTGTTAGTGTGTGTGCTATGCGTTGCCTCTTTGACAAAGCCTGGGCATAATGGGCATGCCTCCATCTGCCTACAGGAGCAGCCGCAGGGGGTTCCTCCTCCAAGTCACCCTGTACCTGTGGAGACCTTGGCAATGGTGACAGGCTGTGTGCCCCTTCCCTGTGATGATCCTGCTGCAGGTGTTTTCACAGGATCATATTGTGCAGCATGGCAGATACTATGAACATGCGTGCACATGTAGTTGGAGAGTACTGCAAGACTCCACCAGATATGTCAAGGCAGCAAAACTGTGACTTGAGCATCACAAATACACACTCTATAATGTTCCTAGTTTGTGCGTGTGCCTCATTATGGCATTCTTCAGTGGGTGGGTGTGCATTTCTGATGGGTGTCATCATCCATGGTTCCAGTTTATAGCCAGCATCCCCCACGAGTGGCCATATGGAGTGTCCCCCCTGGCAAATGTCTGGTACAGCTGTGAAGCATGCCAGATGTGAGACTTGTGATAGCTGCCAGGGCTGCCAGCACACAAATTGATAATAATGCCCTGGGCATTGCACACAACCTGGCAGTTGATGGAGTGATAGACCTTGCAGTTGACATACACTCTACCATCTTCACTGGGTGGTGCTTTGATATGGACTTGAGTGCAGTCTATGGCACCCAGTACTTCTGGGTACTCTGCTACATGGTGGAAGAGATGCATATTGCTGGTCGTCTCTTCAGGGGTGCTGGGAAAATAGATGTGCTCACCAGCATGTGGTAGCATGGCATCCAGGAAATGATGGAGTACCTTCGATGCAGATGCCTGTGAGACCTCCCATGATGTCCCCAGTAGGTCTTTGGAAAGTACCTGTGGCTAGTATTTTTGCAGCTACACATACCTTTGTTTCTACTGGGATGGGTTCACCTCTGTTGGCTCTGGGTCTGAGGTGAGGCTGGAACAACTCGGTGAGTTGCTGAAGTATGTCCCTGCCCCCCCCTGTAGTGCTCTAGTATCTCCAAATGATGTAGCTCCTGGAAGGTTACCCTGGGTCTGACCCCCTGCCAGCTATATTATTGTGGGGTTTGAATGGGCCAGTGTGAATGGCAGAGTCCATATTAGTGATTTGTATATCAATTCCTTTATTCTGCTATTTCCTTTTTTTTAAATTCCTCTGTGTTTAAGCCCCGTGGCACGCCGTGCAAACCTGTGCAGCTAGTGTAAGCATTGTTGAGTTGAAAAGGACCTGCTCTGGTCACGAATACACTTATCAATTCTTAAACCAGCTAAGCACAGCTAAGCAATCTCAGACACATCCCCCTTGCTTAGCAGTGCTTAGCTCAGTGCAAATAGGACCCGCGGAGTGCCAATGTGCTTACACCAAGCATGACACCCCCCCCTTTTCATATCAGCTGCTTCTCCTGCTTACATCACCACATTATAACACCTACACAGTTAGGTAGATGTGGACATGGTCTCCCATTTTGCTATTCAATAAATATAGCTCATTGACATACCCCACTGCCTTAGCCCTTAGTTACACCACTACACCGGAGCCCATGTCCTTAGCTACCAGTGTTACCTGTTATTGTTATGAGTCTGCCTGCTGCCCCTTATAATGGCAAAATTCATCTTTCAGATAAATTTGTCTTTTTACATTTTTTTTATTTTCTGCACAATCGTGTTTGCCCACCGCTGCACTATGCTTAAATGTCCGAAATCAGCCCAAAACAATTATTTGATTTTTATAATTCTGAAACACTTTTGCATGCCAATGGCTATAGTTTTGGCCATTGGCATGCCTTATACTCATAATACATGCCTTACTTTGAGCTGTCATGCCCCTGTTTTGTTTTCTGCAGAAATGTACATGGTTACTAAATGAATACATTTCTGTTGCAGACACGGATACAACACAGATGCCTGTCTGCTTGTTGAATCACTAATTCACCTCATTTGCATGGTTTTCACCTGTAAATGAGGTGATTAGCATTATTCCATGGTGGCCATGGTAGAATAGTTCTGGGAGGCTCATGCACACCTCCAGCCTAGTTTACTGGATCACACTATTCTTACATGGAGATTAGCTCCATATAAGGTTTATTAAATCCTGGCCTATATCTATATCTATATCTATATCTATATCTATATCTATATCTATATCTATATCTATACAGGTTACTTTCAAGAGCTCAAGCTTGAAATATTAGCTGAAGAGTTGAAAAATGAATGCTTCGTCCATTGCCAGTGTTTTGATGCACAAGACTGTCATACAGTTGGATTGGGGAATTTGCCCTTTCCCCTTTGCAATGTGATCTAGGAGTTGGTATATTTAAGAAACAGGGAGTGTTAAGGGTGCAGGGGGCTTGCCCCTTGCAAAAGAAACATTTTTTTTTTTTTTTAGAATCTTTGTGATTCAACATGTTTTGCATGGCTCCTTGTTGAAATGTCAGCACTCAAAATGCCAAGCGCCAAAAAGCCAAAAAAAAAAAAAGAAAAAGAAACACAGAAGTGAATCTCAAAAATTGCCCTTCTCCTTAAAACTTCTTCATATATCTGCATATATATATATATATATATATATATATAT